>NC_091070.1:200179696-200482727 GCF_032405125.1 Capricornis sumatraensis
TGTCTCTGCTGCTGCTAAGTCAGTTCAGTTGTGTCCGACTCTGTGTGACCCCATAGACGGCAGCCCACCAGGCTCCCGCATCCCTGGGATTCTCCAGGCAAGAACACTGGAGTGGGTTGCCATTTCTTTCTCCAATGCACGAAAGTGAAAAGTGAAAGTGGAAGTCGCTCAGTCGTGTCAGACTCTCAGCGACCCCATGGACTGCAGCCCACCAGGCTCCTCCGTCCATGGGGTTTTCCAGGCAAGAGTAGTGGAGTGGGGTGCCATGACCT
Source organism: Capricornis sumatraensis (assembly GCF_032405125.1). Lineage (NCBI taxonomy): Eukaryota > Metazoa > Chordata > Mammalia > Artiodactyla > Bovidae > Capricornis > Capricornis sumatraensis. Next base: position 200,179,969 of record NC_091070.1, read on the forward strand.
TCAAACTATACTAATTTACCACTGTTATTACTAGAAGACATTGCCTCAGCTCTCTTGAAGGTCCCCCATTTTTACCTCACCCCACAAGTAGTATGGGGAACAGGAAGAGGTTGTCTTAGCCCATCAGGCTAATAGAATAGAATACCATAGACGGAGTGGTTTATGTGAAAGTTGCTCAGTCGTGTCTAACTCATTGCCACCCCATGGACTATACAGTCCATGGAATTCTCTAAGCCAGAATACTGGAATGGGTAGCCGTTCCCTTCTCCAGGGGATCTTCCCAACCCAAGGATCGAACCTAGGTCTCCCATGTCGCAGGCAGACTGCTGGGTGGCTTATAAGCAACAGAAACTTAGTTTTCATAGTCCTGGAGGGAATCCAAAAGAAAAGCATCCACAGATCCAGCATTTGGTGAGGACCTGCTTCCTGGCTCATAGACAGTTGTCATCCCACTGTGTGCTCACATGGTCGGAAGGACAAGGGAGTGCTCTGGAGTCTCTCATATGGGCGCTAATCTCATCCATGAGGGCTCCAACCTTATGGCCTCATTACTTCACAAAGGCCTCATCTCCAAATATCATCACATTGTGGGTTAGGTCTATCAACATGTGAATTTGAGGGGACACAAGCATTCAGTCCATAGCAGAGGTTCTCAAACCTTCAGTTCACTTCAGTCGCTCAGTCATGTCCGACTCTGCGACCCCATGAGCTGCAGCACACCAGGCCTCCCTGTCCATCACCAACTCCCGGAGCCCACACAAACTCATATCTATTGAGTCGGTGATGCCATCCAGCCATCTCATCCTCTGTTGTCCCCATCTCTTCCTGCCCTCAATCTTTCCTAGCATCAGGGTCTTTTCAAATGAGTCAGCTCTTCGCATGAGGTGGCCAAAGGATTGGAGTTTCAGCTTCAACATCAGTCCCTCCAATGAACACCCAGGACTGATCTCCTTTAGGATGGACTGGTTGGATCTCCTTGCAGTCCAAGGGACTCTCAAGAGTCTTCTCCAACACCACACTTCAAAAGTATCAATTCTTTCACATTCAGCTTTCTTCATAGACCAACTCTCACATCCACACATGACTACTGGAAAAACCATAGCCTTGACTAGATGGACCTTTGTCGGCAAAGTAATGTCTCTGCTTTTGAATATGCTGTCTAGGTTGGTCATAACTTTCCTTCCAGGGAGTAAGCATCTTTGAATTTCATGGCTGCAGTCACCATCTCCAGTGAGTCTGGAGCCCAAAAAAATAACAGTTTCCACTGTTTCCCCATCTATTTGCCATGAAATGATGGGACCAGATGCCATGATCCTTGTTTTCTGAATGTTGAGCTTTAAGCCAACTTTTTCACTCTCCTCTTTCACTTTCATCAAGAGGCTTTTTAGCTCCTCTTCACTTTCTGCCATAAGGGTGGTGTCATCTGCATATCTGAGGTTATTCATATTTCTCTTAGCAGTCTTGATTCCAGCTTGTGCTTCCTCCAGCCCAGCGTTTCTCATGATGTACTCTGCATATAAGTTAAATAAGCAGGGTGACAGTACACAGACTTGACATACTCCTTTTCCTATCTGGAACCAGTCTGTTGTTCCATGTCCAGTTCTAACTGTTGCTTCCTGACCTGCATACAGGTTTTTCAAGAGGCAGGCAGACTCAAACCTTAGTCTTCTATATAAATATCAATGGGGAGCTTGCTAAATGTCAGATTCATGGGCCCATCCCAGAGACACTTAAACAAAATCTCTATGAGAAGGACTCAGATATCTACTTTTAATGTGGTTCATCGTTTGTTTTTTTTTTAATTTGATGGATTATGTTGCTCTCTGTGGTTTGTACACAAAGACACATGCATGCTCATATGAAGAAAAACCACCCTGTATTTTACCTAGGACATGGAACAGAAAGTGTCAGATCTACCAGGAACATATTCTTTTGCCTTTTTTCATTCTAAGGATTTTATTAATTTCCCTTTTAGATTTATATGAGGTTTTATGAGCATCCCAGATTGCAGGATGTCTGAAGAAACAGAAGAGCTGTGATTTTTGTAAGAATAAACAGGCAGAAACTAACCAACCCGACAGGGACAGCAAACTTAACCAGCACTAGCTAATGAGATGATGTCATTCAAACAGTGATGAAACAAATACATTTCAACTCTCATTTCCTTAATCTGATGATGTTTTGCCTCGAAGTGATGATAGAAAAGATTGTCCAGTCTCTTACAGCGTAAGTTTCCTCATCATCTCTGGTTTTGTAGACGCTGAATGTATTGCATTCCTTTGCAATTTAGCTTTGAAAGTCTTGAGGTTGAGCTGGTCAGACACACTCTGTCTTCAGTCTCTCTAATTTCTGGTGCTCAACTCAACAAACCTGAGTTGACTGCAGAATTTTACCATTGTGTTTTATATTTTTATATGTTTTCATGTTACTAATTAGTGTCCTTTACAGCTTGAAGATTTCCTTTTAGAATGTCTTATAAGGCTGGTCTAGTGGCGATGAACACCCTCAGCTTTTGTTTGTTCACTGCATTTCAGAGAAACAACTTTTCTGAGTAAAGATTCTTGGTTGGAAGTTTTTCTTCCAGCCCTTTGAATATATCATCCCACTCTCTCCTGGCCTGCTGAGGTTGTGTCAAGAAACCTAGTGTGGTTCATTTTAAAACGTTTTGTTGTTGAAATGTCAAACACTGAGCCAATAGTATCATGAATCCAAGTTCCTGTGACCAAACATTAAAAAATTTCAACACATGGCATCTGGTTTCATTTATATCCCCACCCCCTTTCCCTCTAAATCCTGGACATCATCCATAGTGCTTGTGTTTATATTTCTAAAATATAAGTACTTTTAAAAATTCCTAAAATAACAATAATTCCTTAATATTATCAAAAGTGCAATCATATTCTAATTTCCCCAATTGTCTCATAACACTTTTTAACACTATAGGAATATTTATTGAAATCAAATTAAATTTATTCATTAACACAGGGGAAATCAGCATCTTTGGCAAAGACAAATCTTTCTATCTGGAAATGCATGTCTTTCCATTTGCTCATCTTATTTTGTCCATCATGCGTGCTCAGTCACTCAGTCTCGTCTGTCTCTTTGTGACCCCATGGACTGTAGCCCACCATGTTCCTCTGTCCATGGGATTTTTCAGGCAAGAACAGTGGAGCTGATTGCCATTTCCTCCTCCAGGGCATCTTCTCAGTTCAGGGACTGAACCCATGTTTCCTGAGTCTCCTGCATTGGCAGGCAGATTCTTAACTGCTGAACTACCTGAGTGTATCCATCAGTGTTGTCTTAATAGGTTTGCATCTCTTGTTAGAGTTATTAGTTATTTTATCATTTTTGTTGACATTGTAAGTGGGACTTTTCTTTTTCCATTATTTTAGCTAGCTATATTTTTAATATAAAAAGCTATTAATTTATGTATATTTTTGTACTCTTCTGCCTTACTGACTTCTCCTACTGTTTATAGCAAAAATTTTAGTTGACTTCTTGGGTTTTCTAGAGAGAAAACCATATTGTCTGCAAATAATAAACGTTTTCCTTCTTCCTTGTCAACTTTTAAACTTCTAATGCCTTTCTCTTACCTAATTGCATTGGCTATTACCTCCAATATAATGTTAAATAACAGTGATGACATGGGCATCCTTGTCTTGTTTGTGACTTTAGTGGAAATAATGCCTGAATTCCCACTTCACAATTAACAGTGTTGAAAAAAATAAATATTAGTTCCCTAACTATTCCATTTGGATCTGAAAAAGATATATTTTTTCACTTTAGGAAAAGTGAACTTGACTTCTGTCTTACAGAGTTACTTTTAAAAATCAAGAGTGTTGATTTTATCAAATGTTTTTCTAACACCTATGGAGATGATAATTTGATTTTCACCCTAGATCCATTAATGATAAATTTTATTATACATTTCCTATTTTTTGGTGTTTTTTTTTTTAATTTAAGTACAGTTGATTTACCATGTTGTGCCAGTTTCAGGCATATAGCAAAGTGATTCAGATATATATTTTTTTTCCAGCTTCTTTTCCATTATAGATTATTAGAAGATATTGAATACAGTTCCCTGTGCTATACAGTAGGTCCTTGATATTTATCTATTTTACATATAATAGTTTGTATCTATTAATCCTATAACTTTTCTATTTATAGTTGGCGTGTTCAAATCAGGTTCCAAATAAGATCCATACCTTGTAACTGGATATGTCTTTTAAATCTGTTTTTTTACCTTTTATTTTTTAATAATTTTAGACACACATAGAAGTTGCAAAACTGATACAAAATCCCCGTGACCTTTGCCCAGCTTCCCTTAATGATAACATGTTACATAACCATAGTAGAATGATCAAAACCAGGAAGTTAGCATTAGAACAATACTATTAAAACTATAGACTTTATTTGGATTTTACCAGTTTTCATATGCACTCATTTTTCATTTGTTTCCTTTTGTGTATGTAGGTCTATGAAATTTTATCACATGCATAGGTTTGTGGAACCATTGTCTGGATACAGAACTGTCACCCAGAGAAAGTTCTTCATGCTACATCTTTTTTTAAAATTTACTTTATTAAAGTATAGTGATTTACAATGCAGTGTTGTGTTAATTTCTACTGCACAGCAAAGTGATTCAGTCATATATACATACATATATACATATACACACACTTTCTTTTTCATATTGTTTTTCATATAGTATATGTGCTATGTCTTTATAATCACATGCTTCTCCCCAACTCTGATTCCTGGAAACCACTGATCTGATCTCCATCACTATAATTTTGTTATTTTGAGAATTTATATAAATTAAATAATATAGTACGTTACCTTTTAAGAGTGAAGTTTTTTTTTTTTTAGAATGCTTTTGCGGGTGGCGGGCGGCAGTGCTGTGTAGCTTTTGGGCTTTTAGTTCCTGGACCAGGGATTGAACACAGGTGGCAGTGAAAGTGCCAAGTCCTAACCATTGTGCCACAAGGCAATTCCCTAAGATTGAATTTTTCACTCAGCATAATGCCCTTGAAAACATCCAAGTTGTCACAAGAATCAATAGTTGATTTAATTTTATTGCTGAGTAGTACTCCATAGTGTCACTTTTAACTAAGAGGTTCCCTACTCGTCTCTTATTTTCTTGCCATTTATTTATTGAGAATCTGTCTTATAGAATTTTCCTCATTCTGGATTTTGCTGATTTCATCCCCCAGTATCATTTCACTTGTTCATCTATTTCCAGTCCTTCCTATAACTGACAGATTCCTAGTCAGAATCAGATGGGTTTTTTGTAAGGAACCCCCATCCCCACTGGCAACTCTGAGGCAGGTGTTCCTGAACACACTTGGAGAAAGGATGCTGCAGAAGGAAGAAAATGCCACGGGGACGGGGGCAGGCGGAGGAGGCTTTCCTGTAGGAGAAGGGCCTTGAACTGGTATCATACCCCAGGCAGGCAGCCTTGGAGGCTCAATGTGAGGTTCCACTGTGGCAGAGGATCGGATCGGGTTAGACAGAACTTCCTGTGCCGGCTTCGTGGTGGGCTGTATGGAAGACTGAGCCTGGGATACTGGTGAACCTCCCCCCAACCCCCAACTGTCACCTCCACTCCTGAAACACTCCTGAGCTGAGAACTAACCCAAATGACTGGAGAGTGTGCAGCTGGAGGATGGGCCAATGCCTAGCAGGGCCATGGTGGGAGTCAGGTTCGAGGGAGTGGGGAGAGAGCTGTGAAATTGTCCTAAGGCCCTTATGCACCCTAGGCTTCTGCCACAGCCTCTAGAGATCTCCTTCCCAAGATGAAAGACCTGAAATCCAGAGAGGCAAGGGCGATGCCTCCAACTCAAGAGGTGGGTGGAAAGCTGGGAAGGAGGAGGACCTTGGAGCACAGAAGAAGGTTCTCAAGAGTCAAGAGGGCCCTCCTGCTCTTCTAAGGGACTGGAGCCCTCTGAAGCCCGTGTCACATGGTGAGGGGTGGTGGGTGTGCTATGCCAATTTTGCTTACACACGTCCCTCCAGAGAAGTCAGTGCAGCCATCTAGGCAGCATGGTTGGACAGCTCTGATGTGCCAAGTGTCTCTCTGTATTGTCCTGGCCTCTGCCCCACCTTCCAGTATCATAGAAACGAGTGCAATCCCTCTTCTGCACATAGGCCTGCAGGGTGCTTGAAGACAGCACTCCCAGAAAGACTGGCTAAAGTGCGCTGCTGTTTATAAGGACTAGCACGTCTGATCCTCACAGCTCTTCCGTGGGAGGTATATTTTTATTACTGTTGTTGTAAGTCACTAAGTCGTGTTCAACTCTTTTGCAACCCCCTGGACTTGTAGCTCACCAGGCTCCTCTGTTCATGGGATTTCCCAGGCAAGAACTGTGGACTGGTTTTCCATTTTCTTCTCCAACCCAGGGAATGAACCCACATCTCCTGCATTGCAGGTGGATTCTTTACCACGGAGCCACCAGGGAAGCAGTAATAGGCTCAGAGAGGTCACACAGAATTTTGATGTACATGCTTCTCAACCTTGTCTTTCCCCATCACATTCCCTTGAACCCTGTCTTCCTCAAACTAAAGGAAGTCCAACCATAATTCCTCTTACTGCCATGAGAGGTGGGCTTCCCAAGGGGCACTAGTGGTAAAGAACCCTTCTTCCAGTGCAGGTAGACATAAGAGACCTGGGTTCTATCCCTGGGTTGGGAAGATTCCCTGGAGGAGGGCAGGGTAACCCACTCCAGCATTTTTGGCTGGAGAATCCCATGGATAGAGGAGCCTGGCAGACTATGGTCCATAGGTTCGCAAAGAGTCAGACACAACCGTAGCGACTTAGCATGCATACACACCATAAGAATGTCCTTTGCTTTTTCCTCAATGTGCCAGGAGGAAAGACTCAGGATGGGAGTTTCTGCCTTCTGGGCAGAGAGGGACAGAAACTGAAATAGAAACATTTTCTTAGGCTAGTGAGGAGCAGGTGAGCTCCATCAGGCTATAGAAACAGCCAGATGCCTGGTGGGGTGAACTGGGGATACTATTGCTCCTTCTTGGAGGAGTGTGGTATTGGGGGGGGGACCATTTCCTGGCATAGGACAGGCTGGGGATTCCCATGAGGAGGTTACTCCATATCAACGGAGTCACTGGGTACAGGCCCACAGAGGCAGGAACGGGAAGCTGGTCTTGATAAGGCACTTGGAAAGGTATGGCTGGAAGATGCTTTGTGGCTGGAAGATAGGGGAGAGCTGACGCCCAGAGAGGGGCAGAGGCTTTCCCAGAGAGACATAGCAGGGCAGGAGTCCAGGTCTGGATACCACTCCACTGCCACTTGACTCTCCCATTGAGAAGCCTGGGCTGTGCAATGGAAGAGGATATTTCCTCAACTAGGTCCTTGCTGACTCCTGCCAAGCTTCAGAGATGGCCTTAGGTGAGGACTTGTCATACTCAGGACACAGTGTCAGGAAACCGTGCCTGTCCTGTGTCAATACGCAGTGCTGTGGTGTTTCAGCATGCCATCAAAGAGGGCTGGAGTACCCCAAGGACACACAGCTAATACACGGTAAAGCCAGGACCTTGTTCTCCAAGGTCTGAGTTTTCTCAGCCCCAACAGGGCCTCCTAGAAGAATAGAGTGTCTTGAGCCCAGACTGAGAGCCACAGGAAGGGTGTACAGGTGTCTGCAGGATCTGGGCTGTCTCTGGCTTCTCCCAATCCTTCCACGTGCCTCCCATCCCACATGCCAGCCTGTTGGTTTGTACTGAGGCAGACACCCAGGGGTTCTGTGGATAAGCTGGGAGCCTCTGAAGTTTCTTCAAAATGGATCATCTAAATTTCCCACAATTTAAGATTCTGAGCTTTTCACTCTTTACCAAGCAAACTCCTGCCTATCTCATAAAACCCAGCTCAGAGGTACAGCAAATGACCACGTATAAAGCCACAGAGGGAGTCACATCACATTCCAAAGAATGTTACAGACCATGATCTCTGACCATGGTGAAATATAATTAGAAGTCAACAAGAAAAATATAAACCTCCCATAGGTTGAGAAGCTAAAAAACACACTTCTAAATCATCCATGGGTTAAAGAGGAAATGACAATGAAATTATGAAATATTTAGAACTGAATGATAAAGGAAAGCACAAGCAGTTTCTATTTCCCTTGTAAAGTCAAAGTCCCTGGGCCCACATGCCAAGAATCTTCTGTACTCCCCACCCTCCTCCTCCCAGCTCTGGGTTCCAGGAGGCTGACCTCTATGGGCTACCTCAACTGGTTTCCTTGTCCTTGGCTTCTGGTAGGATTTGGCCAATGGGGAAATCTTCCCAGAAATCAGATGGAGGGAAGTGAGGCCCCTTTTCACCCCCAGCCCTTCGAGGTACGATTTGTTGTAGGCAGGGTATGCCGGTGGAGCTCAGGCCACAAATCTGGTCAGCAGTACCATCCTCAGGGCTCCCACTTTCACCTCTCCCTCCCAGCACCCCTCCAGCCTTGGGCAGACAGCAAATGGCTGCTAGTCTTTTTGTGATACGCAATCCTTGTGGTTTTCCTACACCCTGGCTATGGCTCTAAATACTGCCTTCTTTAAACTCTCCTCGGAGCAGCCACTTCTTTGGGTATTCCATGTGTTTCCTGCTGGTAACGCCACGCTTACCAAGTGCTCACTCACTGTCGGTCCATAACCAAGTTCTCACATCTGGATGGCTGAGCTCTGACCTTGTGTTATCTCTGTGTGTTGGTCTCCCACCGCACCCCAGGCTGACCCATCAGCACCTAAGGTCACCACTGGGTCAGCTCCATCACCTGATCTCCCCATTCTCAGTGCACAAAGTCACATTCAGTAAAGGGTATTAATCATGATATCAAACAAATGAAAGACTAGGTTTGAATTCCTTCTCCATACACTAGAACATGCAAATGTTCGCTTATAGAGGATCTGGGGCAGAGTTAAGACTCAGATATTGGGGGAAAAAGAGAGTGGCAGCTTTAGACTGGGGCAAAAATAGGTATCCAACCAAAAAAAAAAAAGAATCTTTAGTTCATTTTTAAGACTCCAGTGTGTTCTTATGCCATCCAGCAAGCAGACGTTCCAGACACAAGAGGAGCCCAGTGGGGTATCTGTGCCATGTAAATGCCTCCTGCCCCTCTCCCCACTTGCTCACCTCCAGCACCCTTCCAGAGTAATTTCTGCAGCCCATCTGTCTGCCTTGGCCCTCCTACTGCAGAAGGCCGCCACCCTTCCCTCCCTCCCAGGGAAGAGCCTGCCTACTGGTCCCTGGGCCTGGGACCCACAGAGTGCATTCTGTGCTTCTGCAGGGAAAAGAACCCAGGTGGAAAAGTAGGGGATGCAAAACAACTCTTGAGGGGTTTGGATCTGATTAGAAGAAAGGAAGGAAAAAAGATGTTCCAAAGTGGGAATAGCTGGAACAAAAATGTGGGTGGGTGGGGGCAAAGGGTGGGAATGGGATGACTTTGCCCAGGAGTGAGGAGAATCTGCCCAGCCTGAGCCAAAACCCCAGAGCTGGTGGGTGAGGTGAAAGTCTGATCTGAGCACTCTTGGGAGCCAGTCCTTTGAGTGCTGAGGTAATGGTTCCCAAAGCGTTCGTTCATTCAATCAGCAAATGGGTATTAAGTGCCTGCTGTGTGCCAGGCTCTCTGCCAGGAGCTGAGGGTATGGGAGTGGATGGCAGATCTGATCTCTAATTGAGCTCAGCGACAAGGGAAACACAGAAGATTCCAGGAGAGCAAGGAAACCACCATTATCCAGCTCCAGACAGAACTGGATAAAATGCGTTTGTCCCCATTTTACAGTCAAGGAAACTGAGGCTGCCTCCTTGACCCGAAGAGAACCAGCTCTTAGTCCTTTGGTCCTGGGAAGCTGGGGGAGCGATATGGACTTTCCGGAAAGGCGAAGGTATTGGGAGGGGGGTCCTCTCTCCCCGCCCCTTCCCCGCCCCTTGGCCGCAGCGTGGCGGGGCCGGGAGGGCCTGGGCGGAGCTGGCGTCGCCTTGGGGGCGGAGGGCGACAGCGGGTTCGGCGGGGCAGGCAGGCGGACACGCGAGAAGACCTGCACGGCCGGGAACCGGCGGGAGGAGAGGACCACGCGCTGGGGATGTGACTCCGCGACCAGAGAGGACTCGCGCTAACCCACCCGGCGGACCCCGTGAGTGAGATCCCCCGGCGCCCCGCCGCGCACACAGCCCAGCCTCTCTTCCACTTTCATTTCTTCGGCTGTCCCGGCCTGGCACCATCCCCAGGCGACCTGCGCCCGGAGCAGGCTGCCCACAACCCTGGTTCCGGGGTCCGGGACTCGGAGCTGGAAAGTCAGGGTGGGGTGGGGGCGCGTCGGTTGAAGAGGGCGTGTCTTCGCAGGCGGAAATTTCAGGCCTGCTCTTCTGGGTCCTACGACCCATCTGTCCTGGCAGCTGGGCTGGGGAGATGGCGTCAGGTGTTCTGGGAGAGGCTGAGGAGTGATCGCGGGTGGCCGAGCGCCACCGGGAGGAGCTCGGAGTCCTCGCCTCGACTTTTCTCTTGGATTTCTGCTCTCAGCTCTCCCGCCCACCCCCACCTCGCTAATACACCTCGCTCTACTCTAGGCTGGATTCTGGTTTCCAACTGGGGCCAAGATCCTGGGTCAGGACTGGAGGAGTGGCAGGTGTGCCCTGGCAGGGGGCTGAGTGTCAGAAGCAGGCAGGGCTCCTCTGTGGCCTTTATTTGGGAAACCCAGATGCCCACCCATGGAGTGAGCCATCACTGGCCACTTTAGGAATGAAAGGACATCCAGAGTTAGGAAATGGGGCCCAAGAGGGGGAATAGCCATGGTTCCAGGGAGGGGACAGAGATTCTGTGAGATAAGAGACTCACTGACTCGATGGATGCGAGTCTGAGTGAACTCCGGGAGTTGGTGATGGACAGGGAGGCCTGGCGTGCTGCGATTCATGGGGTCGCAGAGTCGGACACGACTGAGCGACTGAACTGAACTGAACTGAAAGGGATGAGAGTGGGAAGTGAAAACAGACAAGTGGCCTGGATACAAGGGCATCTATCCATGTTCCTTCCCTCACAAGCTTTCATTTCCCCCGGGAAAGACCCAGGCATTGACATTCTGCAGCAAGAAGGTGGGACCCTAGCTCCCTGGTTAGGACACCCAAGTTGCTGTGGAGTGTGGGGGAGGCACAGTGTGTCGGGGGAACAGGAATTAAGTTGGTCTAGTGGATGGGAAGATGCTCCCCTTTTCCTTCACTCCCCTCCTTTCTCCTTATCTCTACCAGACCAGCGGCACGCAGCTAGGGCAGGAAAATGGCCCTTAACCAGTTGTCATGCCCCACCTTATCCCAGTGTCCCATTGTGCCACTGGAGATCCCCTGCTTGTTGTGACTTGCTGTGTGAACCCAGGCTCCTAAAGTCCTCTTATGGGGCCTCAGTTTCCTCATCCATTCAAGAAGTGAGTTGGGCCAGTTGATTTCTCAGGGCTATTTCAACTCGATGATTCTTGCTTTTGAGCTTTCCACAAAGCCTGAGCATCCAGTATGTACCAGGCCTGACCTAGACTGGGAGGTGAAGCCGGTGGAGGACAAAATGACCAAAGAGTAGTCTCCACCCAAGGACAAAGAGATCTGGGTGCAGTAAGGAGGCTATGGGAGGAGGCAGTGTTCAACTTGAGGGCGGGAGTTAAGCCCAGGGACCAGTGTAAGAAAGCATACAGAAGCAGGAGTTGGGGAGCTGCTCATGGATCAGGAAGAAGCCCAGAGTGGTGGCTCTAGGGAAGTGGGGCAGGAAAGCTAGGATGAGATGTTGAATGCGAGAGTAGGTTTGTTGGTAGCTGTCAGCGAGGGGGGATGTGCAAAGGTGGAGAGCCCAGGGACCCAACTAATTGTAGTGTGATTTTGGAAGCTCCTGCCCTAAGAATAAGGTGAATTTCTTTTTTTTTTTTCTTTTTAAAAAAATTTTCTTGGCCATGCCACATAATGTGTAAGATCGTAGTTCCCTGACCAGAGATCGAACCCACGCCCCTTGCATTGAAAGCGCAGAGTCCTAACCACTGGATGGGTTCCCCAAGGAACCCACAGGAAAAAGTTCCCCAAGCAGAATTTAGATGCAGGGGCATGTGAAGTATGGACATATCTAGGGTCAGGAAGCTTGGGTCCCACACTGAGGACTTCTTTGGGTGAGAAGTTGAGGGGTAGCAGATGGAGGACCTGCCACATCTTAGAGGATCTTTTCAAGACAAGATCCCGTGGGGAGACCTGCCCCTACTCTCCAAACTCCTCTCATTTCACTTAACTTCTGCCCTTCTGGCTGTGTGTTATGTGCACAGAGAGGAATCCTTGTTTCAAACTTCTCCACTAGCTTGACTTGTTGTCTGACGTGACAACCCACATGTGCCTTTGGTTACACCCAGTTGTCACCTTGTTCCCACCCTCCTTTCCCCAAACCTGACCCAGTATTACTCGAGATGTGAGAAAGGAAAATACTCCAGTGTGAGCTCTGAGGTCAAGGTCTGTTTGTGTCAAGGCCTTTGTGGCTCTTTTTAAGGCTTAGTCTGGGTTAGAGTTCAGGACTCAAATTCACCAAGGTCAAGGCCAGGTCAGAGTTCAGCCTGGAGCCAAAGCTGAGTGCTTAGCCTACTCTCAGCCTTAGTGCTTGGTCTGGGGTCAGGATCACAGTTCATGTGGCTAAATTCCAGTGGGTACCTGGGTCCCTGCATTTCCCAAGAGCACAAGCACTCATGGGAAAATGAGGTGATTTCCCTGGAAGTCCCAGGAACTTGGCCTATGAGTGACCCAGGAAACTGCATGGGCCAAATCCCTCCCTGCTGCAGGGGTCGCCCAGCAATGATGGATGACACTAGAACCCAGGTCTCCTGCCTCAAAGCCTAGCGCTCTTATCATCATCCCCAAAGACTGTTCTGCGTCTGAGATCCTTCAATTCTAAAAAGCAAAGCAAATTCTGAATTCTGGATGGTCCCAACTGGGTGATGTGACTGCATTTTCCTGCCTCCCAGTGCCAGGCACATAGTAGGAGCTCTAGGAACGTCTACTGCATGTCAGGTGCAGAGGGAGGGGCCAGTGGCTTGTTCTGGTTTGGGTTTCAGGCTGGAGAGGCAGGCTTGGGAGAAAAGATCTCCAGCCACTGTTGGAGGAAGTGGTGCCCTTCTAGACCTGCCACCCTCCCCCTCTCCTCCAGTGCCTGCAGTCACATTCAGAGGCCACCCAGCTGGCCATCTGAGAGCTCTTTCCTTTCAGGGTAGTAAAAGGAAAGGACGTTTTTGGTAGAAAAGTCCCTCCTGCTCCCTGGGAATCCCCGGTGGCCGGATGGACTACGGGATATCCCAGAGGAAGCCAAGGGTGGGGGCTCCCCCCTCTACCCTCAGCACAATGCCGGCAGGCTCTCCCACGCTGTACCAACTGGGCTGTGAGATCCCCAGAGATCATTTCACCCAGGCCCCTGCCTCCTGCAGGAGCCTCTGCCAACTCTGATAGTCCGCAGCAAGTCTGAGGAGCACCTGTTTGGAGCCTAGGCCCAGCCCTCTCTGAGACACAATGAAAGTGGAGAAGAAAGAAAAAAGGTGGGAGGGCTGTGGAAAGCTTGGCAGGGGGAACCAGGGGAGCTAGCAATAGGGCAGGATACCGGATTGAAGGGAAGAGGAGGATTTAGATTCCAAGCTGAGAACTCCAGGCCAAAAGTCAAGAGGTAAGAGGCAGGATGTGGCGGAAATCAAGTCCATTTGGTAAGGACCTGACCACCGTGCTCCCCTCTGCCCTTGGCCCTGGCAGGGAATCCGCAGGTCCTGCCCTTGGACCCTTGGCCCATCCCGGCCATGGCGCTGTGCCTGAAGCAGGTGTTCTCCAAGGACAAGACGTTCAGGCCGCGGAAGCGCTTTGAGCCGGGCACGCAGCGCTTTGAGCTGTATAAGAAGGCGCAGGCTTCGCTCAAGTCTGGCCTGGACCTGCGCAGCGTGGTGAGGCTGCCGCCCGGCGAGAACATAGATGACTGGATCGCGGTACACGTGGTGGACTTCTTCAACCGCATAAACCTCATCTACGGCACCATGGCCGAGCGCTGCAACGAGACCAGCTGCCCGGTCATGGCCGGTGGGCCTCGCTACGAGTACCGCTGGCAGGACGAGCGCCAGTACCGGCGGCCGGCCAAGCTCTCGGCGCCACGCTACATGGCGCTGCTCATGGACTGGATCGAAGGCCTCATCAACGACGAGGATGTCTTTCCCACGCGCGTAGGTGAGTCTCGCCTGGCAGGCAGGTCAGGCTCCTTTTTTTTCGTTTTGTTTTGTTTTTTCTGAGGCCTTTTTGTCTGAAGCTCGAGTGTCCCTCCAGGGACCACCCAAGCAAGACCATGATGATTCTCAGAATCGTCCAGAACAAGTGCCTCAAGGTGCTCCTAGCAAGTCACCCTGTTTGGGCTAATATGACTTGCTGTGGCTTGGGAGTCTTTTCTGACTCCTGGCCCCAGGAAAGGAAAGGCAATCTGGACTGGGGGCCAGACAGTATCTCCACTGCAGTGGGCCCTCAGGGCAGAATTTTTCCATTTCAAGCCAGTCAGGGAGCCTTGTCTTAGCTCAGCTGGGCAGCCTGGAAGGGTGAGGGTGGGAAGGGGAGATGAGTGACATCATGCTGGCCCTGTTTCCTCACTCAAGGGCAGCAAGAGGAGGCGTTGGCTTAGAAGCTAAGTGGGCATGACCTTGTGTTCATCATTGCAGCCCGCCCTACCTGGCCTCCTGCGCATCTTTGTTAAGGTTATGGGAATCAGAGATGGGCGGGCCAGGGTGGTCAGGCCCAGAGGGGAGAAGTCTGAATGCTGAGGGCCTTGAGTCACAAATCACCACCCACACCCCTCCCCATTTGGTGGCCTGCCCTTTCCTGCACTATCATGTGCAACCTAGGTATCTTCATTTCACATGGGAGGAAACAGACGGAGAGACGGAAAATGCACTGAATCAGGAGGTACTCAGAACTTGCTCAGGTCTCATGGGACCCAGGACCCCGAGTCTAGATGTGCAGGACAAGTCTGAGGGACCTGGGCTGGGCCTGGAAGAGCTCACAGGGAGACAGGGCTCAGCCCCACCCGAGAGCAGTGAGGAAGGGGAGGGGCCTCATGGAGTGGGGTGAGTCAGTGTGGGCCTGTGTCTGAGCTCTTCTTCCCTTTTAGTTTTCACCCTCAGGCCTGTGAGATCCCAGATGCCTGTGCCTTAACTCTGGGATGACTCTGCCACAGCAGAGAAGAGGGTGTAGCCTCAAATTCAACTGTGAGGATGGGAGACTGTGCAGAAATCATGCCTTTTTCACAGAGAAAGTCCTGGGCTTTCTCGCTGGCAGGGTCTATAGCATTTATTTGAGGTGTGCTGCGATGCAGTGCAAAGAGGGCTTGAACCCCACCTCCAGTCTATACTAATTAATAGTTACGTGGCCTTGGGCAAGTGGTTCCATGTTTATGCACCTCAGTTTTATCAAAGCTAGGGTGGCTGCCATATCCATTATCATACCAGGCTAAAGGTGCAGAAGACCCAGCACAGGGCCTGGCTCACAGATGAAAGGTTCTTGCAAGTGTTATTGAATGTTTGAAGGACTGAGAAATATCTGAATTCATTCTTGAAGATTTAGGAATTCTCAGGATTGGGGTCTGGGGCCCACTGTGTGAATGTTGCAAAGGGAAAGGAATCAGGTGGAGCTGGAGAGGCAAGTCAGGATCAGATTATGAAAGGCTTTGAGCAGCTACCATGCTGGGAAGACAGGATTCAATCCTGAAGGCCCATATTTTAAAAAGTAGCCCCCCCCCCCAAAAAAAGTAGGCCCCAGATATTGATGAACTCCCCTTGGAATTGCATCCAACAGTGTTATATGCAAGCATCTACAGATGCACATGTTTCTGGAGAGAATTGTGGCATAACTTCCATCATAGTCTCAGCAGGGTTGGTCAGTGATCCAACAAGGCTGTAGAGTCGTGTTCAGGGTGATGGGGAAATTGGAAGATGATTTGTATTTCAGCAGCAGAGAGGCACAGTGAGCTTTGTGCTTCATTAAAATGGGAAGTACGGGAGAAAGCAAACCTTGATCTCTGTTTCCCACAGGGAAGTGTGCTACGGAAAGAGGCCATCCTGGGCAGTGTGGGGGATGGGCAGGGTTGGGCAGAGTTTCATCAAAAGGTTGCTGATGTCCTGTATCTATCTGCCCACCCCACCCCCTAGGAGTTCCCTTCCCCAAGAACTTCCAGCAGGTCTGCACCAAGATCCTGACCCGCCTCTTCCGCGTCTTTGTACATGTCTACATCCACCACTTTGACAGCATCCTCAGCATGGGGGCCGAGGCGCATGTCAATACCTGCTACAAGCACTTCTATTACTTCATCTGCGAGTTCAGCCTGGTAGACCAGCGGGAGCTGGAGCCACTGGTGAGGCCAAGCCCCCACTGCCCTCCCCTACCAGGGCTAGCCTCTGTGAGTTTTCAGATCCTTTCAGTTTAAAGGCTCTTTAAGAAAATCCAATACCCAAGTGGATATATCAGGGGACCGCAATTCATTTAACAGTGGATTTTGTACTTTAATAGCGAATTCATTCAAGTATCAGTTTACAGACACAGGTCTGCAGCCTGGAGTTGGGGGGTGATGGTGGCAGGCAGGAGCCTGGCTCAGGCAGAAGAGTTGCCAGGCCCTGTAGTTTGGGAAGGGGCTACCTGGTACACTGAGCTCTGACTGACCCCTCCCCGCCTTGTGTCTCTGCAGAGGGAGATGACAGAGCGGATTTGTCACTGAGCCCAGACCTGGACCTTGTTGACTGTCAATGGACCACCTGAACACAGAGCGTCCCAGGGAGGGGACCATCAGAAGTCTGGTGGCAGAGGGACCTGAAGGCCCTGGAGCCCCTCCACACACCCAAAGCCCCAGAACTTCTGGTTCTCAGGAATCTGCCCACATGTCCTCCTGACTGCTTGGGAGTGGAGAAGGGAAGAGCTTAAAGGCGGGCAGACAGGAGGAGAGGAGGAGCTAACCCCCCAGTATGAAGTCTAGAGGGTTTCTGCTCTGACACTTGACCCTTCCACGGTGCTTCCCAAGCCTATTTTGGGAGTGTGGATGTGGCTGAAGTGATGGCAAGAAAGGTGCGAGAGCATGAGCAGCTGGTCTGTGAGTGGACACAGATGAGATGTATGTATCTGTGTGTGTGTGTGTGATATTGACTGTGGGGTGTGTCTGTGAGAGCAAGTTGCCTTAGACCCTTCCTGGCACATGGGCCCTCCATAAGTGTTAGGTAAATGGATGGATGGATGGATGAAAGGAAGTAGGGACTAGGGCCTTCAGACCATGACCACTTAGGAATGATGACAAGTCAGTTACCCCATTTGGTGTGCCTGACCTTGTGTGTTAAGTGCACAAACTGTGGTTGTAGATGTAGCTCCATATTTGAACCTTCCAAGCCACCATCTTCCATCAGCATGAGTTCTGGGGAGCTGGTGGGAGGTAGGAAGGGGAGCCCTATCCTGAGTGCTTAAAATCCTGGCCCACCATAGACACAGGTTCGGATTTGCTCAGCCAGAGATGCTCATGCGCTGTCATTTCCCTCATCCCTCTGCCTCCAGGAAGGCCTGGTTATAGACAGCCTCCTAGGCATCAGGGCTGATCCCTCATGTCCACAAAGGTCCTCTGTCCTTAAATCAGGAATCATACACTCCAATCTAGCTCCCTGAATCTCCAGATGTGATTGTGAGGATCTGAAACCTAGTAGAAGATAATCCTCCAACTCACAGAGCTAATGAACTTGAATTGGGAAACTCCAGAGCTTTATCTCCCATCTGGGATATTGAGGACCACAGAGCTGTGAACAGACTCTTCCAGGCTTGGAGAGCCCCCATCCTGCAAGTACCTGCCTCCTTCCCCCTTCCCAACCATCCCTGAGACATTCCAGCTGGTTAGATCTCAGAGCATAGCTATCCACAGAGGAACTGGCATGGTCATTCAGCACTTATGACTCAGCACCTCCATGTCCAGCCCTGCAAGTGAGAAAACTGAGACATGGACAGGGCCCTCCTGTCCTGGAGATGGTGGGCTGAGGGGCCAGGATGGAGAACCAGAAGGAATCTGAGGATCATCCAGTCTCAATTACAGGAACATCCGTGGACACAGGAGGAAACTGAAACCAGAAGAGAGGTGGGAGAAATTGTCCAAGGCCTCCCAGCAAAGCTTTTGTGGAGCTGGAGTAGAAACCAGGGGTTCTGACTTTCACCCCAGGCCTGTGGATTGCCGCACAGGGAGATGAGAGGCACTCCAAAGGAGTGTTTGACAGCTCTCTCCAGAACACAGCTGTTTTTTGCTTTGAGGAAGGATTTCTAGCCTGATGCCAGAGTACCCCACCACTGCTGTGGTCTGCTGGGGTTGTCTCCTGAGCCAAGCCTCCAAAATCATGCCCCTCTCCATGGCCCTGCAGCTGCCAGATCTCTGGGGAAACAGATGGGGCTCCTGGGGCCAGTCAGAGTCTCCCAAAGAGGATTGTATATTGGGTGTTGGAGTCTAGGCTACTACCAGTGCTAATTATGAAAGGTGGGGGGAGTGGAATGGGGGCAATCTATTTTTTGTGAAACAGAGGGAAAATTTATCTTTGTTATTTTTGGTAAAATAAAGGAGGCAAACTAAAGGGCCTGGTGGGAAGCTGTGGTCTGGGTGCCACATGGCTCCTGGGCAGGCTGTGGAAGGAACTGGGTCAGAATGGGGTAGGGAGGGCTTTGTGTCCTGAGATCCTGGGCCTTGTGAACGGCTGGCTGGTGTGGTCACATCTGGCCCAGCTCCCCAGGGTGGAGACACTGAGGTTTTCCCAGGGCTCTGAGAATTCACGACCTAGAATTCCTGGGCTAAGCTAGGAATCTTAGAGCGGGGAGGGCTGGGCCTTACCTTTGGGGAACTCAAGTCTCTTTGGAGAGTCATTGTTTCAGCTCAGGGCGCCTGGCACTGGTCACTCTCACCCATCCTATTAATCTGGGTGGTCTATTGGAGCTAATGGGTTAAGGGACAGGACAGAAATACAGCCCTAACCTTAATCAGAGCAGAAGAAGGCCTTCTTAAGAGAAGGCTGTTTGTTGGGTGCTGGTTAGAGCTCCAAGTAGGGGTGGCAAGACATGGGCTGACTCCTGAGTTTATTCCCCAGAGACACCTGAAGCTCTTAGCTCAGGTCCTGCTATCATTCCACAGCCCCTTACCCCAACTGCCTAGATAAGAGTTGAAAAATAGCTTGGTTCTTAAACAGTCAGCAAAGACCCACCTAGAGCTCTTCTTTCTCCCTGAGAAGGAGACAGCCTGGCTTTATGCAGTGGCTCTCCTTGGAGGCAGAGACCTGGGTTTGAGTCCCAGCCCAGCCCCCAAGATACTCTGGCACATTCTTCTCCTCTGAACCTCAGTTTCCCCAACTCCTTCATGATCAGGTGTGGGAGTAAGGGACTTACTGATTTCTAAACTCCTGGTTACTCAGTTTATGGATCATTCACAATAATAACAAATACTATGTGTTAGGTATGGGATTCCCAGGTGGCTCAGTGGGAAAGAGTCCACCTGCCAATGCAGGAGACTCAGGAGACATGGGTCCCATCCCTGGGTCAGGAACATTCCCCTGGAGAAGGGACTAGCAACCCACTCCAGTATTCTTGCCTGGAAAATCCCATGGGCAGAGGAGCCTGGTGGGCTACAGTCCACGGGGTTGCAGAGTCAGACACGACTGAGCGACTGAACACACACCCTGTGTTAGGTAGAACTCTAAATGCTTGACATGTAATAGCTTGTTGAGTCATTTGTTGCCTGGCTGCCTTCCTGATGCCCAGTGTCCCTCTTTCGATTGCTGTAGGTGTCTAAGGCCCTCCACTCTGCAGCCCCTTCTTCTGGCTTACCAGAGGAGGCCCCAGTCAAGCATTCTAAAACGTGGCTTTGCTTGCACACCTATGACAGGTCACTCACTACTTCCTCAATTACTAGACTCAGAAACTTCAGACTCTGGGATCACGGTTGTTCTGGAATACACCATATAAAGGTATATTTATCTCAGAACTGTGTGGCCAAGACCTGTACCTTACATGAGAATGTCTGAATACATCAGAAAGCCCTCACAAAACTACTTTGAGAAATTCAGAGAGGGATGCTTGGAGAAGACTAGACAGAAAAAGAAGATAAAAGAGCTGGGGCCTCAGCTACACAAAAGAGTCCCCCATAGGGCAAAACTTGGCAAGAGAGGATCTGGGCAGAGGCAGTGTATTGAATGTAGAAGGGCAGCCAGGCTGCATAAGGCTTTGTTTTCCTGTTGGCTCAGGAGTCATAAAAATATTTGCAGCAGGGAATAGGGAAGCGAGCCATTTGCCCCACCCTGGATCACAGCATTCACCTGCTGAGTAAAGGATGCCCCAGCATCCTTGGCCCTCATGAACACTGCAGCCCCTTGGAGGTTGTTTCCTGCTGGTTCTCCCACTGCCCGCCCCCCCAGGAGCTGTGTGGAGTGTATGGTGAAGGGATCCACAGGCATGGCTGGAACTCCATCTGATGTGGGGGACCTTCCCTAAGACTTTCCTCCTCTGAGCCCCTAGAGCCCTCATCTCTGTTTAACTGAACTTGGGTGCCATATGGGCACATAGCAATTTTGAGAACTTTGGTTGGAACCTAAGCCTGAGTGACTCAGGATCATCTGGCTATTGAGTCATTCAGTTCAGTTCAGTTCAGTTGCTCAGTCACGTCCAACTCTTTGCAACCCCATGGACTGCAGCATGCCAGGCTTCCCTGTCCACCAACTCCTGGAGCTTGCTCAAACTCATGTCCATTGAGTCAGTGATGCCATCCAACAGTCTCATCTTCTGTCATCTCCTTCTCTTCCTGCCTTCAGTCTTTTCCAGCATTAGGGTCTTTTCCATTGAGTCAGTTCTTCACATCAGGTGCCCAAAGTACTGGAGCTTCAGCTTCAGCATCAGTCTTTCCAATGAACATTCAGGATTGATTTCCTTTAGGATGGACTGGTTTAATCTCCCTGCAGTCCAAGACACTCTCAAGAGTCCTCTTCAACACCACAGTTCAGAAGCATCCATCCTTCATCTCTCAGCTTTCTTTATGGTCCAACTGTCACATCCATACATGACTACTGGAAAAACGATAGCTTTGACTAGATGGACCTTTGTCGGGAAAATAATGACTCTGCTTTTTAATAGGCTGTCTAGTTTGGTCATAGCTTTTCTTCCAAGGAGCAAGCATCTTTTAATTTCATGGCTGCAGTCACCATCTGCAGTGATTTTGGAGCCAAAGAAAATAAAGTCTGTCACTGTTTCCATCATTTCCCCATCCATTTGCCATTAATGATGGGATTGGATGCCATGATCTTCTTTTTTTTTTGAATGTTGAGTTTTAAGCCAGCTTTTTCCCTCTCCTCTTTCACTTTCTTCAAGAGGCTCTTTAGTTCCTCTTGGCTTTCTGCTCTAAGGGTGGTGTCATCTGCATATCTCAGGTTGATATTTCTCCCAGCAACCTTGATTCCAGCCTGTGCTTCATCCAGCTCAGCGTTTCACATGATGTACTCTGCATATAAGTTATATAAGCAGGGTGACAATATATAGCCATGACGTACTCCTTTCACAATTTGGAACCAGTCCGTTGTTCCATGTCTGTCCCCGGTCTACCTGTTGCTTCTTGACTTAAACGTACAGATTTCTCAGGAGGCAGGTAGGGTGGTCTGGTATTCCCATCTCTTTAAGAAATTTCCAAGCACCCAAACCTTCTAAGAAAGTTTACAGAATTCGTTCTCGTTTTTAAAAAGACTGGCAGCATTCAAAGTATTCCTCCCAAGCATGCAGAAGCGCTCGGTAAATATAATTATACCTGCTCCTTGCCCGGCCTCCTCCTTCCAGGAGCTTCCCAGGACTCCTGACCGCCAGTCCGAAAAGGTAGTGTCAGAAGGCACCAAGCCCCGCCCCCTACCCCAGCAATCGCCCCGCCCCTCTCCCTGAAGGCCTGAGCAGTTTACTTAGTGCGTCCCCACCCTTTCCCAGCGCGTAGCCAACAGGGCGCAGGCGCAGCTCCGCCCCTCACGCCTCTCTTAGGTCGGGCCCGCCCCTCGGGGCTAGTACTGCCTCTTCCGCGTTGTCGGGGGAGCGTTCTGTAGGTGGAGTGCGAGCGACGTATGCCGCCAGGAGTCAGCTGAGGTAAAACCCAGACAGCGAGACATCTCTGCGAGTAAAATGGGGCGCCCACGGGGGAGGGGGGAGGCGGCCCGTGAATGAGTCCTGTTCCTGGGAAGGAGCTGTCGGGGCTTTCGGAACGGGCCGAGGTCAGGACCAGATTCTATTCTGTTGCCGGCCGGGCGGGGGCGGACAGCTGAAGAAGCAGCTTCTATAAGACTCTCCTTGAGGCTCCGTCTGGGACAAGCTCTGGGCGCATCGCGTGTCTCCAGTCCGGGCTCAGCCGGCGCCTGGGTTCAGGGCTTGGGTTGTAACAGGTGTCCGAGGTCGGAGTTTAGCCAGGGGCCAGTTTGAGACTCGGTACGTATCAGGCTATATGGCTGGGCTCAAGGCTCAGGCAGTCCAACGTCATGAATAGTTTTCCACGTGAGGAATGTTTGATATCTGTGCACTCCATTATTTTAAAGTGAACTATTTTCACTTAAAAGTTCCTGATGTGTGTGGGTCGCTGTCCTGTGAGGAGAGAGAATAGTGTGAGATACAGTCTGTCTCCTTAGGGAGTTTCCAGGCTACCTTCTCAGATGGTCAGTGGCAGATCAGAGGCCAGGGTGGGTGACAGGATTGAAATGTTGGAAATGCTCGAGTTTGGGTCAAGCATTCCTGGATTCAGATCTCACCTCTGCCGCTTAACCAGCTGTGTGCCTTCACCATGCTGGCCTCTGATCTGCCACTGACCATCTGACAGGTGGCCTGGAAACTAACTCCCTAAGGAGACAGACTGTATCTGCCACTTAGTAGCTGTGCAAGTTGTTTTCCCACCCAGAGCTTTAGCTTCTCTTCTATTAAAAGGGCACAGGAGGGTCAGTATGAAGGTGAGTTGCAGTCCCCTAATGTGGCACCTGTCATGAATTGGGTGCTGAATATTTGGTGCGTGAAATGAGTGTGATTTCTAGAAATTAGATCATTTTGGACGTTAGAAAGGCCTTGGGGGAAGAGTTAAGGTGACCTAGGTTTTGAAGCCTCAGTGGGGTTTACAGGGGGAGCTGACCTTGCAAGTTGGGTCAGTGCTTAGTGACCAGTCGTCATATGCCCAGCACTGTGCTGGACAATTCATGTCTGTTATTTCACTGGATCTTCAGCCATTGACCCAAGTGCTTTCAGCCCCACTATCCTTAGCTTCAGCCCCTCTAAAGAAGGCTTGGCTGGAAGTAATGTAAAGAGGGTTGATGTTTTGTTTTGTTTTTTAATGTGGAGCTGGGGCAGCTGGAGACTTTGGTGATCTCACCCCAACTTCTTCCACATCAGCTCTTCCCTTTCTGTAATCCATAGTGCTACTTGAGTTCTTGACTTTGGGAGGCCTATTATGCTAGCAGATTTTGATGGTTATAGGGCCTAACAAGGGAGCCCCTCTTAAACTTGGATTGCATGAAGCTGAACCTGGGCAGTGAGTTCTGTGAACAGGAGCTGTTGGGTTCTGGCACAAACTTATGAAGATCCCATAGTAATTTAGTAACTTGGTTCCTTTTTCCTTTTCATGGGTGCCCATATGATCTTCCTGAGAAATGTTCTCAACATATCTCTGCTCAGAAACCTTGGCTAGCACTGTTGCCTACCTTATGGAGTTTGGACCCTTGACCTCATGGAAAAGCCCCTCCATAATCTGTTCCCAAATCTCTGTCCTGCCCTCTTTCTCTTTGTTCTCTCGAACCTGCACCCTATGGCCCAGGCAAAATAAACTTTTTTCTTTTAAATTTCCCTCAAGTACTCCCTTGCATGTTCCTTTTTTCACTCTTCCTAGAGTCCCCACCTTCATCTTTCAAGGCCTGTGTCTCCTGTAACCCGTCACTGAAGCTTCTCTGATTCCCACTACTGGATTAGTTGCCCCCTTCCCACACCTTGAATATAGCTCTGATTACAGTATACCTTGGGATATGTCCCCCACGATGTGCTCCGAGTACATTGGTGGAAAGGGACCATGTCTGTTTCATCCCTCCTCTGCCTGGCACATAGTAGGCCTCTGCAGTGTGTGCAGTCAGATGAGTCAGTGACATTTTTATATATTCGCTTTGGTCTCTGTTTTATGAGCTTTCAGGTTCAGAGTGGGCCTTTGTGTTCTTCCTTCTTTTTGTGCCTAAAGAGAGTCCTAGTTTAGATTGATGGTGCCCTAATTATAGGCATCAAAGTAAGAAAGTGCAGGAATCCTGCACGAGGCAGAATCCGTCGTTGCTACTGTTGTTTTCAGCCTCTTGCCTTGCCTTTGCTGTGAGTTCTGTTGGCAAGGAGGTGATGTTCTGTTCAGGATCCTGCACTGAATGTGTTATAGTTCACACAGGGGAAGGTGCACAGGTGGTTTAGCAATCAATTGTTCTGACCTTGCCTTGGCCCCTCTCCTCTGGGAACCGGCAGCTACAATTTTTCCTTGCCAGCAGCTTCACCATCTGGAACAGGAAGGCTCTTTGGTGATTGTACAGAAATATACCTCATTGAAGGTACAGGGAGCTTGGGCAACATCTGGTTCTTCTTACATTTTACAGATGGGTAGAGGCCCAGAGAGGGGAAGGGACAAGACTGGACAAGACATGAGTCAGTGGTAGAGATAATATGAAAAGGGAAAGATTCTGACTCTGTTTTCTTCCAGTCTGCTACTTTATAAGAAAATATTGAACATTTATTGAGTACTTATGTGGCATATACTGTTTTAAGTGCTTTATATGTGACATGTCAAAACTATGTATTCTACAGACTTGGAAACGGAGGCAGCTAGAAATCATTCAGAGCTACTTTTGGGTTCTACATGTTTGCTTTATGGGCTTCCCTGATAGCTCAATTGGTAAAGAATCTGCCTGCAATGCAGGAGACCCCGGTTCGATTCGTGGGTTGGGAAGATCCGCTGGAGAAGGCATAGGCTACCCACTCCAGTATTCTTGGGCTTCCCTTGTGGCTCAGCGGGTAAAGAATCTGCCCACAATGCGGGAGACCTGGGTTCAGTCCCTGGGTTGAGAAGATCCCTGGAGAAGGGAAAGGCTACCCACTCCAGTATTCTGGCCTGGAATACTGTTTGCTTTTTAATATGGTTTCAGTGGCTGTCGTTCTAACCCATGGGGTAGAACAGTTCTTCAGGGTCACCTACCTCCATGAGGGAGTGATGTCCTCCCAGCCATGTCTTCCTATATCCTGAAGAAATGTCTTTAGATGAGTCCAGAGAGTGTTGAAAGAGTGGGTGATAGAATGAAGCAAACTGCATGAGTATTGGTGGCTCTTAGTTTAGGAATATTAGTATACTTTAAAAATTGCGTGTTAAACAAGTCAGGCAGTGAGAGCAGAATTTTAGAAATTCAGTCCAGGAGCTTTCTGTAAAGTTTCTCAGTCAGTGATTCAGTTCAGTTCAGTCGCTCGGTCATGTCTGACTCTTTGCAACCCCATGGACTGCAGCACACCAGGCCTCCCTGTCCATCACCAACTCCCGGAGTTTACTCAAACCCATGTCCATTGAGTTGGTGATGTCATCCAACCATCTCATCCTCTGTCGTCCCCTTCTCCTTCTGCCTTCAGTCTTTCCCAGCATCAGGGTCTTCTCAAATGAGTTGATTCTTCGCATCAGGTGGCCAAAGTATTGGAGTTTCAGCTTCAGCATCAGTCCTTCCAATGAACACCCAGGACTGATCTCCTTTAGGATGGACTAGTTGGATCTCCTTGCAGTCCAAGGGACTCGCAAGAGTCTTCTCCAACACCACAGTTCAAAAGCATCAATTCTTCTGTGCTCAGCTTTCCTTATAGTCCAACTCTCACATCCATACATGACTACTGGAAAAACCATGGTGGCAAGATTCAATTCAAAGACACATATTGAGTTCTTTCTACATACAGGACCCTGGTATTGAGAAATATACACAGAAGAGAGCAACACATTTCCTGCCCTCCTATAAGTAATTGTCTTTTCAGAGCCTTCTCCCTCCAGTGTAGTTGGCAAGACAGGTAAGTACATAAATAACTGAAATCAGGTTGACTCTAGTAAATCTAGTAAAGAATGTAAACAAAGTAGGAGAAATCAATCCCAACATGACCACAGGGGGTTCAGCAAGGATTCCTGAAGGTTGAAAAATTTATGCTAGGCCTTGAAGGAGGTTCATTCCTGTGAGAAGGAACAGCTTGGGCAGTGGTCTAGAGGTGGAGGTGAGGGAGAGGAATGGATTTGGTGAGGAAGGGAAATAAACTGAAATGATGAATTGTGGCCATAATGTATAGAGGTGTGAAGAGAAGAACACTGACGGTTATCTAGTCTCTGCTTTGTGGCTGAGTATATTAGATGTATTACACACTATAATTTATTTAATCCTCTGAATCCTATAACATGGGGATATTTAACCCCAATTTAAAGATGAAGAAACTGGACCTCAGAAAGATTAGAGTGATTTGCCCAAAGTCATGTAGCTCATAAGTGACAGAACTTGGTCCAAACCTATTAGTGTTGGATTCAGAGACCTGTGTTCTTTTCACTATACTGAAGACTTCAAATGCCGTGACTGGGGCTCTGTTTATTCTCTCTTCAGAAAGGAGGTAAAGAAAGTTGGAGAATGGGAACACTTTGTTGCAGCACACAAGCTCTTTCGTTGTGGCATGCAGGATCTAGTTCCCTGACCAGGAATGGAACCAGGACCCCGTGCATTGGGAGCATGGAGTCTTAGCCACTGGACCACCAGGAAAATCCCAATAGTAATACTATTGATAATTATTATTGATATACAATTAGGTATTGGTTTTATAGAAGGTATATTTTTATGACCATTTCCCTACTGTCTTACTCTGATATGCCTTCTCTTTCTTTCCATTGTCCCATCAAGAAAATTTGAAACATAGTCATGCCTCATTTTATTGCACTTCGAAAATACTGTATTTCTTACATATTAAAGGTTTTTGGCAACTGTGTATTGTCAGATGAGGGTTAACATTTTTTAGCAATAAGTGTATTTTATTATTTTTAATTAATTTTAATAATATTAAATTGATTTAATTTAATGATTCATTTTAATTAAGGTATGTACATTGTTTTTTTAAGACATAATGCCTACTTAATAGACTACCATATAGTATAGATATAACTTTTACATGTGCCAAAAAACCAAAGAATTTATGTGACTTGATTTATTGCAGTGATCTGGAACCAAACATGCAGTATCTCTGAGGTATGCCTGTACTAGATTGTTCCATCACAGGACTGCAAAGGACAATATGACAAAAAGTGCCAGTAGGTCAATTAATGTCAGCGGCTAAAAAAAAAGAGTCAGTGACTCATTAGAAAAGTCTTACCTGACTTTTGTTTCACCCACCTGGTCTCCACAGCAAATAGGAACAGAGCTGCATGTTTATTTCCTTTTGCACAGCCTTCAACAAAAGTGCCTACCAGGAATTCCCTGGCAGTCCAGAGGACCCTGTGCTCTCACTGCTGAGGACCAGGGTTCAATCCCTGGTCAGATTACAAAAATCCCACAAATTGCGTAGCATGGCCCAAAAAAACAGTACTCAGCCAAACCCCTTCAATTCACTTTCCAAAGAGTACAGTGACAGTGTCTTTTGAAAAGTGCTGCTTGATTTGGTTTTTCTCTCTCCATCTTAAGCCCCTCTAGCCTGAACTTAAGCTGTTTCTTCTTTTTCCACTTTCCATGAATATGGAAAAGTTCCCTCTGATTATAAGAGAGGATGAGATCAAGATTTTCTCATGAAAACCTTTTGTAGACTTAAAACCAGAATCAAATTGGGCCTCATCTTCTCTACTGGAGGCTAAACAGCCATGTTTTCTTTTAGTTCACTATTAAAACATATTTTCTGTTGCTTGAATCACATTGCTCATTCTTTTCTTTCTTTTAGGTCTTTCTCCTTCTCAATAATGACCCAAACTGTGCTTAGTCTGCTAATAGGAGTCCAGCTAAAGCAGTTTAAGGGCAGAATAACTTCAGATATTTTCATTCATTCATTAACATTTATTGAATGTTTGCCCCATGTCAGGCACTGTGCTAGGGGTAGGGGACCCAGAGGTGAGTCAGACAGTCTCTGCCCTGCGGCTAGTTCACAGTCTAGGGGGAGATGTGCAATAAAATGCTACAGGTACTGTGATTGAGTTATGCACAAGTGTGGGAAGCTGGAAACTGTTCAGTGAAGTTAGGTAGAAACTGTCGATTTTGCCTGGGCTATAGATGAGGACTTCTGTCAGTTCAGTTCAGTTCAGTCGCTGAGTCATGTCCAACTCTTTGCGACCCCATGAATCACAGCACGCCAGGCCTCCCTGTCCATCACCAACTCCCGGAGTTCACTCAGACTCACGTCCATCGAGTCAGTGATGCCAGCCAGCCATTTCATCCTCTGTCGTCCCCTTCTCCTCCTGCCCCCAATCCCTCCCAGCATCAGAGTCTTTTCCAATGAGTCACCTCTTCACAGGAGGTGGCCAAAGTACTGGAGTTTCAGCTTTAGCATCATTCCTTCCAAAGAAATCCCAAGGTTGATCTCCTTCAGAATGGACTGGTTGGATCTCCTTGCAGTCCAAGGGACTCTCAAGAGTCTTCTCCAACACCACAGTTCAAAAGCATCAATTCTTCGGCGCTCAGCCTTCTTCATAGTCCAACTCTCACATCCATACATGACCAAGGAAAAACCATAGCCTTGACTAGATGGACCTTAGTCGGCAAAGTAATGTCTCTGCTTTTGAATATGCTATCTAGGTTGGTCATAACTTTTCTTCCAAGGAGTAAGCGTCTTTTAATTTCATGGCTGAAGTCATCATCTCCAGTGAGTCTGGAGCTCCCCAAAAAAAAGTCTGACACTGTTTCCAATGTTTCCCCATCTATTTCCCATGAAGGGGTGGGACCAGATGCCATGATCTTTGTTTTCTGAACGTTGAGCTTTAAGCCAACTTTTTCACTCTCCTCTTTCAGTTTCATCAAGAAGCTTTTTAGTTCCTCTTCACTTTCTGCCATAAGGGTGGTGTCATCTGCATATCTGAGGTTATTGATATTTCTCCTGGCAATCTTGATTCCAACTTGTGCTTCTTTCAGCCCAGCATTTCTCATGATGTACTCTGCATATAAGTTAAATAAGCAGGGTGACAATATACAGCCTTGAAGTACTCCTTTTCCTATTTGGAACCAGTCTGTTGTTCCATGTCCAGTTCTAACTGTTGCTTCCTGACCTGCATATATGTTTCTCAAGAGGCAGGTCAGGTGGTCTGGTATTCCCATCTCTTTCAGAATTTTTCTGTAGAGGAGTCGTAAGATGTAATGCCGAAAGGGTGGGCTAGGGCAAGATTGTGGAGGCCCTGAGTGACAGCATGGGAGCTTGGTCATTCCAGAGGTAGTAAATACCCATTAGAAGTGTTGGAACAGGAAAGTGCCAGGCTCAAATCTGGCTTTTTGGATCAAGGACAGAGATACCACAAGCTTATCTGTCTTATCTGCGCCCTGACTGATGTTTTATGAGGGGAAATGTCTTATTTGTGTACTTGGTTCTTTTTCCTCTAAAGCTTCTATAGAGAGACTAGTTTTTGAACTCTGAAAAAAATTCATTCTCTGCACAGCAGAAAATTCATGAATAATTGAGAGAGAGTTGGGTGCTTGACCCGTGTAAGATCCAGTGGCAGGGCAGTCTGTGAGATTTGGCCCGGTCACATTTCACTCTTTCCCAGATGTATACCAGGAAGAGGTGCGGGAATGAGAAGAGGGTTCCAGGGCTCTTCTGGATATTTCATATGGAATGCTAAGAAGATTCAGGTAGTATGAGAGTCAGAAGTTCTTTCTGAGGAGAAAAAGAGGCCCACTGGAATTTGGAATGGTGTCAGAAGGAATCAGGGCCAACCGGGCACTCAGAATCCTGGGTCACGTGTCTGAAAACCTCCGAATACTGTCTCTGCCTTTGTACTCTGCTCTCAGTTTGTTCTCTTCTGCTGCCCAGTTGTGGTTTACAGAGTGGCTGGATTGCTTTCCAGAGTCACAGCTGATCTGAGGAAGCCATATCCCAAGCTAGAGTAACAATTACTATTTATTGAGTGCATACTATAAACCAGGCACTGTGCCATGAACTTGATACAGATTAGCTCATTCTCACAAAATCCCTGTCAGGTAGATGTTATTGCTCCCTTTTGATAGATGACAACAGTGAAACACAAGAGAGGTTAAATATTATGTCCAGGGTTACCTCATTATTACACGATAAGGCTAGACTCTGAATCTAGGCCCTAATGACTCAAAAGCCCACTCACTTTCTCTCTCCCCAGCCCTGAGTGGCTCCAAACAGAATAACATGAAAGTCCATAAAGGAATTGTGAAGACTGTTTTTACTTAGGTCTACTAGAGGTAGAAATGAACAGAAGTGTGTGTGTGTGTGTGTGTGTGTGTGTGTGTGTAGAAGGATGGAGTTGGTGAGGAAAGGAAAGCTGGGGCAAACTATGGCCTACAGTCCATATCTGGCTCCACTTGTTTTTGTCTGGACTGCAAGCCATTTACATTTTTTTAATGGTTGGGGAAAAGTTCAAGAGAAAATTAATATTTTGTGATACAAAAATCATATAAAATTAAAACTTCAGCATCCATGAATAAAGTCTTACTGAAATATAGCCATGCTCACTCATTTTCACATCATCTCTGGCTTCTTTTGCTCTGCAAAGGCAAAATTGAGTAGTTGTTGTGACAGAGGCCATGTGACACACAAAGTATAAAATATGGACTCTGGCCTTTTACAGAGAAAAATGGCCAACCCCTACTATAGGCAACAAGAAGGGACCAAGAGATTCAAACCTATGGCAAGGCTGAAAGCAAAGAGTTAAAAGTCAAGGGTGTTCAAGGTTGTCCCTGGAAGCATTGTGCCCATAGGGAGAGGGAACATAACCTGAGCTTTTGTAGACCTTGGAAATAGTTTCTGTGGGCCACAGAGATTTGTTTGGGAGTAAAATGCACAATAGGAACGATTATTCTATGTGTTAATGTTCTCTTCTGAATAATAAAGAAATATTTTATGGATGAAATAATTCATTCAGATATTAACTGGAGCCCTTTTTTATGCCAGATACTACATTCAGTTCAGTTCAGTCGCTCAGTCGTGTCTGACTCTTTGCGACCCCATGAATCACAGCACGCCAGGCCTCCCTGTCCATCACCAACTCCCGGAGTTCACTCAGACTCACGTCCATCAAGTCAGTGATGCCAGCCAGCCATCTCATCCTCTGTTGTCCCCTTCTCCTCTGCCCCCAATCCCTCCCAGCATCAGAGTCTTTTCCAATGAGTCAACTCTTCACAGGAGGTGGCCAAAGTACTGGAGTTTCAGCTTTAGCATCATTCCTTCCAAAGAAATCCCAGGGTTGATCTCCTTCAGAATGGACTGGTTGGATCTCCTTGCAGTCCAAGGGACTCTCAAGAGTCTTCTCCAACACCACACTTCAAAAGCATCAGTTCTTCGGCGCTCAGCTTTCTTCACAGTCCAACTCTCACATCCATACATGACCACAGGAAAAACCATAGCCTTGACTAGATGGACCTTTGTTGGCAAAATAATGTCTCTGCTTTTGAATATGCTATCTAGATTGGTCATAACTTTTCTTCCAAGGAATAAGCGTCTTTTAATTTCATGGCTGCAGTCACCATCTCCAGTGATTTTGGAGCCCCAAAAAATAAAGTCTGACATTGTTTCCACCGTTTCCCCATCTATTTCCCATGAAGGGATGGGACCAGATGCCATGATCTTTGTTTTCTGAATGTTGAGCTTTAAGCCAACTTTTTCACTCTCTTCTTTCACTTTCATCAAGAGGCTTTTGAGCTCCTCTTCACTTTCTGCCATAAGGGTGGTGTCATCTGCATATCTGAGTTTATTGATATTTCTCCCAGCAATCTTGATTCCAACTTGTGCTTCTTCCAGCCCAGTTTTTCTCATGATGTACTCTGCATAGAAGTTAAATAAGCAGGGTGACAATGTACAGCCTTGACGTACTC
Organism: Capricornis sumatraensis; assembly: GCF_032405125.1. Lineage (NCBI taxonomy): Eukaryota > Metazoa > Chordata > Mammalia > Artiodactyla > Bovidae > Capricornis > Capricornis sumatraensis. The sequence goes on from NC_091070.1 coordinate 200,212,048, forward strand.
CTTTTCCTATTTGGAACCAGTTTGTTGTTCCATGTCCCCTTGTAACTGTTGCTTCCTGACCTGCATATATGTTTCTCAAGAGGCAGGTCAGGTGATCAATGCTGGAAATACAAAGATGAAAAAGATACGTCCTTGCCTTTGAGGCTCTTATGGCCTCATGGGAGAGCCACGTGTGCATGAGGGGAGCCAACTCTAAGTATTACCATAGTAGATGTGCTTTCAATTCAATGTTGAATGAAGTAGAAAAAAAGTTAGGGACTATTCCTGTAATTTGTGGGACTGCTGTCAGTAATTTATAATGGGCCTGGAAGGATGAATGGGTGTTATTTTTCAAGGAACTACATACCAGGCTGAAGGAGAGCCTGAACGTAGTAATAGTTGGAGCTTATGAGGTTGGGAGAGAAAGTAACATTAGAAATGATTTAAAGGTTCTGTGGCTGAGTGACTGGCAGGGTGATAATGCGATAGAGAAAAAGAGAAAGGAGGAAGGAGGTGGTAGCTGGGAGTTAGGGACAAGTCCAGTTTGGGACATGAGATTTGAGGTAATGATGAAACACATCCGGCTTTCAGTTAGGAAAACACTTTAGAAATGTTAGCACTACACTTTCAGAGCTTTCCTGTTGGGAAAAGGGGAAGTACATACTCATTGCATAGAGAAACTGACAAATCAACCTTGGCAGCTGATAAGTGGCACCATGAGATTAAAAATAGCAGTGGACGTTTGGAAAATGAAATCATCAGATGGAAAACCAGCAATAACTAGGCAATTGGCAGAAAACCTTGTTCCTGTTCGTGCCACCTGCCGTTCTCAGCATCTACTTTTCCTTTCTGACTCTTGCCTCCCCACTGTGAGTCTTAGACCTGACCACTGGGAGATGGACCCAGAGTTCATTCATCTCCAAATAAGTGGACAACAGAGCAGTGGCAGCCTTTACCTTCTGCGTGAGGCTGTTCAGGGAACAAAGGTGTCCATATCTGTTATCCAGGTCCAGTTACTTCTTTTGGGGTCTGGAATGCCACAGTGGAAGCATAATTTGAAAACTTTAACCCAGACACTTGTTAAGTCAAAGCTTTGTGTCAGCATTTTAAATGCTCCAATGCCTGATTTTAAAGACTGGGGAAATCTCTGATTGCCTTGTGATTACCTACCTACTGGTATAACACAGATTTAGGGAATACAGGCTGATCTTTATCTTCTCTGGTCATTAAGTCAGTATTTTTACATCCTTTCCATTTCTGCTTTCTGAAGGTTTTCATGCCAGATATGATGAAGCAGAGGCCGATGGAGAACTGAATAATGTCTGCTGTGCACAGAGGCCATTGAAACCTTTCCTGTAGCTGGAAAACAGCAGCCCCCTGACAGAAGCATTATTGCATTTGAAGTTTCAAGTTGACAGAGGATTCGCTTCACAGAGTTGGGCAGACCTATAGGTAAGATTGGATGCCCATTTTACTTAACTTTAGAAAAAAATTTGTTACATTTTGGCCACACTGGATGGTTCATAGGATCTTAGTTCCCCAACCAATGACCGAACCTGTGTCCCCTGCATTGGAAACTCAGTCTTAACCACTGGGCCTCCAGGGAAGTCCCTTACTTAACACTTTAGATTGCATCAGGTTGAAATTACAGATTTCCCTTCTATCTGAAAGTAGAACCTTCTAGTGAAACCTTCCTTAAGCTGAAATGGTGGTAAGCAATTATCTTAGGACACATCTTGCTAATGGATGCACAAAATAAATGGAGATCAAGCACAGATGCTCACAGACAGAGTTCCAGGCTCCATGAGCTAGATGCTGAGAGTCGTTCCTAGGGAAGGAGTTCAGTGGTACCACTCTGCTCACGGTGCATGCTGCCATTATAACATTCAAGATGTGCTGAACTACGTTTTCACTTTTCATCCTTTCTCATAAAAAGGAAAACCTTCTTAGTATTTCTTGAAAATGAGTACATACTAAGAAAGGTCTTTCATAAAAGCAAAATGGCATAAAGAGAACTTTCCATAAGCGGTGTAGATCTGTATCTGATATTGCCAGAGGAAGGAGTAAGTCAGAGACTTCAGTGTTCAGCTGGGCAACTGGGGTTTCACTGGGCTCCTTGGCACCCCTAAGACAGTTACTAAACAGGGAGAAGCACAAGAAGAAAATGGCAGAGAGGGTCATAAGGAAAACCATGCAGTAAATAAATCATTTATTCCCTAAAGGTAAAACAACTGTATCATGACAAAACAAAATCAAATACGACAGAACTATAAAAAATAAAATTACGAACCCACTTAATTTCATTCTCCCCAAGTAACTGCTGTTAATAATGTTTTGAAATGTATCTTTTCAGGTTTTTAAAATAAATGTAACATATCTGAGGACTTTTTGAAGGGTTCTGTATGACTTGCTGACCTGAGGTCTCCTCATGCCTCACAGTTATAACAGTGCCTCATTTGCTGATTGGTTTAGCTGTGGGCTAGGTGAGAATGGCTTTAGCCTGACCTGTGAGTTTTCCTACTTTGCTGCTATGTCACCCTCCTTTGGCTGAAGCTTGCCAGGGACACAGACTTCCCTTGCTTCCCATCCCCAGCGAGCTGCCCTTGGTGGGTTCTCCCCTTCTTTGATGGTACTGCTGTTCTTACGTTACCCAACTTTGATTAGGTAACATATATTGAGGTAACCCTCTGTGTCTGGTTCCATACAAGGCAGTGGGGACGGAGAGAAATTAGGTCCCATGCCTTCCTTTGAGGAGGGTAGTGGTCTCTGACTTCTCCATCTCCAGTCACTGGACAGGATCAGGACCAGCTTTGCCTCTGTGGCTTCACTCCCTCTCCCCGTAATACCCCTCACCTCTTTTTCTTCCTTTCTGTCCCCACCTCAGCTACACACCTTCCCTACTCTCCTCCAGGTTACCTCAGCGTCACTCTGCCCTCCAGTCCCCCTCCAGCCTACAGTTTGTTCTGCCATCACAGCCAGTTTGATGGCCCTAAAGCAGCGGTCCCCAAGCTTTTTGGCACCAGGGACCGATTTCTTGGAAGACAATTTTTCCGTGGACTGGGGATTGGGGGGTGGTTTAGCGATGATTCAGGTGCATTACACATCCGTTGTATACTTTATTTCTAATCTAATGCTGCCACTCATCTAACAGAAGGCCTGGAGTTTGGGGGCCCCTGTCCTAAAGCACAGCTCCAGGGGTGGCCAGTGCCTCCCCATTGCCTAGAACAGTGGTTCACAAATGTGTTTTGCAGACCCTGGGGAGCCCTGAAAACCTTTCAGGGTATCTACAAGGTCAAAGGGTATCTACAAGGTTTTCATAATAGTGCCAAGATGCTGTTTGTTGTTGCAGAGCAACAACAGGCAAACTGCTGGTGCCTTAGCATAAATCCTGGCAGTGGCCCTGAACTGTACTTGCAGTCATTGTATTCTTTACCACTACACACTTAGAGTTTTGTTTTAAATACCATGTTTATTTAAATCTGTCCTTGATGAGGCAGTAGAAATCATTAATGTTACTGAATCTCCTTGAGTACACAACTTTTTAATATTCCATATGACACAGTGAGAATGTTCAAAGCTCTCCTGCTGTATATCAAAGCACAGCACTTGTATTGAGGAAAAGCACTTGTGAGATTGTTTGTGAATTGCAAGCTGAACTAGCCACTCTTCATTTTTTCATGAAAGAATAAATGACTAAAGGTTGGTGAGGCTGGAAAGTAGATGGGCACCAGATGTTGAAGGACCTTGTGGGCTGTATTAATAAGTTTGGGTGAGCTGACTTTGGCTTTTTATACTGTCCTGCTCACACAAATCCAGTCCTTTACTCCTGCTTGCTATTTTTTTTTAAATTGAGGCATAATCAACATACAACATTTTATTAGTTTCAGATGTACAACATAATGATTTGATATTTGTGAAACGATCACCACAGTAAGTCTCATTAACATCTATCATTGTACACAGTTACAGAATTTTTGTGTGTGATGAGAATTTTAAAGGCCTACTCGTAGCAACTTTCAAACAGACCATACAGTATTATTAATATAGTTGTCCTATGTTGTCTGTTAGTCGCTCAGTCATGTCCAACTCTTTGTGACCCCATGTCCTGTAGCCTACCAGGCTCCTCTGTCCCTGGCATTCTCCAGGCAAGAATACTGAAATGGGTTGCCATTTCCTTCTCCAGGGGATCTTCCCAACCCAGGGATCAAACTCGGCTCTTCAGCATTGCAGGCAGACTCTTTACCGACTGAATCACCCGGGAAGCCCTTATAATTGCCACGCTGCACATTCTATCCCATGACTTACTTATTTTATGACTAGAATTTTGTACCTTTTTACTCCTCGTACCCCCAATTTCACCCACCCTTTACTTGCCACCTCTAGCAATGAGCAGTCTGTTCTCTTTTTTAAGATTTCACATATAAATTATATTCACTGATCACATAGTATTTGTCTTTCTCTGTCTGACTTATTTCACTTAGCCCAGTACCCTCAAGGACCATCCATATCATTGCAGATTGCAAGATGTCATTCTTTTTTATGGCTGAATACTATTCCACTGTGTGTATATATGTATGTGTGTGTGTATCTCACACTCTTTTATCTGCCTATCCATCAGTGGATACTTACATTGTTTCCATATCTTGGCTCTTGTCAATAATGCTGCTGTGAGCATGAGGGAGCAGGTATCTTTTCAGGTTAATATTTTCATTTTCTTCAGAAAAATACCCAGGTATGGTCATATGGCAGTTCTCTTTTCCTGTTTACCATTTCTTCAGTACACATTCCCTTTACCCGCCCCACCTTTCCTGTTCTCATTCCTTTCGCCAGGTGATGCAGTGACAGCTCTGAAGGCTACACATGAGCCCAGAATCAGAACAGAGGAAGAAGATGGTCCTGAAACTAGACCTTTTGCCCCTGGGAATCTTACCATCCCCACCCTGTTTGAGGCCTGTTGTAACCCCACTGGCGCCTTAGTGGGCCTCATCGTAGTTGAGTGGTAGGCTGCAGTCTGCATAATGCCGCCCAGCCTCGCTGCACCCTGGACTCTGGGGCAAACCTGTGAAATACTGTCAACCCTTGGAATCACATTCACAGGCTGTCCTTTGATCAGGACAGGCTGATTTCACAAGGTGCTCCTTTCGTCCATCATGTGTTAAATTTGACTTCCATTGGAGTGTGCCCTTTCCTTGATCTTGTCCCCTACATGATAGCACCAGAAACCAAATCAGCCAGCTGATCAGTCAGACAGAAGAACACAGTAGCCTTGTCCTGATATCAGTGCCATGGAATAATGTAGTTGGACTGGCTGGTAACTCATCCTGTAACAGGCCAAAACACAAAATACAAAACTGCCTCAGAGCAAGGGAGGGAAAACTTCTGGGTAGTTAGATTTTAGATTAATAGTGATGATGGTGAGTCATGACCTTGTTTTATGTAAGCTAGAGCCGCCCAGTGTTTTTGACATCATAGTACACAGGAAAAGTGATGTTGTTCAGCTGGTGAGAGGATCAGTAGCTCACAGCACATCGGAGGGGAGACTCCATGCTAAGGTTTCAGTGTAAAAGCATTCTTGTCTGGCACCTGGCTAACTATGGCTGCTTGTCCCCTTCTGCCTTTCTGCATTCACGTTTAAATATACTGTAATAGTTAAAAGCTTGAATTCTGAGCCAGACTCTCTAGATTTAAATCCCAGCTCTGCCACTTACTAGCAGTATAATTGTGGCAGATTACTTAATCTGCTTGTACCCAGTTTCTTCATCTGTAAAATGTGTATAATAATTATACTTACCTTATAGAGTTCTAACAATTGAGTCAGTCAGTTTATGTAAACTGTGGTATTTGTAGAATGCTTAGAACTTTGCCTGACGTGTGGTAAGCATCAAGTCAGTGTGGCGTGTGTACTGCTACCGCTACTGTTACTACTGCTTCAGAGAAGTAAACGTTCCAGGCCAGGCTCCCCAGCTCCTCTTCCCTGCCTCATCCTCTGCCCAGATTCCTTAGTCCCAGCCTCTTCCTTAGGAGTGTCCATCACCCTTCCTTTCATTTCCTCGACTTCCTTTCATTTTCTTAGTTCTCCATTTGTTTGGGGGCCCTTAGCCAGCTGATGACTGAGAAGACAGCTGAATGGATAATTATCCTCAGCAGCTTACTGTCACCACTTCATTCTCTAGAAGGCTCCAGTGACTAAGGGAACTCCTCTCACAGGTTGGAAAGTGAATTATAGACCTTAACAAGAATTCTAGGGTAGATGGGAGAGGAGCATGAACTAAGTTTGCCAAGCCGACTTAGCTAGCAAAGTCATGTTCTTGGGGAAGAATGATCATCTTTGGTGCCACGTACCAGATGTTCGTGCTGGTTGGTTCTCTCTAAGCTGTACCGAAAGGTGGTGAACAGGTCTGGTGCCTTTGGGGGCAGTGTGGCTCCTAAGACTTCGTGGAGAAATGACACAGTTCTGTCAGAAGCTGGGCCTTGAGGCCGGCTTGTGGGCTGAACAGTGGATGGGTACTTGCATGTCAGGAATATCTGTGGCTCTTGTAGTCCTACGGGGTAAGCCCCCTTAACCCATTTGTGCTCTGTGAGTTCTCTGGGCCCTCTCCACATGCAGGAGCCAGGTTGGTGGTTGGATCGTATCTTTAACACCTACTACACTTCCACTTGATAATGTGTTTTACAAAGAAAGGAGACTGTGCATCCCTCCTCTTATTTTAATGGAGAAAGCAAGATAAACTTATGTCGAGACATAGAAACACATAAACTGGTGGTGATGATGATACTTTGATGGTGAGACAGCGTATGATCTGCGTCTGCTCACCCCTTCAACTAGCTTATCACCACTTCCCCACATCCTCTGCATTCCAGCCAGCCTGAACAACTTGCATGGCACCAGCCGGCCACGCGGCCTCTTCTGCAGGCCTTAGCACGTGTACCTCCTCTCTCTCTCTCCCCAGCCCCTGCCTGGCTGGTTCCTGCTCATCCTTCAGGTGTCAGCTTAGCTGTCCCTTCTTCTAGTGACCAAGCTGAGATGAATGCCTGTCTTTTGCTCCACAGCACCTGGTACTCCCCTGTCATAGTACTTATCCCACAGAATTGAAATGGTTTTAAATTCCAGTGGACTTAAATTCCATCAGGGTAGAGACTGTGTCTTCTCTTGTGTTCTCAGTGTCTAGCACTGGACAGCCAGTAGGTGCCCAATAAATATAGTATTTGTTAAATGAATAAGTCAGCAGTGCTTCCACTTCTCGTTTTTCATTTGATCCTCACAAAATTCTTGTTGATGTAGAGAGCCGGGGGTCTTACTCTGGCCTTGTTTTGTATATAAAGAAACTGATCCTCAGAGAAGCTAAGCAATTTACCAAAGCTCACACAATGTGAAGAGCCAGGACTTAAAAGGGTGTATCTCAGACACAGGTGTTCAATGCATTATTTTAGAGTTGTTTTTTTTTTTTTCACAAAGTTTTTCCTTTTAAAAAAATAGTATTTATAAAGATAAAAATTTAAATGGTATTTGTTGTTTTTCATAATTACAAAAATGATATATTCAAGGCACCAGAATTCTTGAAATGTTTTTTTTCCTCTGTCTAATGTTGAATTTCAGTATAAAGAAATCTAGGTATAATTTGTAAAGCTGTACAGACTAAATTCAAATGTATGTTAGAGAAATATTATTGTATATTTTGTTGAAAAATAAAAACTTGACTGAAACAGTAATAGCACTAAATAAAATAGTAAACATCATTGATACCATTTGGAGAATACTGAAAAATATAAAGAAAATAAAAATCACCCCATCACACAGAGAAAACTGCTATAGACCAGACATAACCTGGACTTGAAAGGGCAGCATTGAGTAGATAATTTAGCTTCCCTCATGACTCAGATAGCGAAGAATCTGCCCATGATGCAGGAGAGCTGGGTTCAAATGCTGGGTAGAGAAGATCTCCTAGAGAAGGGAGTGGCAACCCACTCCAGTATTCTTGCCTGGAGAATCCCATGGACAGAGGAGCCTGGCAGGCTCATAGAGTCACAAAAAATCAGACACAACTGAGCAGCTAGCACACACAGATAATTTAACCTCTGAGCCCCAGTTTCCTCACTTGAAATATGGTGAAGTGCTTACCTTTGGCGATTATTGCGAGAGTTAGAGATAATGTATGTGAAATACCTGTGCTTGGTGCATCGTCAACACTCTTTCAGATTGTCGTAGTTTAACACTTGTATGAATTTCTGTCTAGTCTTTCTCCTCTGTGTATGTGCATACAGACTTGTGCATACATGTGGTTTTTGAAACACCTCTATCTTATGTAAAACACTGGATCCTCACAGCATTGCTGGAAAGGGCAGGTATTATTCTTAAGCCTAATCTGTAGATGAGGAAACTGGCACTTTGAAGAGGCAAAGTAACTTGGTCTTGGTGCTACATCTGGTAATATCTGAACTGAACTGTTACTAGGTCTCCCGACGCCAAGCCCACACACCTTTCCTGTCAGCAGTGTGCTTCCTCTCCAGCTCCACCTCCACTGGTACATGAGCAGTGGACCCCTAAGCCTCGCCCAAGAGGAAAGCAAGGGCTGGGGGCAGTGAAGTGCTAGCTGAGGTCTGTCTTCAGGCGTGAAGGAAGTGCTGGCACATCAGCTGATCCTGTAGCAGAGACAAGGCTTCCTGCTAGAAAGTTAAGGGCCTTTCAGTCAGGGGGCTTTGTTGAGAGGGAGTGTTTCAGGGAACTCAGTGAATGGATTCTCTGTGCTGCCTACAGGGCAAAGGTGTCCCTGTATTTCTTTCAGTGTGTGCACTTGGCACATAGAGGGCCTGGTGACAGGCCTGCACCAAAGCCCAAGGGTGTATGTCCTCTCATGTCATTTTTACTTCAGTACACATTTTCTGATGCCTGGTATGCATCTGACTGCACCATGATTTACTTAGAAGACACAGGGGTGAGCAGGTGAAGACAGCTCTGGCCTTTAGGACGCTGGAGAGAGCTCAAGGCCCAGTAGCCCCGGTGCTCTAGCATTAGTGCTAGCAGGGTGTTTGGAAGCAGTGGCTGGAGGACCCTACACAGTACAGTACAGGAATCTCTTTGCATAGATTGCCAAAGTATTTGTGAAGACCTTAAGTTATTAGAGAGGAGACTTTTGAGCTGGGCTTTGATGGCTGAGAGGAGTTCTTAGGCCAAGGAAAGGAGGTGAGCCAAGGACCAGCTTGATTGTGGAGCCTCGCACCCTGAGGAAGCCTTTATCAAATGATTACACACATAATAAACGAAGGTCCCAAGAGAGTGCATGGACAGGCTCCAGGTAAAGAGCTTTCAGCCCTTTGGTAAGATGATGACACATCCCCATCCCACTTCCTGCCCCACCCACCCCCCACTGTAAACAGGGAAGTTAAATATGTTTTTTCACTTCACTGCCTTCCTACATTTTTTTCTTCCTAGTTTCAAAAACAACTCTCCTTCAACAAGTTCTGTTTCCAAGGAAAGTCTTAACCATCTGTCCCTTCTGGCATACCCTCTTCCATTGGAATCCATGCAGAATAGACCAGGTATTCTATCTTTTTGTGTGTGAAGCCATAAAATCTTATATCGCATGTGTGGCAGTGCTCAGAGGTATGCTGCTTCCACGAGAGGCTCCCTCAGCCCTGCTGTGGTGAAAACCAAGTATAAATTGCGACTAACAGGGTTTTCTAGCTAGAGTCATAAGTATGTCTGAGCGTCCCCCGTGAACCATAACGCCGCTAGCTCTCTTGCTGCGCCTCTCCATTGCTGCCTTTGGGCTGTTTTGCTTGTCCTTCAGCCCTCCTTCAGAGCGTGGACAGGGGAAGGAAAAAGAGAAGTGAATCCCAGATCTGTCCACTCTGCACTTGGCTCACAGTGCTAGTGAGAAAATAGATGTGGGACCAGGTGGGAGGGGGCTTGCCACTGGACTGCACACAAGGGCAGGGCAAGAGGGACAGTGGTCCCTCCTCAGCCTGCTGTCCCCTTGCCCAGTGCCCCCTTCCTGGGGTCTTGAAGACAAGTGACCCTGTGTTTTATTTCTGTAGAATTTCTTACTATGTTGGGCATCTCTTTTCCTTTTAGTCTCCCTTTGGGAGGATGGATCTTGGGGTGCTAATGTTTAAGTTCGGTTCTTTGAATTCATAGCATGTTGCAGTCCCCAGATACATCTTGTGCTTAAAGCTGTCAGCTAGAGTAGTAGAGATCCTTTGTGGATTCCTTTTCTTCACGTGTTCATCTGTACTCTAAAATGTAAATGAAAGTCTGCTGTCAGCGGATCCTTAAAACGGAAGGGAAGGAAGAATGCACCTCCATTGAGCTGTCAGACACTTGGCTGCTTAACCAGGTTTTTCTGGATTGTGCTATTGAAACGTGCCATTGTTCTGTGTGCTTTCTCCCAGTGGCTGTTGCATACTTGCTTCTGAGAACAATGTACAGTAGCTATGCCTAGGCTCTAATCTGTCTTCCTGAGCAGACTTGCCAATTTTCTGATCGTGTTCAGCTGGGGTCCTCTGAGTAGAGAGTAGGCCTTTCCCCTCAGTGGGCAAAGAGCCAGCTTCCACTTCAAAATCTCAGAAAAAAAAAAAAGAAAGAAATCCAGCAACCCAAGCCTGTGTTTACTGAAGGTTGGTCTAAAAGTCTCTCACATTGTATACCCCATCAGCACTCGAGCGCCTCTATTTTAGAAGGATGTAAAGGTTTAATCACCCTGGTGGGGATTTAGACCCAGAGACTTCACAGAAATCTTATTATTTCTAACTGCAGGCAAAGGGTATTAAGGCTCCACTCTGGATCAAGGGCATGACATGTTCTATAAGTAATTTATCTTTAACAGGGGAAGGCCCTTACTAGAGTGTCTTAGAAACAGGACTGTGATTGGCCACTGGTACATTATTCCTCCTTTTCTCTTTCCCCCTCTCAGTCTCCTGCTTTATTTTCTCTGGCCGTACCCTTTTCTGTCCAGTGTCTAAATGTCTGCCTCACAAATCCTCCCTTTAAGGTGGGGAGCCAGGTGCCTTCCAGGGAGAGATAATAATGTTTTTGTAAAATAACTGAATCCAGCAACACGGCATAGACCTGTTAACGGCAGACTTCTGAGTGGACCCTACCTGCATCCTCTGAAATAAGGAGCTAAGGAGGGAGAGTGTGCCTCACAGGCCCTCAAGTCTATGCTCTTGGACATGAAGGAATTTAGGGCCACCCTCAAACCAAACCCCTGCCCTGTTGTACTTCACAGAAGCAGTCTCCACTGAGGACCTTTTGAATCCTTTGCACATCCGCAGGGGTGTTACTGAACATGTCATTTCATTTGTATGGACTGCCCTCCCAAACCCATCTCCCTTTCTGCTTAGCTCGCTGGGTCCTACCTTTCTGGTGCTGAGGCTGGAAGATGTCACAGGTAGGATTCTGCTTAAGGATTCACGCTCAGTTTGGTGGCACATCTCAATCCGTGTGCTAATGAGCTTGGTTTCAGCAGGCTTCTGCTATCCTCTTTTAATCTAGCCCATCTGTCTGAATTCCTTTCCACAGTTAATGATCTCCTATAATGGTTCGCCTTTAGTTTTTCCTCCTGGGTCAAAACAGATCAATAGTCCTCATAGATATTTAAAAGCCGTGAGTGTAAAGCTCCTGGGTCTCCCCCCTCCTCTTTCTTCTGGGTGAACTTATAGCTTGATCAGTCCAGTGATACTTCCGTTCCATCTCCTCTCTTCTCCCAGAGATGGGTAGCAGTGAACCCGTTCCCATTGCAGAAAGTGACAAGAGGAAGAAGAAGAAGCGGAAGGCCCGGGCCACTGATTCCTTGCCAGGAAAGTTTGAAGGTTGGTCACTCTCTTTGATCTCTTAGAGCTGGGTCGTTGACTCCCCAGGTATACCAGCATCCTGGAAGCCCTGAGTATAGATCTCAGAGCCAGCTTCATGTTTCTCCATGTGATAGGCACGGAAGATAGGAGTGAGAGACATGAGCATAAAGAAAAAGCCACGTGAGGACACAGCAAGAAGGTGGTGTCTGTAAGCCTCATAGACCCCAAATCTGGCAGCACCTCAAATCTTGGACTTATGGCCTCCAGAACTGTGCGAAAATGCATTTCTATGGTCTAAGCCACCCAGTCGGTGGTATCTAGATATGGCAGCGCTAGCTAATACACTTTTAAGCTGAGAAAATTTTTTTAAAAAGGCGAAGATGAGACGGTTTATAGAAAGGGGGTGACAGAGAGAGAGCACCAGGATGGGAAAAGCTCCCAGATGATGCACAGGCCTCCTCTGAATGGTCTGAGCCCTTCATCAGGGAACAGAAAGGCAGCCTGTCACAGTCGCATATGGAGCAAGGTCGCCTGGTATGTTTCAGCCCCTTTTCAGATGTAATCCTTCCCTCCGCTAGTCTTGGAGGAGCTGCTGAGAGGTGGAACAACCATGGCAGAGGAAGATGAAACATCAAAGGCTGTGGCTGCAAATGAAACTTAAATCTTCTAGGCAGTTCCTTGGCAGTCCAGTGGTTAGGACTCAGCACTTTCACTACTATGGCCTGGTCCCTAGTTGGGGAACTAAGATCCTGCAGGCCATGTGGCATGGCCAGACCAAAAAAAAAAAAAAAGAAAGAAAGAGACGTGAACCTTCTATCAGTAGAGAATTCAGCTCCTAGAGATTGCAGCTATTTGTGCCGGATGACTCTGACTCCATTTGAAGAGTGCATGTTGTGTTCAGGGGACATGATCAGGTCATCAAACATTTTGAACACTGTGAGGCACTAGGCTCAGAGCTGGTCCTGCTATCACTGGGCACTAGATGGGATGAAGTGACTCATTGGACACACCTGCAAGGTTCAGTCATTATTCCTAGGAGTAACCAAGGAATGACGGAGTGACCCCCAGCATCTACTTTTGTTTCTTTCATTGTGAGACTTGAAATAGCTTCCCTATATGGTCCCTCTTTCCAGCACTGCAGACATAACTAGTGAATTGATTGTTTTGTAGAGTGGTCCTAAAACAAACCCTTTGTAAGTCAGGAATATTGGACTTCCAGCCACCAACCTGTCCTGACATGTGCAGGGGCTACTATCCAAGTATCCATTGTGAGAGAAGCATGTCATTTAAAATACAAACAGCTGTAAGACCAAACAGTGATGGAACCAAGAAGGTGCATAGTGTAAGGTTTTGTCTATTTGTGTTTAACAATAATGTGTGTATGGCAGAGAGGTTGAAGGTGGGGAATGAACAAAAGTCCCATGGGTTTTAGAATAGTTTCCAAATCAACAGGTCTTTCTCTTTCAATGAACAAGAGAGTATTTCCTGTTATTCACAGATGACTTGTGCAATTATGGAGTTTCTCATAACTAAGTGATAAAATCTAATTTCATGGTTAACAGTATTCTGCGGGTTTTAATGCTAGGCTACCTTTAGAGGAAAAAGGTGAAGAACAGTAACCAAGGGAGGAAGAGGTCAGCTCAGCAGAGGCCTTGATGGAGCTGTGGCTTCCTTTGGAAGGGGTTCAGAGAGCTTGTGCTCTTTGTGAGCCTGGGAGATCACCTAAATATACTTTTCACCCAGGGCTATTGCTGTGTTAGAATCGCTCTGACTCAGCACTCTAAAAACCTCGAGGCATCCGTTTGCATCTTACTTCTCTCTCCTGTTTCCTGTGGGTAACTGCTGGAAACTTCTCAGAAATCTCCAGTGACTTCCACTATGTGTGGTATAAAATAAAGCAGTGCTTTATTCCCCTTTGTATCACCAGTTCCTGGCACTGGTCATGTGGTAGGTGCTCAACAAATGAGTGAGTGAATGAATGATGTCCATTCAGATCGCATCCCTTCTGTGAGGATCCCCCAGATCCACTGAGCAGATTTAACCTTCCCCTTCCCCTTCCCCTGCTCTTTTTTTTCTTACTGTGTTTCATCCCTCTCTGGTTTATTCTGGGGTCACTTGTGTACATACCTGTCTGTCTTCCCCAGCAGACTGTGACTCTCAAAGGCCAGGGACTATATTTTATTCCTCACTCTGTCCCTATTGTGAGTCTGACAAGTTGTCTGGCACACAGTAGGTGCTTGGGAAGCATGTGCTGAATTGAACCCCCTTCACTGACCTCATCTCTAAAATGAGGAACAAGATCCTGCGATGAGACCTGCTTGTCGTGAAGCTGAGTCCCAAGGCAGCCGGCAGCACTAGTGGCCTTTCTCATCAATGAGCACTGCCGGGTCCTTGAGCACCTGCGCTGTCAGACTGGGGAAGCCAAGTGACACAGCTCTTCTTTCCTTCTCTGCAAAGGGGTGACTCATCTTGTTATGCTTCTCCTCCATTTCACCTTTAGATGTGTACAAGCTGACCTCTGAACTGCTGGGAGAGGGAGCCAATGCCAAAGTTCAAGTTGCCGTGAGCCTGCAGAATGGCAACGAGTATGCTGTCAAAGTGAGTGTCTCATCTAGATGCCAGAATTTACTTTGCAGATAGTGAGTCCCAGCTTGTCCTAAACCAGATAGATTTTACATTTCACAGCATAGTGGCTTAATAAGAATGGGAGCTCCAAAGCTGTATTCACTGGATTCAGTGATTTCTCTACTTACTTGCTGTGTAACATTGGACAAGTTACTTAACCTTTCTGTCCTTCAGTTTCTTCACCTGTATAATGAGTGTAATAATAGAACTTATATGGTATTGTTGTGAGGTTTAAATAAGTTAATATGTGTAAAGTGCTTAGGGCAATGCCTCTGGTGAATGAAGTCAGCTTCAGAAAACAGTCAGATTTGGAATTAGAAGACCTGTCTGAATCTCTTTTTTGACAAACTACTACTATTTCACTTGGGACAAGTCACTGAACCTCTTTGAGTCTCAGTTCTCACATTTCTAGAAGGAAGATAATTATACCAACCCTTCCAATCTCATGGAGTGGTTATGAAGATGGAAACAAAAATGAACTGGTAGAGGTAGAAACATTTCACAGTTTACAAGATGCTGTACAAGTGATGTACAACAGAGTGTTGACAAGGACTAAGTGCTCAGCTTTGGGGCACGAGAAGTATTTTCCTGCTACATGACCTCAGAGTGGCTTACCTTGCCCCTCTGCTCTTCTGTTTGCCAACGCTACATGAAAGAAGGGTTGGATCTAAAGCAGTGGTTCTCAAAGTGTGGTCCCTGCATTATCAGCATCAGCACAACTTGATGATCTGGGAACTTGTCAGAGACACAAATTATCTAACTCTATCCTAGACCTGCTGAATCAGAAACTTGAGGCAGGCCCCAGCAACATTAATTTGAACCATCCAGGTGATTCTGGTGCACACCAAAGTTTTCAAGACATCTGCCTGAGCCAGAAGCTCTCATCGCTGCTTCAAATGGGTAAACCCAGCCAAACTGGCTTCTGAAAGACATGTTTCTCCTTTTAACCACATGGTCATAGTCCCAGATGGATTTATAAAGGAGAACACTTTTGCTAAGCCACAGCCCTTTTTGCTGGAGTGTTGCTTCATGTGGTAGCAAAAGCATTATCTTGATTCCTTGTTCTAAACAGATCACTATAAATTTCAAGTAATTTTTTAGAATATGCCTAAGTGGGTAAATGTAAATGGATTGTCAAATATTTAATACATTTGTGGATGACAGAACTACTTCTTCAAGGCTGCCCTTCCTCCATGCTCCCTGGCATCTTTGGGCAAATATCAGACCTAGGCGGGGCAATGCTTCAGTTTCAGCAGTGCTGCCCATGTCTCACAGCTCTCCTGTTCTTTGAAAGTACCCCAGATGTGGGCTACTTCTCCAGCCTGGCTCCACTATACTTGATTTTATTAGGGCTTTGCATAACAGCCATCCAACTGATGAATCCTAGAGTCTTACTCTTGGAATGGAATTTCAAGATAACCTGGTCCTCAGCCTCCCTTGTAACTCCTCATAATTTTCCATGTTTTGCACACCCCTGCAATCTCTGGTAGCAAGAGCTGTTTGCCTCCTCAGAGAAAATCGTGCCATCCAGCTATGCTGGATAGTTGCCTGCTGGGAATTTCTTCCTAACTTTGATCTTCCTGATGAACAAGCTGAATAGCTTCTGTGCCCCAGAATCACACCTCTCTGACAGCTCAGAACTGGAGTCCATCGGTTTACTAACCAACTTGGACTTATTTAGAAAATTACACTTGGTTGTAGATGTGTGTGCTGCTACATATTGGAGACACTTGAAGTGTCTTTGGTGACAGTCTTGGGATGAAGGACCCAGATGTCTGCCCACCCCACACATGGGACTGCCAGACAGTGCCAGCTCTGCAGAAGACTTGCTCACAGGCTCTACCTGCAGTGGTTTGGGGCTCTGGATGGGTCTACAGAGATGTGCAGAGTAAGCCAGTCCCCGCATAACCCCCCTGCTCATCTGTTGGCTGGCCCATTCCTTCAGTCACTACTTGCCAAGCATCTCCAGGTATAGGTAGGGAGGGGGAGCAGCTCACAGCATCATTGGAGAGACAGAGCCTCCAGGTTCTCTGAGCAAAGTTGTGTAGGATATAAGCGGATGTTGGACAGCAAGGGCTTTAGAAGCAGCTATGGGCTTGAATGGCAGCCTACCACTTAGCAGAGCTGTGGGCAAAATGCTTTACCTTTGCCTGTTCTTTCGGGATTGTGTTGTAAGGATTAACTGAGATTATGTACCTAAATGACTTCATACAGTGCCTGCCAAAGGGTAAGTTCTCAGAAGAATTGCAGAAGCGGCATCTGAGCTGGGTGTTGGAGCTTTATTTCCTCTTCACTGTATCCCTTATCCCCTTGCTCTTCCTCCAGCACTAGGAGATCCTTCAGTAGAGCTTGTAAGTTCTTAGCCTTAAGGCAGAGAGAGATGCCTTCAGAATAGGAGCTTGGGAGAGCTGGTTCTTTGTCTTGCTGGCTGCCTCAGTCTCCCTGGCTGCTGGGGTAGTGCCCTCACAGGCTTTGATGGCGATGTACTTGGCCAGAGTCAAACAGGTGGGCTAGAAGGTCCTGGGGCCAGTCTGTTGCTTTGCTGACAGAACCACAGTGCCTGCATCGCCATGGCCTATTCCAGACTTGTGCTTGACACTGGATTTGGGCTGAATTTGGGCTGAATTTGGCCTTGTGCTCTGCCAGAGGGCACCTGTTGGGAGTGTTTTGACCAGGTAGGTGTATATGACAGGTTTTATTTTTCACACAGATCATCGAAAAACACGCAGGGCACAGTCGGAGCAGGGTATTTCAGGAGGTGGAGACGCTCTATCAGTGTCAAGGAAACAAGTGAGTATAGTGTTGGGTGACTTGCTGCTTCTCTGGGGGGGATGGTTGGCTGCAGAAAAGGAAGTTGTTTCTCACCATCTCCCAACCCCAGCAGTTAGCTCTTGCTCCTTCCCCCACAACTGTATATAACTCCTTCCATCTTACAATTTTTAAAAGAGAAAGAGAGAGAGAGAAGCAGCAGCAGCAAAGAAGCTTGTCTTCTGTGTAGGCTGAAGTACTATACATACCAGGAATTTAGGCAAATTAGAAGAGCAAGCAATCTGAATCAGTGGCTGCTTGGAAAAAAAAACAGGTTTTATTTCTTGCAAGCACCTGTAGAAAGTAGGTTGAGTGTTGCCTAGTAGAAATCTATAGGGAGCTGCTTTAGTAAATAGATGAGGATGATAATAACTGTGAAGACTATTTGTGCTGTTTTCTTTTTCTAGCATATTTACATGTGTGCAGCTACTACTAGGGCTTCCCTCATAGCCCAGCTGGTAAAGAATCCACCTATAATGCAGGAGACCCCCGTTCAATACCTGGGTCGGGAAGATCCACTGGAGAAGGGATAGGCTACCCACTCGAGTATTCTTGGGCTTTCCTTGTGGTTTAGCTGGTAGAGAATCCACCTGCAATGCAGGAGACCTGGGTTCAATTCCTGGGTTGGGAAGATCCCCTGGAAAAGGGAAAAATTACCCACTCCAGTATTCTGGCCTAGAGAATTCCGTGGACTATACAGTCCATGGGGTTGCAAAGAGTTGGACATGACCGAGCAACTTTGACTTTCAGCTACTACTAAGGGTCCTGAAACCTTGTTTAACACTCTTGGCTTGATAACTGGGCCAAGGTGTTCTCTAGCCCCATCTTATTCTGCTCACCACCAGCTCCGAATGAGTGGCTCTCCCACTGTGGCTTTAAATCAGGGTCACCTCTAAGACTCCGCTTCCCGCTCTCTCCTGTCATGGCAGGGTCAGCAGGGAGCCAGTGGCCGGTATTGATGGCTTTGTCATTAAGCCTGGAAGAAGGGGGCTGCTGTTGATTTAACTCCAGGCACTGCCTCTACAATCTTCTTTCAAATTAGGCCATTTTGGCCATCTTATTCGGACGCCTTTTTGCTAGTAAAAGCCCGATGTCTGTCCCAAAGTGGTCAGCATTTTTTTATGAGAGACAGATTTTTATTTTCAGCCCTGCAGCTTTTGAGTTCAGCATTACAGACTCTACTTGGTTTATTTCATTCTTTAAAAGAAAAAAAGCCCCCAACACCTCTGATATCCAGGCTGGTGGCTTCCCTACTGAGTTACAAGACGACCTTGTTGGCAGAGCACAGTAATGCTCAGGCAGACAGAGAGTGCTCACCGGGGAAGGCCACAAGTGCTATGGTGGCGGGGAGCGCGGCCGTTTCATTAAGTAGCGCTTAGCAGTTAGGGTCTAGCGGTGCCCACGTTAGGCCCCAAGTCTATTTGACAGATGTTTCCATTTTCTCCAGGCAATGTAAATACTGCCCCGTGATTTATGGGCAAGAGGGAGGGCAAGTAATTATTTGCTGCTTGCCTCCAGGACACACACCTACTATTCAGTGTTATTAGCCGCAATTGCTTCCAGTCGGCTGCAGATTTTATTCAGTTTAATGTGACCGGGACTTTTTTTATAACTCTACCTAGTGGGTTTTAGGGTTGGGGTTTGACAGCACAGACTTGGTGAAAACACCAGAGACTAAACATTATGGAAAGATAAGGTGACCTGAATCTTGCTAACACCGTTGGCTGCTTCTTAAACCTGGGTCTTTAATAAGCATTCTGATTTCAAGTTGATTTCTGCCCATTACAGAGCATCTGTTTTTGTTTTTGTTTTTTTTTTTGTCTATTTAAAAGTGAGCGTCAATCTATAACACCATTTTCCCTTTTTTTTTCCTCCTATTTTTCCCTATTTAAGGCACATTTTGGAGCTGATTGAGTTCTTTGAAGACGACACAAGGTTTTACTTGGTCTTTGAGAAATTGCAAGGAGGTACTTACTGTTGAGCGTGTGTTCGGACTTCTGATTAAGACCCAGGGTAGTGATCATCCATCATGAATCCCAGAGACTTCTAAAATGAGTCAAGCTAATAAAAAGGATGAAGGACTTAAAACTGCCCTTGGTTTGGGAGAAGGGAGGCCGGAGGGAAGGATGATAATTAGCATTTTGCAGGACTTAGAATGTCATTGGTATGTACATTCTATAAATGCCTTCTCGTTATAATAGGGCTCATATATAGATATATTTCATCATCAATTTATCAATCCATTGTTTTGACATTTCACTATTTAATGGAATTAATTATGGGGCAGAAGCTTTTACATACACTACTAAGTCCAAAAAGGCTCACCAGAGGAGAGGAGGGACACATTGTTTAGGACACAGACCGGGATAGAAAGGAGGCCTGAGAAGTGCCATCCTGCAGATGGAAAGATGCCATTCTCGACCACCACTGCTACTGCTTTTACCCACACACATGATTGCTGGAATATATATTTAAGTTGCTTTTCTGACATAGAGAAGTCCCTTCCCTCCCTATCACTCACCCATCCCTAGGTCACATTTGCAAGGTGAAGGTTAAGGAGGATGTCTGGAGCCGAGTGGAGGTCTACACGGGAAGGGGCTAGGTGGTTAAGGGAGCTCCGTCTCTTATTAGCTATGTGACCTTGAGCAAGTCATCTAAACTTTCTAAATGGTACTCTCTGTAATCTGTAAACAGGGGAAATGAGAGCTCCTACCTCCTTGGAACGCTGTCAAGATTAAATGCAGTAATTCATGTGAAATGCTTAGCTCAGTGCCCAGTGGGCACTAAAGGTTTAACAAATGTCAGCTGTTAATATTATTAAAACAATTGGGTGTACTGAGGGCTGTTATAGACATGTACTCTTCACCTTCCCTTTTAACAAATTTGGAAACAAGACTTGAGCAATCCCAAGACTTAACCTAGAGCCAGTTTTCTCAGAATGTTCCACAGTGTATTGGGATCCTTTGATTGTTTACTCTGGCAAGTGAAAGATCTTTCATCCTCTTCCCACATCAAAAGCCAGAGATAATAAGTAAACTTGTGCCATTTGTAGGACACAGAGACAGCACCTTCAGGCCAGAAATTCTGGCTTCCAGTGGTGAGCACAGACCACATGGAACCAAGCCATACGCTCATGCCTGTGTGTGCCCTGCTTCACCCAGCGACACTAGCACTGTGAATTACCTGTTCTGAGATGCTTGATGCAGCCAGGTTCATCTATAGCCATATCACTCAGAGCACAGCTCTACTGAGGCCAGACTCAGTGGGTAAAAAAGAATGATTGGTTTTCTCAGGGATTCTATCCCCGAAGCAGTCAAACCACAAGTCCTGCTGAGGAGAGGTCTGCACAGGCTCCGGGGCCAGACTTACTGGGCTCGAGTCCTGATGACGCCACCATTTACTGATACATGGTCTGGAACAAGTTGCTTAACCTTTCTTGGCTTCAGGTTAGTGAGTTACTCTGTTTTGTACATTATGTCCAGTTGCAGTGAGGATAAGATAATCTATTTTTAAAATATCACGTAGTGCTTGGTACAGAGCAACTACTCAATGAATATTAGCCATTGCCAACAAAATAACAGCAACAACAATAATAATAATAAATGGGAAATTTCAGGAAAGAAAGCAGTTTTTTCCCTTTTTCTAGACTTTACACAACCAGTAGAGGTGTGGCATTTCCACCTGAAGGACTGTGCTCTTGTTTGGACCTGAGCTCAGATGCAAGGGAGGAAAAGTTCCTCTAGAGAGGCCCCCAGCCCCAGGTGGAGTCACTTTTAGTTCTTTTCGATTTCAGAAGCCAGATCTGCCCCACATCGGCCCTTCTGCACTCATCATAAACAGGTGCAGAAGATAGCTGTCCAGTTCCGTTCAGTCCAATTTTGTGCTGGTACCTGGTCTGTGCCAGATACCACACTGGTGCTGGACATTCAGTGATGAGTAAGCCTGTGTCCCCACTTGAAACTTTTGAAAACTTGGCCTCTGAGAAGGTACTACTCTTACTAGAGCCTGAAAAGACAGTCCTCTCTGCCCCCTCTGCTCTTCAGGCTCCATCCTGGCCCACATCCAGAAGCAGAAGCACTTCAATGAGCGAGAAGCCAGCCGAGTGGTACGGGATGTTGCCACCGCCCTTGACTTCCTGCACACCAAGGGTGAGCCAGGCCTTGGCCTTAGTGGGTGGGTTGGGCTGGTTGCCTCTGAGGGCCAAGGGAGAGGGGCAGCCCAGGTAGAAGGCTGGGAGCTGGTGCAGCTAGCAGGCACACCCACGACGGTGAGGGAGGCAGGCCAGGGTGGCGCCTACACTTCTGATGGGGATGGCAGCTGGTTGTGGGGCTATTAAGCAGGCTAGGGATACAGGAGAAAGAGCAAGGAGGGGAAAAAATAGATTTCATGTTGAACAAGGGATGTCTGAGTGTGTGTATGTGAATGACCTTTTCCTTTACTAATGAAGAATACAAAAATCATGCGTAAGACAACCTAGATTCTAGGATGAATATTTGGGTATTTTTCAGTCTAGTGTTTTAAAATATATAACCCGTATCTCTTTTTTCAAAATTGGCATGGTAGTATATGTGTAGTTTTATATCTTGTTCACAATAAATGGGAAATGCATTTTTCTATTAACATGGTAAGTTGGAGGTATCTGTTGAACATTGATTGTGATGGTAAATAGCAGGCTACTATTGTTTGAATTATACTTCAGTGTATGGTTCCTTATCTAGAACTTTTGTAGTCAATTAAATATTTTAGCACATTATATGTTTTCACATTTCTGGAAATATGTTTACTATCACATACATTTGAAAACTTGCCTAACAGCAATACCATGGCAAAAATGAATTCTGGCTTCACCTTTTTTTTTTTACCAGCTTTGTGCTCTCCCAGTAACAGTGGCTCCCTCCTAGAGCTGTGGTGAGAATTAAGAGAGATCAGAATGACATTATCAACAGTAGCTAACACTTACGTAGCACTTGTTATGTGCCAGGCACTGTCCTAGGTCTTTTATATATCGATTCGCTTACATGATTGTATGTCTCTTGTGTGTATGTTGTACACATGTAACAGTGGAGCACAGTGCCTGGCACATAGTAGTTCTTCAAAAATATTTCCTCTACCCTCCACCCCCACCAGGCAGGCAGCATTTTTCCTCCTTATACTAATTCCCTTAAAGAAAAGTATCCTGCCTTCTGGGGTGGGGGTGGAGCGCATACTTTGAGGCTTAGTTCTGCTCCTTTCACTTCTGTGACATTGGCCAGGAGTGCTTAGGTCCACTTGCAGGCATGATGCTCCTGCGTCCTGCTTTGTGCCAGGGATTCAGTGCAGCTGGTGAGGCGTGTGCAGGAGGGGAGGCTCACCGATCCACCTCACTTCCTCCGGGGCCTGAGGAAAGTGCTCCATGCCCACACTAGGGGCCTGACTTGCACATGGGATGAAAATTCCTGGAAGGGGGCATCTGTACTTTGCACAGCATGATGAATAGCAGTAGTTCTGTTTCTGAAAGCTGGGATGCATGTACGTAACACCTGCCTGACAGAGATTTACAACTGCTCTCCAAGCAGCCTCGGTAGATTGCAAAAACTGGGTCACACTTTTTACAAGATCCATACCTTGGAGGGGGGTAAAGGTGGTTTTATTTCTTATTTATTTATTTATTTTCACCAGAATGCACTACAGGGACCAGAGGCTGGT
Organism: Capricornis sumatraensis; assembly: GCF_032405125.1. NCBI lineage: Eukaryota > Metazoa > Chordata > Mammalia > Artiodactyla > Bovidae > Capricornis > Capricornis sumatraensis. The sequence continues at coordinate 200,234,935 of NC_091070.1, forward strand.
GGTGTCTTAGGAGTTCTGAAGTGAGCTGGTTAACATCTAGATGGCCAACTGCCCATGTGACTAGAAGTTGGAGGGGATGAAAAACGATTTGCAGCTGAACTTGGCTGTTTTCTAAATAACTTCACACCTGAAAGATGAATTGGGCTAGAATGGGTCAGCCTGAAACAAGTTCCATACTTTTAAATACTGGACACAGTGCAGCTCAGCCTCTGGGAAATGAACTGAAGCAGCTCGATGGCCGGTGTGCTCACCGAGGCAGGCCCATTATTATGGCCTGACTCTTAGTTCTCAGACCGGGGGATGACGGGGCCACAGGCATCTATTTGAAGAGTAAGGCTCCATGTGTGGCTTGTGATCCTTCTGTGGGAGCACTTGCTGTAATGGAAAATATCTTTCACTTTTAGTGCAGCAAGTTGCAGCCTGGCTCAATTTGTGCAGCCTGGACTGAGTTGCTCTGGGTTCTCATTCAATTAGGTGACTGACGAAGTTACTTAGCCTGCTGGAGCTCAGGTTCTTCCTCCCTAGTGAAGAGCGTCCGGTGGGCTGGGCCTCTGCCTCCTGCCGATGAGCCAGAGGGCTGCCGGTGAAGTTGATCAGCAAGGGAGGTATAGTGAAGCAGAGTCTGCTGTTCTCCATTATTCCATGAATCCTCTGCTGCTTCCCAGTACTTCCAAGCAGTAGCTGTTGGACTTTTACTCTATTTTACAGCTCTTCTATCTCTGCACCATACACTCTGCAGGAGGAAAATGGGAGGTTTCTGAGTCCACCACTAGAACACCATGGCCATGAGTCTTTGTCAGTGTCTTTGGTTAGAATATGGTTTACCCCCAGATGCCTTGTTGGCCAAGTCAGCAGCTTTTAATGCCTCGTGTAAGCTGCTACCTGCAGTCTCCTTCAAGGAGGTCTAACCAAATGCAGGGATTGTTGTTGTTTAGTCCCTAAGTCACGTCCTACTCCTTTTTGACCCCATGGACTAGCCCGCCAGGCTCTGTCCACGGTCTTATTCAGGCAGGAATACTGGAGTGGGTTGTTGTTTCCTTCTCCAGGGGGAATCTTCCCAATCCAGGGATTGAACCCACATCTGCTGCATTGGCAGGCGGATTCTTTCCACTGAACCACCAGGGAAGCCCAAAATACAGGGGAGGTTCTTAAGAACAGCACCCTTGGGCCAAAGCAGTCCTTGCTGACCTTCTGATAGGACTGCCTTATACATGCAGAGTAAGTAAGAAGGGAGTCAGACAAGCTTTGGGAGATTTGTTAACTAACTCTCAATCCTCTGAATATTCAGGGAGTCCTACTGAAGGAATCTTTTTTTTTTTTTTTAAGTTGGCCACACAAGAAGAAATGAGGTAAAGTAGTTCCAGCCCCCTGAGATGCTCTTAAACAAGACACTAGTTATTTCTTCACTGCTGTTCCAAGCAGGGCTGTTTGGAGGGCTCTTTGCTCTGGTTCGTATTAGGCTGCTTACTCTGAGTTGGCAGTGCAGTGCTAAGAGGTGGGCTGGCTGGGATTCATTTAGCCCTTCTTATCCCTGCTAGACTTCTAAAGCTTCTGCTTCAGAAGAACTTGCAGAATCAACTGGGCTTTCTGTTTGTGTCTCTGGTTACTTCTGCCTCCTGTAGCTCGTTGATTTTTTAGTGTACCATAATTGGGAATTAATCTGCGAACGACAGCATTTGGGAAAATTAATTGTGTGTGGAATGTTTGATAATTGTGTGTATGTTAACCATTTCTTTGTTCTTTGTCATTTCAGGCATTGCTCATCGTGATCTGAAGCCAGAAAATATACTTTGTGAATCTCCAGAAAAGGTACCTGGGGCCTGATTTGGGGTGTCACAGTTGACACAGACGCAGGGAAGCCATCCTTACTTTCAGTGTATATCATCAGCAGCTCTCTCAGCCTCAGTTGAACTGACTGTTAGTCTTGTCCTAATGTGTAGTGTTTCTGCGTCCCAGGCAGGGCTAGTCCTAGGCCCTTCTGTGTTCTTTATGAGCAGATTGTCGTAAACCTAAGAATTTGTAAAATATATGAGACCTGCACACAGTGATTGTTTTCTAGTCCACTGCACCTACATTTAGAGCAGTAGATGTGAGTCAAACAACAATTCGATCTTACATCAAGCAAATCTCTGCTTGTGAATGATGTTTATGCTACAGAATGTATGCCTGCTATCGTCTACCACTACAGGCTGTAGTTAGGAAGCAAGTTCTTAAAAAGGGTTTCTGCTTCCATTTTTATTTCCAAAGGTACCCATTAAGAAGAAGACATTTATACTTGGTGTTGAACAATGCAACCTATTTTTTTAAGCTATTGGATGTATTTACCTGTTTCGGCTGTGCTGGGTCTTCGTTGTGGCTCACGGGCTTGGTAGTTTGCTGTGCATGGGCTTAGTTGCCCCACTGCATATGGGATCTTAGTTTCTGGACCAGGGATTGAACCCATGTTCATTTGCAGGCAGATTCTTAACCACTGGACCACCAAGGAAGTCCCCAAATGCACCCTATTTTAATCTTTATCTTAAGCTGTTAGTAAATGGAAGTGTTTGCATTTCCATAAGCATGTGTGAATTTGACAGATTCTTTGTTAGGAGAGTTTAAGCACGGGTTATTTTGATGGCCCACATTCCTAGCTCTGTGTGTATACATGTACATATGCCTGATACACATGTCTTGGTATGGATTCAGAGAGAGCTCATAAATAAGGAATGACTGTCAGGGAACATGTGAATCAGCCTGCTACTGCAATGCTTTTGTGGGAGATAGAAATATATTCACTCAAATAAGAGCTTGTGGCTTCCTGTCCATAGCTCTGGCATAAAACTATAATTTATCATGATTATCATTATGGTTAATATTAATAATTACATTTAACATTTTTTGAGCACTTACGTTGTGCCAGGCAGTTACACTTATTTCATTTAGTTTTTATAAAATCTCATGAGGTAGATACTATTATTTTCATTTTATGAGGATGAGGAAACTGAAGTTTAGATAGAGTAAGAAATTGCCCAAAGTCACTCAGTTGATAAGTAGCAGAAATTAAAACTTGGAGAAGGGAATGGCAACCCACCCCAATATTCTTGCCTGAAAAATTCAATGAACAGAGAAGCCTAGTGGGCTATAGTCCATGGGGTCACAAAGAATCAGACATGACTAAGCAACTAACGCTTTCAGAGATTAAAACTAAGGTAGTCTGATCCCGGACTCCACTGTTGCTCTGAACCACTCTGTCATAGCACCTCTGATTTACAGTGTACTTTCCTGTCCTTTGTTTCATTTGATCTTCATGATACAGGTTTGTTGCCCCTTTTTATGGTTGAAACATGAAAATTAAAAGAGACTAAGTGTCAAATGACATCATCAAGAAAGTGAAAAAGCAACCCACAAATGGGAGAAAATTTTACAAATCACATATCTGATAAGGATTTAATATCCAAAATATGTAAATAACTTCTAAAACTCAACATCAAAAAGACAATGTAATTAAAAAATGAGCAAAGAATTTGAAAAGACATTTCTCCAAAGAAGGTATACAAATGGCCAGTAAGAAAAGATGTTCAACATCCTTAGTCATCAGTTCAGTTCAGTCGCTCAGTTGTGTCCGACTCTTTGCAACCCCATGAATTGCCGCACGCCAGGCCTCCCTGTCCATCACCAACTCCAGGAGTTCACTCAAACTCATGTCCATCGAGTCAGTGATGCCATCCAGCCATCTCATCCTCTGTCGTCCCCTTCTCCTCCTGCCCCCAATCCCTCCCAGCATCAGGGTCTTCTCCAATGAGTCAGCTCTTCGCATGAGGTGGCCAAAGTATTGGAGTTTCAGCATTAGCATCAGTCCTTCCAATGAACACCCAGGACTGATGTCCTTTAGGATGAACTGGTTGGATCTCCTTGCAGTCCAAGGGACTCTCAAGAGTCTTTTCCAACACCACAGGTCAAAAGCATCAATTCTTCGGCGCTCAGCTTTCTTCACAGTCCAACTCTCACATCCATACATGACCACTGGAAAAACCGAGGCCTTGACTAGGTGGACCTTTGTTGGCAAAGTAATATCTCTGCTTTTCAATATGCTATCTAGGTTGGTCATTACTTTCCTTCCAAGGAGTAAGCGTCTTTTAATTTCATGGCTGCAGTCACCATCTGCAGTGATTTTGGAGCCCCAAAAAATAAAGTCTGACACTGTTTCCACTGTTTCCCCATCTATTTCCCATGAAGTGATGGGACCAGATGCCATGATCTTCGTTTTCTGAATGTTGAGCTTTAAGCCAACTTTTTCACTCTCCTCTTTCACTTTCATCAAGAGGCTTTTTAGTTCCTCTTCACTTTCTTACATAAGGGTGGTGTCATCCGCATATCTGAGGTTACTGATATTTCTCCCGGCAATCTTGATTCCAGCTTGTGCTTCTTCTAACCCTTAGTCATCAGGGAAATGCAAATCAAAACCACAGTGAGATACCACCTCCCATCTACTAGGATGGTTATAATACAGAAAACAGAAAATAAAAAGTGTTGATGAGATGCCACCTAAGGGTAAACAAAACCAGTTAAGCAACCTCTCCTGCCTGACTCCTGGACACACCCCTACTTTCACCCCATTAAGGAACAAGCTCACCATGCCCTTGGGGGTGAGTAAACCAGGGAATTTGTTTGTTTTTGCTCCCCCTTGCTGCAGCAAGGACCCCCATAAAGCCTTGCCTAATATTGATGAAGACGTAGGGAAATTGGAACTCCTGCCCATTGCTGGTGAGAGTGTAAAATGGTACAACCACTGTGAAAAAGTTTGGCAGTTCCTCAAAAAGCTAAGCATAGCATTACTGTAACACTCAGCAATTTCACACCTGTGTATATACCTAAAAGGGTTGAAAACAGAGACTTGAACACCAGCGTTCATAGCAGCACTAATCACAGTAGCCAGAGCTGGAAACCATCCAAGTGCCCATCAACAGATGAATGGGTGAACAAAATGTGGTATATCCATACAACTGGAATATTGTTCACCCATAAAACGGAATGATATTCTGACACATGCTACCACTTGGATGAACCATCTGGACACAAAAGGACAAATTTTGTATGATTCCATTTAATGAAATATCTGGAATAGGCAAATTCATAGAGACAGAAAGTAAGTTAGATGTTACTAGGGCTGGAGAGAGGGGGAATAAGTTATTGCTTAATAAGTACAGAGTTTCAGTTTGAAGTGATGTGACGGTTTTGGAAAGACACTGGTAATGGCTGCACAACAGTATGAGTATAATTAATGTTGCTGCTGCTGCTGCTGCTAAGTCACATCAGTCATGTCCGACTCTGTGCGACCCCATAGATGGCAGCCCACCAGGCTCCCCTGTCCCTGGGATTCTCCAGGCAAGACTACTGAATTGTAAACTTAAAAATAGTTAAAATTTATATATATATAATTTATATATATTGGGTTGGCCACGAAGTTCATTTAACCCAAATGAACTTCGTGGCCAACCCAGTATTTTAACCACGAGAGAAGCTAAGTGAAAAGGAAAAGAGGAAAGGTAGACTCTAAGGGAGAGCCACGGAAGGGAGGGAGGAAGGCGCAGCAGGCAAACAGTGAGTGAGGACTTTGACTGTCTTGCTGTGCTGCTTCCAGCTCGCAGACCATTCCCACACCACGTGTGTGCGCAGCGGCCTCCCACGTGGCTGCAGAGATGATCTGCGCTGTTTGTGGTCTCAGGTGCAGTGTCCAGTCTGGGGAAGCTGGGCTGCTACATTGCTGCTGCCCAGAATGACCAGCCCTCCCAGCCTGAGGGATTTCCTGGAACATAGAACTTTCAGTGCTTAAATCGACAAAGCCCCAAGCAAGCAAAACCTGGTCAGTCACCCCAAGCAACCTGAAGGGGTCAAGGGTTTTGTGCAAAACTCCTTTGCCCTGCAGTGAATGAGCTACAAGGGGTCATTCATACTTAGGGGATACATACTAAGTTCTCTTAACTTCTGAGTTGCAGCCTGCACTGTTGGCAGGAAGTCCATAAGTTTGCTCCTTGTCTTCTAGCAAGTTCACAACAGTGACCCCAGGTGGTACACTCATTTTCCCCTAGTCAGGAAATAAGGAAAGAGCACGGGGAAGAGGACACCTTAGGACAGATGCTCAGGTGATTTCTAGTTCACTCAAGGAGGGGAAAATGAGCACCAGCTAAAGCTGGGCTCCGGCGTGGCGGCCGCGTGACTGTGTGCCCACACGCGCTGTCTCCTCATGCCCTTCGGTTGCTCCTCTCTGTAACTGTGCCTCCTGCTCTCCTTTTCAGGTGTCCCCGGTGAAGATCTGTGACTTTGACTTGGGCAGTGGGGTGAAACTGAACAACTCCTGCACCCCCATAACCACACCAGAGCTGACTACTCCAGTATGTATGGCCGGGCACTGTGCCCTCTCCTTCTGAGCTCCTGCCCCCAAAGCTCTGGAGACAGACTGAGGGCTGGGGAAGGGAAACCAAGCATATCTACTGCTACCTGAGTTGCTTAGCCTGACTTCTTGTCTCGATAACCACCCCCAGCCCCCCACCCCTCCCCTACTCGATGAAACTGACATTGGAGCTTTTAGGTTGGGGTGGGTCCACTGCTAATGAGGAGACCTGGCTGAATCCTGACCCCTGTCCCAGGTGACAGGCACTACTCCCAGGCCCACCCTTTCGCTCATGGGCGTGTGGACAGCTCCCACTGCCCCCTCAGAGATGGGGCACGTCCACTTTGTGGTGAGGATGGGGAATGTCTCTGTGGTGTGATGAGAACTGAGAGGTCCAGGCTCTCTGCATGTTAGCCTGGCCAAGTTATCCTGTTGCATCTCTCACTTCCCATTTCCCCCCCAGATAGGCTGCTGGAAGCCATTTCTTCCTCAGGCATCTCTTGTACATACTGGCTATACTCTAATTATTATATAATTCTTTTGAGATCTGCATGCTTCACAAGTGAGTTTTCCTAATAATGTTTTTTTAAGACTTGCGATTAAATATGCCCGTGTCTCATCCTAAGCACCATTATTAGAGATGTTTCTGTATTAGCTTCTACCACACTGAGGTACCCTGTTTTCAAAGTCATTAACTCTAATTGCCAATAACAAAGAAAATGTCCTTTCTGCACTTGCCATCTTCCCACCAAATTAGTTTTGTATGTTGGGAGTTGGGAGGAGGGTTGTCTCCCAGTGAGCCTGCAATAATGAAGAGGGGAGTAAAAGGAATTTATTTTGTTTTTATCAGCAGCTTTCTGTGCCAGGATGGGAGGAAGGAATCCTGGTTTCTTGTCCTAGTTTGCTACTGATGTGCTTGAACAAACCCCCATCCCATTCTAGTCTTTGGTTTCACCTCCATAAATGGGAGACCTGAGGAGATTGGCTTTGTTCTAAGAGCTCTCCTAGCTTTGATGGTGTCTTAATTCCCAATTCTTATAGAATGCTCAAAGCTAGCAGGGAGGTTTGGCAGGACTTCACTTTAAGAAATCCTTGCTTTATGGAATTGGCTGTCCTCCGAGAGCTGTGCTCCTGGAACATGGAAGTACCTGCTCACTCTGTGACTGTGTGCAGAGACCCAGTGCAGGGAGAGATGCCTGGAGGTTCTTGACCAAGGGTCTATGCGTACTGCAGAAGGACCTAAGAAGATCAGAGGGGTCACCTGGAACCAACTGGGCTGTGGGTCATGGATAATGCTAGGACTCAGGTGTCAAATGTCCAGTGACCCAGCTTTTCTAAGTGTCTTGGTGGCACCTAGCATGCTCTGGCTGACTTTCCTGACAGCTTCTTCCTCTGCAACTCCATCCTCTCACTCAAGTCCCACCATAGTCCTCTCCCTGGATTGAGCCCGTCTCTTCTCTGCCATTCCCCCTTCCCCTTGTCTGGCCCCCACAGTGCGGCTCTGCAGAATACATGGCCCCCGAGGTGGTGGAGGTCTTCACGGACGAGGCCACTTTTTACGACAAGCGCTGTGACCTGTGGAGCCTGGGCGTGGTCCTCTACATCATGCTGAGTGGCTACCCACCCTTTGTGGGTCACTGTGGGGCCGACTGTGGCTGGGACCGAGGAGAGGTCTGCACAGTGTGCCAGGTGAGCCCAGGGCCCACTGTGGGGTCAGGTGGTTGTGGGAGGCCAAGCAGGACAGGGCTCAGTGCTTGTGCCTGATCTGGAAAGGGGTGGATTGTGCCCTGTCCCTCTCTGGCCAAGGGCAGCCACCAGAGATGAGAGATGGAGATGGATGAGCCTGAGATGGAGTTAAGCAGGCCCTCAGCCATTGAGGAAGGAGTTCAGGGGAGGTTGTTAGAGAAGATCACTCCTGAGCTGAGTGAATCTTGGAGGCAGAGTCTGGTCCCAGGGGAGGAGAGGCACAAAACGCAAGTAGAAGGAACAAGTCGATTGAAGACAGGAGGTCTGCAACAGCTGCGTATGTTGAGGGAGGAGGAGGATGGATAAGGATGCTGATGGGGGAGATGAGCCCAGGCACCTGGATGGAGGGCTAAGGAGTTGGATGTTATTCTCTAGCTGCTCATTCCTCACTGGCCTCCCACCTGGCCGTCCACGTAGTATAGCCTTCCCACCCACCAAGGGTGTTCTGTGCAGTTTGACAATTCAGGGGGGTTGGGGAAGGAGCCCTGGTCTGGGAAATACACAGGCCAGCTGCACCTGTAGCTGAGGGCGATTGGAGCCATGTGATCAGACCATGACAGGTACACCCTGCCCATCCCCTGGCTGGTGTGGCCTCAGGAGGAATCTTCTTTACCTAGAACAAGCTGTTTGAGAGCATCCAGAAAGGCAAGTATGAGTTTCCTGACAAGGACTGGGCTCACATCTCCAATGGGGCCAAAGACCTCATCTCCAAGCTCCTGGTCCGAGATGCGAAGCAGAGACTGAGCGCTGCCCAAGTTCTGCAGCACCCATGGGTGCAGGGGGTGAGTTACCCAGGGAGAGGGCATCCGCCTCTTCAGGCCTGCAGCAAAACCAAGAGGAAGCTCTTACATCCCGGTGGCTGACCTCAGCTGAGGGGAGTCGGATGGCAGCTTTATCCCCTGTGCATAGCGAACTGAGCTGACCTCTGACCTCACCCCATGCTGACCCCTTACAGATATCACTGACTTGGATCTAACCTTGGCCACACACTAAGCCCCTAGGTGACCCATGTGTCTCTGGAATGGACAGAAGCCTCTGGGAGATTCGCCTCATGCCTCCCACTCTTGGCAGAGGCACACAGCCCGGGGAGCAGCCTGGCTGGGAGCACCGCCACTTACACAGAAATGCCACTACCTGAGAGTGTGCAGAAGCAGGGCCTAGCCACCCTGCTTGCTGTGCGGCTGCACTGGGGGCTCATAACTTCTTCTCCTGGTGCTGGGGTCTGGCTGCAGCTTTCCTGAAAGGCACATGCTGCTGTTTTCCCCAAGGAAGAGTCTAAGTTTTCACTCGAAAACATTGTTAGCATCCTCCTCAGTTAATCATGATAGCAGACCCTGCCCCTCCATGGGGTCTGCCAGACCTCCTGTGGTCTTACTATCTTGTTGGTCTGCCAGGCCCTTGACACTGGGGCTGGTTGCCAGCTCCAGTTACAAGTAGGGATCCAAGCCATGGGTCTCCAAGTGGCTAATTCCCAGCCACCCAAGAGCTGCTGTCTATACTGAGCATCTGCCACGTGACAGGCTCTGGCAGTAGTGGGAGGAGCAAGACCAGGGTCCTGTCTTCATGTTCTGATGGGGAGAGGGAACCAAGGGGACATGAGGATAGGATGGCAAATGCTTATCTGAAGTGCTCAGGCCACCACAGGGCAAGGACCCACCTCTGCTTGGGACAGGTGTTGGGGGTCAGCAGGACAAGGGGAATGTCTCACAGGGACATGACCCTGGAGCTGGGGTCTCAGAGGGTGATTAGGACTTCACCAGGGAGAGAGAGGGCTCTCCATGCAGAGGCAGCTGGGTTGGGTGCTGTACCTTGCTTGCTGTCTCCTTGGAAGGTCTGACTGCTGGCATGCCTGGGCAAGTCCCCTCTGCTGGCTTGGGTAGGGGCCGCTCTTGAAAGAGGGAGCAGCGCTTACCCACACATTTGTCCTTCCCGTTCTAGCAAGCTCCAGAAAGGGGACTCCCCACGCCGCAAGTCCTCCAGAGGTAAATGCTCCTGTCACACTCAACTCCCTTCCTCATTTGGCTTTAACTTTCCCTTCAAGCTCTCAGCCATGCTGGGGCCAAGGTCGGGGACGTGGAGCCCATCTCTAAGCTCAGATGTCTGGCCTCCCTCTTCCCGCTTCTCTTCCCGTCTCCCTCTACAGTAAATCTGCTCCCTCTCCTCTCTTCTTCCACCTGGTTTCCCCTGCCCCAGCATCTTTAAGATCCCTCGCTAGGCTGTTTGCAGAAGGAAAACCTGTTTTGTGGATCCTCGTGAATCGTAACTGGAAATCACTATTTACAGCACAAAGCACACCAAGGTTTCCTTCTACTGCAGGGGGTTGTTAAAAGTAGCGGAAATCCGGGGCCCTGTAAGGCAGAGGGACCAACAGTCATATACACTACTAGACAGACAATAACAACAGCCACTGTATAAGAAATACCACCCATCAGGTTTTGTACTAAGGGCTTTACATGTGTTGAATCCCATAAGCTTTACAATAAATTTAAAAGAGGAATGTTCCTATTGCTTCATTTTATAGATGAGAAAACTGAGGAATAGAAGTTAACTTAAGGGTGCAGTCCATAGGGCTGCAAAGAGTCAGACATGACTGAGCACACACACATACACCCAGTAGCCTGGGGAGTGAGACTTTGAACCAGACCTGTTTGACTCTGGTGCCTTTTAACACCAGATCGTGTTCCCAGTGAGCACTCCCTACTCCTCAAGAGCCAAGGCTAAAGACTCTGGGAGCCAACCTCCTGGGCAGTTTCCCGGAATAAACAGGGAAGTCTTACAGTTTATAGTCACAAATATCTGAGTCCAACTTGGGTTCCTCCCTGACTCTGTAGAGCTGCATCCAGAATCTTTGAGGCTCCAAACCTCAGGTCCACCTTAGAATACTGATTCAGCAAACCCAGAGCTGGGTTCTGGGACTCAGACGTAAAGGCACAGCCCCTGCTCTTGGAGTCCCCTATCCTGACAGAGAGGGATGTATGTGGGTAAGTTTCGTGTGCCATGGCCCTTCATCTGGTGGAGCTGTGTGCAGAGCCCTGAGAGCTCAGAAGAGGGGGCTCTGGATAGAAGGGAGCATTAGTCCTAACTCAAGTCCAGAGACTGTCCTTGAGGCTCAAAGCCTTTCTAGCCCCAGTGAGTCAGATTCTAAATCTATGCAAGAATCTCTTTGGGGAGAGCAACCTGTGCCGATTCGGAAAAGTCCAGTGGGAGCACAGAACTGCAGCAACTGGGGCGGGTGACCCCACTGAACCCTGCCTCCCTCTCTTCCGTGCTCCCCTTCCCCATCCCTGCAGGAATAGCAGCACAATGGACCTGACGCTCTTCGCAGCCGAGGCCATCGCCCTTAACCGCCAGCTGTCTCAGCACGAGGAGAACGAGCAGAACAAGCTGGCCCAGGAGTCTGAGGCGCTGGCTGAGGGCCTCTGCTCTGTGAAGCTCTCCCCTCCCTCCAAGTCCCGCCTGGCCCGACGGAGGGCGCTGGCCCAGGCAGGTCGCAGCGGAGACGCGCCGCCCAGCCCGACACCCACAATGCCAGTGCCCTGACCTACTCTGGGTCCCAGGCCTGTCCAGGCCCTGCCACCCTGGAAACCTGTGAGAGACCTGCTGTGCAGCTCCATCCAGGCCTTTTCCTTCACGAAGGCTCTCATCCTCCTGTCCCCAGAGTCCTCAAGGAAAAAGCTTTTTCCAAAGGTGGGGGGGACGGTCGTCGTTGAAAAGGAAAGCAATCACTTGTCACTTTGCATAATGGCCTGCGGCAGGGATGTCTCTTTACTGGGCTCCTGCCCACCTGCTCACGTGCCCCTGGATGGAGGATTCAGCCCACTCTCACCGCCAGGCAGCTGTAGGGCTGGGGCTGTGGCCTTCAGGGAGCCAGCCTTGAGAAGCGCCCATTGACAGAGGCTCTTCCCTCTCGCCACACTGTCACCCCCTCTGGCGGTCCTTCCACCTTCCTGTGTCCTCCAGACGTCCTCCCCCATGGCTAAGCGAAGCCATCCCCTCAATTCAGGAAGCCAGGTCAGCCTTCCAGTCGATGGCGCAGAGAAGCACATAATCTTTCTTTGCCATGACCAAAATGTGTCCCTCATTTATCATCCTCTTCCTTGTTTGGGATTGCTGCTAAAGTCAGTATTATTTTGTTTTTAAAGATGCATTTTTTGTTTGTTTGTTTTTAACCACACTCTTCCAGCAGAGATGAGACTTTTAACCCCCCTATGAGCCCATGGACTTTCTAGAGCTCTTAGGGCTCACACTTCTCTCCTGAATGTCCATGCATTTGGAAGATGTTAATCAGCTATTTCTGTTACTCTTAACTGGTTTTAAGCTGTTCAGATAATGAGTGACTTAGAGACCAGTGTGTCTGCTGCTTCCTCCCTCAGGCCTGTTGCAGAAGGCAGTGCAGGTCTGGGGCAGTGTGGAGTGCTGTGCCTGATGTGGTGCCAGTCTGGAGGCTGCCCGGCCCCCCGGGTTGGAGCCATGTGGTATCCGCTGCTGGTGAGCACAGGGGCATATCCAGCATCAGATAGCTGAGCCGCTTAGTCACCCGAGAAAATCGACTTGCATATGTCAGATGTTTATACGGTGCAAGGACACATTGCGCTTATTTTAATAAAACTGTTTTCAATTCTGGTGTCTTCCTGGTGGTCCTTTTCTTCCCCTGCAGTCCTGAAGAGGAGAGGAGACAGGCCTTCTGGAGAGGGGCTGAGTCTAGCCGAGGGGGTGGGGTGCCTCTTGTCAAGACATCTAAATACAGCACTTCATTGGATCCATGACACAAGGTGAAGGAGAGATCATTGCTTCTCTTTTTCAGGTGAGGAAATGAAATTCACCTACCATCTGTCAATCTCTTACTCTGTGCCAGGACCCAGGGAGAAGTAGGAAGCAGCCTCTGCCTTTTAGGATCTCCCATCAGGTGGAAGAGGCTGTGTCAGCAGCCTTCACACAGGCTAACCTCAAAGAGCTCTTCGACGGGTGCACCCTGTCCCCAGCCCAGCCCACCCACCCAAGCAGAGCAGAGTCCCCTCTGTCTAAAGCAGCACTGAGCCTTCCTCGAGGCTCCAGTGTGTGCCCAGGACTGTTTGTCCTCCCAGAGTTGGCAACAAAGAAAAAGCATCTCCATCCACATGTTTGTCGAGCAGAGGGCTTCCATGCCCGTTGCCCTAGTAATCCTCAGAACCAGACTCAGAGGGCTGTTTGGGAAGGGCCTTTAGAAATTCCCAAGGAGGAACTTGTCTGGCGGTCCAGTGGTTGAGAATCTGCCTTGCAATGCAGGGGATATGAATTTGATCCCTAGTCGGGGAACTAGGATCCCACATGCTGAAGAGCAGCCAAGCCTACCTGCCCCAACTACAGAGCCCAGGTGCTCCTGACCGTGGGCCACAGCCAGCGAGTCCATGTGCCACAAGAGGTCTGCATGATGCAACGAAAAACTGACCCAGCCAAAGAAATAATTAAAAAAAATTTTTTTAACATTTAAAGGTACAAATTTTCAAAAAAAAATTCCCAAGGAGGTGGCAGAGGGAGGTCCGAGTGTCAGGGCAGTCGACTGGGCTCTGCTGCTAGCTCTTCTCCCTGGGAGAGCGGAAAGCCAAGACGGGGTGCCCGGCTCTTGGCTGTGGGGCGAGTCGTGGGGCGAGTCATGGGCCAGGCTGCCAGCTGTTCTGCACTGTGAACCCCCTGGTGACGAGGACGTACTTTCTGATGATGGTCATTTCTTTGCAGGAACGTGTGCCATCCTTGCATCCCTTCATCTACCCAATGTGGGATTGGCTGGATAAACAGGCCTACAGACTCTGAGCCTTTTGACCCTGTCTCCCTGTCCCTGGGGACTGGGAACCAGGGTGTGAGTCTTGTCTCTAGACTCCAACCCCACCCTGGTCAATCCTCCAGGTTGGCCCAGCAGGGTGTCACTTACGGGAGCTTCCTGGACCAAGTATTCCCCCATCCTACCCACTGGGTGCACCTGGAAAGGTCTCTCTTGCCCATGGCTCTGCTCTCCCAACCACTGTGCCTGCTTCTGTCTTGCTGGCATTATCATGCACTTACTGCTATTTTATGGTGCTTAGCATGAAAAACCAAGCAGAGCAAGGAAAAAAAGAAAACCAGCTTGCCCACAGCTGTGGAGCTAGGAAGGTAGAAGTGGAATTTTCCCCACAGACCTGATGCCCAGAGCTGTGCTGCCTGGGTTCAGAGCCCAGCTGTTTCACTTACTGGCCTTGGGCAAGTTACTTAATTCTCCAAGGGTCTCAGTTTCTTAAACCAGAAACTGAGGAAGCTAATGCTTATCTCATGGTGCTGTTGTGAAGTTACAAATTAATAAATGTATTTAGAGCAGTTCCAGGCACGCATAGTACGTGCTCAGTAAATATTAGCTGTGATTGCTGTTGTTTAGTTGCTAAGTCGTGTTCAACTCTTTTGCAGCCTCATGGACTGTAGCCCACCAGGCTCCTCTCTCCATGGATTTCCCAGGCAGGAATACTGGAGTGGGTTGCCATTTCCCTTCAGGGGATTTTCCCAATGCAGGGATTGAACCCACGCCTCCTGCATTGGCAGGCAGATTCTTTACCTCTGAGCCACCAGGGAAGCCTGTTAGCTGTGATAGTTGTAGTTATTACTGTCTCCTGGGCCAGAATTACTCAACTGGACCCCAGTGATGAAGTTGAGAAAAGCTTCTTGTGTGGGTGGAGATGGGTCTTGGCTTTCCACATGGGGCTGACCTCTGGCCGTTTGTGGGATTCTCCTGCTGACACTCTGCTCTGTCCCTCTGAGCCAGGGTCCCTGTCCCCAAAAGGCAGCTGTTATGCCAGGGGAAGAGCCAGGTTGGGGGCCAGGGGCCCTGGGTTCTAGTCCTTCCTTTGTCACTTCACTGGTGACCTTGGGAAGTCTGTCCTTTCTGGGGACCAGGCCCTGTGCCTGGCTGTGCTGGGGCAAGGCAGACATGCTAAGTGAGGCTCTGGAAGCTGGCACTGTGGCAGTCAGTGTTCCAGCTCTATGCTCTCGTGCTGGCTGCCCTTAGGAGCAGGTGGGAATGCCCCAGACTCAGGCTGGCAGTCCTCACCCCCAGCCCGTGCTGATCCTCAAGGACACTGAGCACTCCTGTCTGAGCTCCATGGGGGGTCAGGGACAATGCTGGAGTCTTTCTCCCTCTGAGGGTCCACCTGCCTAGGCTCTGAGGGCCCCTCCTCCCTCCTGGCTGACTGCCCCTCGCCAGATCCAGCTCAGTGATCAGCAGTGCCTTGGTCCCATGCCAGCTGCTCCAGCTGCTGAGGTCTGAGGGGAGAAGTGAGAAGCAAGGTCCCCCCCACGGCTGGCACTTGTTGCCATGGTAGCTGTTGCCTTGGAAGCCGCTTCCCCGACTTCAGCTTCTGAACAGTCGGGGAAAGCTGCCCATCCCCCAGGGGATCAGTGAATTAATCACACTCCTTTCCAGGTTCCTTAGCCCTCAAGGAAAATAAACAGAACTCAACCAAACTGACGTATTTTCACCCACCCTTCCTCCCCGCCCCATGCCACTCTTGGACTTCATGCTTCTGGGAAGGAAAGAGCACAGACAGGCCCCCTCCAACCCTAGCCCCCCCCCCCATGAGAAAAAGAGATTTTCTGACAGAATTCAGTGGTAACCCAAGGCCCAGCAGCACTCTGGATCCAGGGGCCTGGAGGATCCAGGCTTCAGGAGGCGGGAGTGGTTCTGAGCTTGGGGGTGAGGAAATGTGGGGTGGTCAGGCTCTAGAGCCTTGGGCTTCCATCGCATTTACCTGTGATAGCAAGTGCATCACAACTTGCAAGCATACATTTGCTTTTTCAGAGCTGGTACGGCCAAAATTGCTGCAGGAAAAAATTAGCAAGTCTCCCATCTCTCCATCTGTAATCAGTCCTGGAGAAGGGAATGGCAAACCATTTCAGCATTCTTGCCTTGAGAACCCCATGAACATTGTGAATAAATAGGAGAGGTCACAAATTTCCAGTGGCATTTAGTGACGCTCCTGTCACAAGTGAACCATCCAGGACTTGGCCTGATTCTTATGAACACAATGTCTCCCTCTGATGGTGGGGTTTTAAATTCATCCCACCTCAGAGAAGACAGTTTAGAAATGTGCTGGCCCCCTTCCCAACTGAGCGGGGAAGCTGGATGCCAGAATCCATCGTGGACTCAGGCTGTCCGTCCACCTCCCCGTGTCTCAGTGCCCCCACCTGTTCTGGAGAGGAGCTGGGAGGTTCCGTGATCTTGTCGCTAAGGATGGCTCTGTGTGTCTCTCCTCCACAGTCTCTGCTCTGCCTCTCTGCCCGGAAGGATTTACATTGTCAAAGAAAATCTCTAATTTAGAACTTGTTTCCAGTTTTTGTAGATCAGAGTGTTCTGGAATCAGAAAATCGCAATGCACAGGCTCCCCCGACCCCCCTGCCATCCTCATCCCCATTCACCAGATGAGCAAGGCGAAGCCCACAGTGCAAGGTTCTCACCTCAGAGACGTGGAACCAGAGCGCTGTCTTGCTGATGGCGTGCACGCATCACCCTCAGCCTGACAACGGGAGACGAGCCAGACAGGCCTCGCCCAGCCAGCTATGAAAACCCTTAATGGGGGCCCAGGGCGTTGTATGAGGTGCTCGGATTCCCAAAGCTTGATGTCTCAGGAACACATATTCATGGACAATTATTTTGATGGCTCTCTCTAAAACTAGTCAGTGGGAGATCAATGACGTGTGATAGAGACAGGGCTGTCATTTGATGCCTAATTAGAAGAGTAATCAGACCTCATCCCGGTGAGAGGCACAGGGGATGCTGGCAGCTGCAGCTGTGGCTGGAGATGCCCACCCCCAGGGGCCTCCCCAAATGAGGGCCAGGAACATGGCTCAGGGGCCCCTCAGTGTCCTGTGGTCAACCCTCCTTTCTCCACACCTTTGAGTTCACACCTGCCCTGCCGAGGTCTCACTCCAGCTTCCTGGCGGGGCCTTCTCTCAGCTGAAGCTCAGTCAGATGACCTTGGTCTTCCCAGGCTTCTATCCCCACCAGGAAAGCCTCCAGTTAAAGACAGAGCTCCCATGGTGCCCGCGATCAATCCGAGATGGTTGTGCAGCTCTGAGACCTCCCTGAGCAATGTCCTTGTGTCCCGAAGCCCACGCCAAGTGCCCTCTAGCCATTTGGTGGTGCTCAGTCCCTGAACCTGCCCTCAAGGGGCTCACAGTCTACAGAAGAGACAGAGAATAGGGACAGGCGGCCAGCACCTCAACATGGTGCCGTGACCACCCAGCTGCCGTCAGGAATGGCTCCTCAGAGCTGGGGCTGCCCAAGCAGGGTCCTGCAGGATGAGGGCTCTCCAGGCGGCGGAAGCCATGCATACACTCAGCAGAAGGGCCTCAGAGAAGAAGGTGGACAGGGGCTGTGGAGGCAGGAGGAGGCCAGAGACCTTGGGTGTGGTCAGCTGGTAAACATGGAGGGGAGAGACAGGCGATTGAAAGAGAGGCCACTGGGCCTGGTGATGGGACCCCGGGAGCTGTGGTGATCCATAAAGGGCCAGAGAATGCAGCTAGTGCTGAGGGCTGGCCCAGGGTACGGGACAGGGCTGGGCCGGGCTGGGGTGGGTTACCGCTGCCCGATCTTCACTTGGTGGATTCTGCAAGTAGGTCAGACGGTCTGGACAGAGCTCAGCCTGGAGGTCAGGAGGCGCCAGCCTCGCGCCAATCTCCAGATCCCGGCTGCTGATAACCAGGCCCCTGCCAACCCCTCCTCCCAACCCTGGCCCCTAGCCTGCGTGTGTCCTCCCACCCTGCCCCCACCACTGCCCCTTCCTGTTAGCCTCCCCACCAAGGACCCCAAGGGGAGCTGGAGGGGGCTCCCCTCCTCAGCCCTCTGCAACTAAAAGGGAGCCTACTTGAGGAGAAGAGACCGTCCTCACCCTACCTGGGGCCCAGAGAGGGCCAAGGTGGGGGTGAAGAGTGGACATGGAAGGACCCTCCCCCCTCCTCCTCCTGGCCCTCTCACGGTTCCTGTCTGTCTCTTGAGCCTCATCCAGGTCTCCTTCCAGGTCTCCTTCCAGGTCCCCGTCTCCAAGTCCCCAAGCAGGGGACTTGGGTTCACCTCCAACCAAAGGAGCAGCAGGGTGGGTCCTGAGCATGCGGCCAGGAGTCCTTCATATGGCTGCCGAGCCCCATATGAAGCCAGCGGCTCATCCGGCCCCTTCCGGGACCCACAGTGGAACCTGGGCTGACTGCCCTCATGGGCCTGCGGGCAGCAACTCACATTGCAACCTCATGAATAACTCAGCACCTCCTGCTGCCTACATCTCTGAGGAAGCCTGGTCCCCTAGACCCCCTCCCCCTTGCAACCATTGCTTTAAACTTTAATAGGCTGAAGCTCAGTGGCAGCCGAACAGGCTCCAGGGACCTGGGGCAGGATGTCCTGGGCAGGGGAACTCAGACTGCCCCGGGGCACAGGCCCAGCTCTCCAGAGCTCTGGCAGCCAAGGCCGGATGTGGTCAGGCAGGCATCCTGGGAGTGGCTTCCAGCTTCAGGGGCCTATAGGGAAGGAAGAGTAAGCTGGAGTGACCTGGGAGAGATCCTCGCTCAAGGTGGGGCCCCAGAGACTGTGGTGGGATAGGGTTGCATATAAACCCAAAGGTTAGCAGCCCAGAATCTTACTGCCCAGAGACTGTCTTCCTGAAGGTGAAGCTCTAGCAAGGAGACATCCAAGAGGACCAAGACCTCCAGAGCTGTTTCAGGGACAGGCTCCACTGGTAGAGGCAGTGCCCTGGGTAGGCCTGCATGGACATCCCCATCAGCAGCAGAGACTTCCGCTGCCTGCAGCTGGCCTGCGTGGCCCTTGGCCTTGTAGCCGGCAGCATCATCATCGGCGTCTCCATCTCCAAAGCTGCAGCTGCCGTGGGCGGGATCTTTATTGGCGCTGCTGGTCTGGGTGAGAAGGTGCTGGGCTCAGAGAGGGAGCTGGGGTGGGGGGTGGGGAGAGGGGACCACGGCCAGGTGAACAAGAAATGGAGGGAAGAGCTGGGTCATCAGGAATCGGCTGGGGAGGATAGAAGTTGGAGGTGTGAGCAAGGCAGCCATCAGGGGTACAGGGAGGGAGAGGGAGGCTGAGCTGATTCCCATAGCACACTGCAGGGGTGAGGAGGCAGGAGCTGGTGAACCCTGCTCTCCGGCCACTCCCGCTCCAGCTCCCCAGTCCCAAGCCCTGGGCTCTTGACTTAGTGTTAGGACTCATAAGCTTGTTCCAGATGGGTTGGTGGGGGCTGGGTAGAAAAGGACAGAGTTCTCTGTGGGACTCACCTGGAGCCCCGACAGGATCCAGCTCAGACAAACGGTTTCCTTTTCTTTCCTGGAATGTTGCCACAGCAGATCTGTCTATCCAGGCATCTGTCTGTCTGTCCAGACCAGGCCCACTGATATCCCCACAGTGGTGCTAGGTACATCCCACATCCCCTCCACCATCCTGGGCATGGGCAGAACCAGAAGCACCAGGGCAGTGGGCTCTGGTATCTGCACCTGTGAACTCAGGCCAGGGGCCAAACCCTTGGGAGTGACGGAGCAGGACCCATTCTTCCACTACCCCCCCCCCCCAGCTCACTGAGGGGCCTCCAGTCCTGCCCTTGGGAGCCCTAGGGGAGGGTGGGGAGTCAGAGCTGGGGGTGCCAATGGGCCCATTTCCAGCTGCAGAGGGAGGAAGAAACCAAACTGCCATCGCCTGGGCAGGGTGGAGCCAGGAGCCTGAGCCTTCACAGCCAGTCACCCCTTCCCCGAAAGGCACTGCTCCGCACCCCCTCCTGGGGCTGGGTGTTGGGGAATGCCCGCCACCAGCACGCACACCCATAGTCCCAACCCTACCCACTCATGCTGCTCCCATGCACACCCATAGCCCAGCCCCAGGCTCACAGCCCCAGCTTCATACAGCTCGCCCTAAACAGGCTCCCTCCTCACCATAGAACCCCTCCATGTCTCTCTTCTTAGGGCTCCTCATCTTGGCCTACCCTTTCCTGAAGTCTCGTTTCAACCTGGAGCACATCCTGCCCACGATAGGTGAGTCCTTTCCCCCATCCCCACTGCTGCCAAGAACTGCCTGGACCCTCTGTGTGTAAGTCTGCAGCCCCCTGTGCAGTGCGGCCAAGCCCACATGTGTGACGGTACTGGCTGCATGTGTTAGAGATGCTGTGTGTGTGTGCGTGTGTGTGTTGTGTAGGCATTGCTGTGACTGCACACAGACTCCAGCCTTCCACTAAGTCCCTGAACCAGCTCAGAGCACCTAGAACCCCCACCTCCCCTGATCAGTTTTTCTTCTTCCCCAAAGCCTCCAAGATCTCCAGATAACCCTACTTCATCCCTGAGCTTCCATAAAGACCCTCTAGCTCCCCTGAGACCTCAGGACCCTGGATAGCTCCTCACCTCATCTCAGCTCCCCACATAGGTGCTCCCATCTCCATCAGCCCTATACATTCATCCCCAGTTCTCCCCAGGACCCCCACCTCCTTACATATCTGCTGTCTTCTCCTTCAAGGGCCCGTTTCTTCCACCTTTGTTCCCTCCCCAAATCTGCGCAGATCATGTGGGAGACGTCAAGGAAGTAGAGGAGCACAGACAGCAGCCAGGATGGGGAGTAGACAACCGGAAGGACTTCCCTTCCCATAGCTGGACTTGATCTGAGAATGGCTCAGTAACCACAGGGCTTGTGCTCTCATCCTACAGGGAGCCTGAGAATCCACCCCCAGCCAGGGGCAGACCATGGGGAGGGAAGAGCCAGTGCCAATGGAAATAAAGAGGGTAAGCTCCAGAAATTCCGGAGTCTATCTTCCATCTTCCCCTCTGGGTACACAGCCCAGAGAAGCCACCTTGACGGACGTGCAAAGAGGGCTTCTCCAGTCACAGGGAGCCAGATGTGTTGCATGGCTCTTCCACGAGCTTAGTCAAAACGCGTCTTGCTCCCAGCGGAGCTCAGGCCCTCTGGTTCCCAAGGTTTCTCTGTCAGGCCCAGTATAGCACCACACTGCCCTCCCTCCCTCAGCCCAATGCCCAGCTATTTTCTCACTCTCCTTTCCCATAGCGGAATCCCACTCTCAGAGCTGGTACCTGAAACTGGGCATCTCCTTCCTCCTCTATCCCGCCACACTGGAAAATTCCAGGGCAAGAGTTTCTCAAAGGTGCCCCTGCCCCCAGTGTCTGCCGCCCATGGTGGGATGCTGAGCACTCAGCAAAAGGTTCCATCCCAGACACTGTTCCAGGCACTCTCCATACGTTGATTTTTTTCATTCTCAGAACAGCCATATGAGGCAGGTACTATAATTAGCCCCACTTTATATAATGGGGCAACTGAGGCCCAAACTGCCAACACCTCTTGGATCATTGACAAAGAAAGATAGTTCCACAAAAACATCTACTTCTGCTTTATTGACTATGCCAAAGACTATGACTGTGTGGATCACAACAAACTGTGGAAAACTCTTAAAGAGATGGGAATACCAGACCACCTTACCTTGCCTCCTGAGATATCTGTATGCAGGTCAAGAAGCAACAGTTAGAACTGGACATGGAACAACAGACTGGTTCCAAATTGTCAAAGGAGTACATCAAGGCTGTATATTGTCACTCTGTTTATTTAACTTATATGCAGAATACCTCATGCAAAATGCCTGGCTGGATGAAGCACAAACTGGAATCAAGATTGCCGGGAGAAATATCAATAACCTCAGATATGCAGATGACACCACCATTAGGGCAGAAAGCGAAGAAGAACTAAAGAGCCTCTTGATAAAAGTGAAAGAGGAGAGTAAAAAAGTTGTCTTAAAGCTCAACATTCAAAAAACTAAGATCATGGCACCCGGTCCCATCACTTCATGGCAAATAGATTGCAAAACAATGGAAACAGTGAGAGACTTTATTTTGGGGGGCTCCAAAATCACTACAGATGGTGACTGCAGCCATGAAATTAAAAGACACTTACTCCTTGGAGGGAAAGTTATGACCAACCTAGACAGCATATTAAAAAGCCAGAGACATTACTTTGCTGACAAAGGTCCATCTAGTCAAAGCCATTTTTTCCAGTGGTCATGTATGGATGTGAGAGTTGGACTATAAAGAAAGCTGAGTGCCAAAGAATTGATACTTTTGAACTGTGGTGTTGGAGAAGACTCTTGATAATCCCTTGGACTATAAGAAGATCAAACCAGTCCATCCTAAAGGAAATCAGTCCTGAATATTCATTGGAAGGACTGATGTCGAAGCTGAAACTCCAATCCTTTGGCCACCTGATGCAAAGAACTGACCCATTGGAAAAGACCCTGATGCTGGGAAAGATTGAAGGCAGGAGGAGAAGGGGACAACAGAGGATGAGATGGCTGGATGGCATCACTGACTCGATGGCCATGAGTTTGAGCAAGCTCCAGGAGTTGGTGATGGACAGGGAAGCCTGGCGTGCTGCAGTCCATGGGGTCGCAAAGAGTCTGACATGACTGAGCAACTGAACTGAACTGACTGAGACCCAGGGAGGTTATGAGACTCAGCTGGGAAGTGATGGGGCCAGAAACCAGGCGTCAGCCCCCAGTGCTGCCTCTAACTCCCACACCATGTTGCTGTCCTGTTGAAGGGCCACTCTGTCCATCCATGTCTCTTTAAACCAGGCTGCCCTCCAAGACTCCCTCCCTCCCCATTCTATTCCCTCTGACCCCAGGTTCCCCTGGGAGGCTCTGACCCAGGATCTGTCCATTCAGCCACCCTGTCCTGGTCTCTCCCACAGGAGCCCGTAGCAGCCTGTCCACCGTGAGCAGAACCCTGGAGAAGCTGAAGCCTGGGGGCCGGGGGACTGGGGAGGGCTGAGGCAGGGGCTGAGGGGTTGCCCCCTGCCCTGCGCTCTCTTCCCCCTGCTTCCCCAGTCTCAGAGCCTGGATCCGAACCTGAGAAGAACCAGCTCCTGGAGACGCCAGACTTGCATCCGCAAAAGCCAGTGGAAATGGATTCCTGTAATGGGCGGGGCTGGGACCAAGGTGTCTCTAGTTTCAGAAGGCTCTTGACCTGGATCTTCTCTCTGAACAGCAGCTCAGCTTTCTTCCCTTTCTGATCTACTGACTGGCTTCTCTGGAATGTGGGGCCCAGTGATGCCCCAGTCCCTTGCTCCAGCCTGGCCAGGGAAGTGAACTACAAGCCCTCAGGAACCACAGCCGGGTTCTGAGCCCTCAGTCCTGAAGGCCTGGCCCTGGGCCTCAAGAATTCACTGGCTGGATGGAGGGGCCGGACCAGGCTCTTCTGAATATCAGAAGCTCTGAACCACTCCTCAGGGACAGGCCCTGAGCAGCAGTGAACCAGACAAGGGGCAGAGCCTGGAAAAATGAAATGGCCACTGCCTTGACAGGGGCCTAGGAGGCAAGGCCTGGAGGCTTCAGGAGGAGGCAGCTCCTGAGCTGACCCCTGTGCTGAGACTCCTGGGGTCTGACTGCACTGTTTAAGGCTTTTCAAGATCTGACTGCAGAGAAGACCTCCAAGCCTTCCTCTCCTCCCCACCCTCTCACTGCTCCTGAGCAACCTAAATGCATCCAAGCTGCCAAGCCCTGGCGCTGCCAGGCCCTGGCCTGTGTTCTGGATGCCCCCTACTCGTGCCTCTTTGCCTATCAAACCTCCACCTCTGAAGGCCCGCTTCCAAGTGTCCCTCGACCACAGTGCCCTCCACGTCCTCTTCCACCAGCCTCTGTCTCCCTCTCTCGACATGCTCCAGGCAGGTTGAAATCTCCTTTTTCACAAAACAATTACTAATTTTGTGTAAACCTACTGCCTATTGCCCTTCTCCAGTTAGCATAAGCGTAGACAGTAAACGCTCAATAAATGTTGCTGCTGCTGCTGCTGCTAAGTCACTTCAGTCGTGTCCGACTCTGTGAGACCCCATAGACGGCAGCCCACCAGGCTCCCCCGTTCCTGGGATTCTCCAGGCAAGAACACTGGACTGGGTCGCCATTTCCTTCTCCAAAGCATGAAAGTGAGAAGTGAAAGTGAAGTCGCTCAGTCATGTCCGACTCCTAGCCCCATTGACTGCAGCCTACCAGGCTCCTCCGCCCATGGGAGTTTCCAGGCAAGAGTACTGGAGTGGGGTGCCATTGCCTTCTCTGTAAATGTTAAATGGCTTCAATTTGATGGAGAACCAATTCTCTAGGCTATCCCTGGAAAGCCACTTCAGGCTCCACGTATTCATAGGGTTTGGGGCCAGGCAGACCTGACCAGTGTGCGACTGTGCAGAAAACACTGCTCCTCCCTCCCCACTGCCCCTCACATGCCTGTGCCCTCAAGGTGACCTCTGTGCAGACTTCTGCTCCATGTGGCTCCTGTCCTGGTTGGTGAGCAGAAGACAAGCTATGAGGAGTCTCATTCTCCAAGGATCACTGCTGATGACGCCTCCTCTTGGAAGCCTCCCCGGATTCTCTGTGCTCCATCACAGCCCACAGCACTCTAAGTGGCCTCTATTTCCCCCCTTCATGAAAGTAGGAAGCTGACAGCCAACACATGGAAAGTTCCCAGTGGATGTTGGAAAATCACACCATAAGTAGGAAAGACCATCCAATTGTACAGATGGAAAAGTTGAGGCTCTGCAGGAAAAGGAATCGGGTCCCACAGTGAGAGACTGTGGAGCCAGGCCTCGCATTCAGGCTCCTTCTCTCTACCTGCCCAAAGCGCTACCCTTTGCTACTACTCTCTGCACAGGCCCCAGCAATAAGTGCTCTGACCACAGTGGAATAGAGCTCCATGGATAGAATCAGTTGCCCAAATGCTGGTGGGCTGGGGAGTGTTTGGTTCCTCCAGCCCAAGGGAAGTCAACAGTCCCCTCCTTCCATTTCCCCCCTTTTCACATCCCTCCTGCCTGCTCCCTGCCCCTTCTCCTTCCCCTCAACATCATCATCATGAACAATAAATCAGGTCTGGTTTCCTTGATCAATAAGGAAACCCTCCCTCTGGTCCATCTTCAGTCTTCACCAGCAGCACCCCAAAGAGATGTGCAGGGGTGGATAGGGTAGAAGTGGGGAAGGGGGAGCCTGAGCCATGGGGATTGTGGTCCCCACCTCGCCCACCATCAACCCTTCCCAGCCATATATCCCCCACGCTGGCCTATGGTATCCCAGATGCCTGCCAGAGCAGTGCCGGGGATCAGAGTGCAATAAATTAAGAAATGAACACATGAAAACGCAGAGCTACGTCCTTTGAGGAAGTACTGTGTGGGGGCTCAAAGGACCCTTAAAGCTCTGGGAATTCCCCAGGCCTGGGCTTGTTTCTTCTCTCTCCCTGCCAGGGGCTTCCTGAGTCCTCCCTTCCCTCCAGTCTAGGTGAGTGTCTGCATACCTCCTTCCCAACTGCATCTCTACCCACTCCCCACCCCTGACCTCCCCCACCTCCTCAACCTGGTCACTGGGAGAGGCCATGAGGAGTCACTGCCTTCTCCCCATGCATGCTTTGGAAGGAGGTGAGGTTGGGCCTAGCAGCCAGGGATGGTGTGGTGGCAGTGTGAGGGGAAGTGCCCCCTCCCCTCTGAGCAGATCCAGAACCCTCCATTCAGCATGGGAGTGAGGGGACAGATACAGGTCTTTGGACCCAGCTCTTTCAGCAGTCTATTCAATAAATGAAATTAATTCTGTCCAGTAGCCTCACTCTGACCTCAGCTGTGGCTGTGCTGGCCAGTCTCGGACTGAGCGCTGAGAATATACCAAAGGTGGGGGGTGCTGGGTCCAGGGAGCCCCCTGGAAGTCACATCCCCACTGGGTCAACCCGGAGGACTGGAGTCTGTGCCTGTGATAAGACTCACATCCTGGTTCTGCACACCTCCTCACTGGGTGAGGGGCAGAGGGGGTGAACCAGAGACTGAGCCTGGGGCCACAGTTTCTTCATCCTCATATGGAAGGGGAGTGGTACGTCCCAGACCACTATCAGGAGGAAGGTTGCGTGGCAGGTGATTCACAACAGGGCGGATTTATGAATGGATAAGTGAATGAATGAAGAGGGGGTTGGAGATGCTCCTCCAGCTGAACTCCCCAGATCCTGGAAAATCAGCACCTCAGACTCCCACAGTCCTTTCCAACACAGTCCAGCCGGGAGGCGCTGGTGCCCAGCACTCCCTCCTCCCACTCCCTCCTCCACCCTCCTCAACCCTTACAAATCCCACCAGGAGCTGTATAAGGGGCTCATGACCACACCTCTTTCTACGGTGCAGGATTGGTGGAGGGTGATTGGAGAAAGGGTGCTGAAAATAAGACTCATGTCTGGAAAAATCTTCCTGCTCCCACAGTTCCACCCTCCTCCCTCGCCCAGGGTGGGGAATCTCCCGCAGACTAAAGACAGAGTCAGTGCGACCTACACCCCTCACTCCAGAGTGAACGGCAAGGTATCCATCCCGAACTCAGACTCCAGAAGTCCAGACTGGGGAGCGTGTGGGCGGCTGGGAGTTCACTGCCAGGCGCTTGAAAAGCGTGAAACCTAGAAACCGGGAAGGGAGAAGGGCGGCGCGGAGCTGGAGCCAGAGAGGAGAGGAGACTTGGTGCGAATGATGATCCGTGGGGGCTCAAAGGGAGCAGAGGAACCGCAACGTCGCTGAGAGGGGCGCTCAGAACCTGCGCAGCCCGCAGCCTGCCACTGGCCCCTCCCAGTCCCTGGGGGGCTGCTTCCTGGCGCCCTCCTTCCCCCGCCCACCCGCTAAGCCCGGGATCGGCAAGCAGTCAACCAGGTGAGTGAGGGGGACCAGCGGCCACTGCCCTACCCAGCCCCAGCCCCATCAAGTGGGCGCCCCGTGGCTGCCCTGCTCTCTAAGGATCCTTCCTCCCTTGAGGGGCCCCAGGCAGAACCAACCGAGAAGTGTTCACTGAACTGGCTCAGGCAAGTGCGAGCTACAGGTGTTGGGGGAGGCAGGAGAGAAGGCAAGAGGAGGGCAGGAGAGGGGAGAAGATGAGGAGGGTAGCTTTAGAACTAGACGGGGTATTCCATCCAGTCCTAAACCCCAGAGGAATTGAGTAGCTGCAGACAAGAGGGCAAGGACCTGTGCCTTGAGCACAGTCCTCTGAAAAGAGATGAGAACCACAGAGAGGGGAGGCAGGAGAAGGGAACGCACAGCATGCAGCGGCTGCCTTGGGCCCCTCTGCTCTACCCTAAACCCTCCTACTCTCTACTCAGCAAGTATCTGCCCTAGAGTCCACCTCCAGTCCCCACCCCGGTGCCCACCGCACCCTCTCAAGAAAGTAAGGAGGGAATCAGGGAGAAGTGGGCTCAGAGCAACCTCCAAACCAGGAGACAGATAAAGGCAGGTGACAGTGGTCCCTCTGACCTTAACCATGTGTTTAACCAACATTCCCTGGGCACCTGGGGAGACCAGGGGGATGTGGCAGTGAAGAAGGAGGATATAACTCTGATGCTCACGGGAGACCAGTGGGGGAATGTGGACCTGGACACAGGAGTTCCCCATCACCGAGGCAAAGGAAGGCTTCCTGGAGGAAGTGACGTCCCAGATGCGCTCTGAACTGGAGTCAGCCAGGTAAAGCAGCAGAAGCAGCGTGGTCACCCGACCACAGCTGGTGAGTTCAGCTCCACTCCAGCAAAATCAAGAGGGTGGCCTAGAGGGAGCCACGGCTGGGAAAGCCCAGGAGGGGTTCCCTCGGGAGTCGGAGGGGGCAGAGAGCTGCATGGGGTAGCAGTGAGACTAGAGAGGAAGAGATGGGCTCTAGAGACCCCTGGAGGGAAGCACCTGCAGGGCTGGTGCCAGACAAGAGGGGACTGTGTGGAGGACAATCCAGGGGAGGAGGAGCAAGGATGAAGCTGGGTCTCTGGCTGTCAGTCTAGGCTTTGTGGGAGAGGATGAAGTTTAAGAGGCCTGTTTCCAGGAGGAGGAGAATGTTTCCAGGGAGGAGGGTTCAGCGGGTCCAGGGCTGTGGAGAGGTCACGAACAATCTTCACTGGATTCAGCAACGAGGAGGCAGCTGGTGGCCTTGGAGCCAGCAGTCAAGGGTGGTGGCACAGAAGCCATATGGGAGTGGATTGATCTTTGAGAAGGAGGTAAAGTGGGGGTGTAGCCAGTGCTCTCAAGAAGGGGGGGCGAGGTTAAATGGAGGCAGATGTGGGGGAGATGGGGGCTTTGTTAGGTTTCAAGAGGGAGAGGCTTGAGTGCCTCCAAGAGGAGACGCAGGCGTGGCGAGGGGGTGATGGACACTGACGAGGAAGGTGGATGTCACCCCTGGGAGCCTTGAGGGCTGCCAGAGTCAAACCAAAGACAGGGATACACAAAGGCCCTGCTGCCTAGGAGCTGATTTTCTTTTCACCTACGAAGCTTCGCAGTTTGGGCACAAATGTGGAGGAGGCAGAAAGATGGACCCATGCAGAGTTGAGGCATCTCTGGCAGCTTTGACAGAAGGACAAAGGACCAAGTTGCAAGACACAGTAAACTGCAAGAGGGTAAGCAAAGTGAGGCAGTGTGGGTTCTCGGGTGGATGCAGAGAGAAGCAGAGACAAGAAGCTCATGGAGAAGAAGCAGAGCTCCAGGATGGCCTCAGATCAGAGCACAGTTACAGCTGGAGGCTGTGCAGTCATGGTGAGGGGCAGAGGTATAAAAAACACACAGCCTAAGGTTTCTTTAATGTAATTTTATTTATTATTTCTGGCTGTGCTGGGTTGTCCTTGCTGCGCAGGCTTTCTCTAGGTGCAATGTGTAGGCTTCTCCTTGCTGCAGCCTCTCTTGTCGTGGAGCCCAGGGCTTCAGTAGTTTTGGTGTGGGCTCTGGAGCTCAATAGCTGGCGCATGGGCTTGGCTGCTCTGGGGCATGTGGGATCTTCCTGGATCAGGGCTCAAACCTGTTTCTCCTGCAGTGGCAAGCAGATTCTTTACCACTGAGCCACCAAAGAAGCCCCACACAGCCTAGGTTTGAGTCCCAGCACTGCCACTTATTATCACCATGTCTGTGACCTTGGGCAAGTGACTCAACCCCTCTGAGCTTCTTTGTCCCCATCCAAAGCTGAAGATGGCAATAGCATCTATCTATAGGGTTGTCATAGGAGAAGGAAATGGCAGCCCACTCCAGTGTTCTTGCCAAGAGAATCCCAGGGACAGGGGAGCCTGGTGGGCTGCCGTCTATGGGGTCGCACAGAGTCGGACATGACTGAAGTGACTTAGCATAAGGTTGTCACAGGGCTTAAATGAGTTAGTGATGTAAAAGGCCGGGCATGCTGCAGTCCAGGGCGCTGCAAAGAGCTGGACATGACTGGGCAACTGTACAGCAACAACAATATAGACTTAAACCAGTGTTCGGCACGTAGCAGCACTGTACAGGTGTTTCTATAGTGGTAGCAACACAGCTTAGTCAAGAGTGGGATGGCTGGGTTTCTCAGAGGTGAAAGGGTTTCAGGGAGATGACAAGGGTGATGAGGGGAAGGGTGGCTGGGGCGGAAGGGAGGAATTGGGAATTGCAGAGGAGGAGCCAAGGCACTAGGTGGGTGCAGGGTGAGGCAGTTGTGCAAAGGATGCCGAAGCCCCTCAGGGATTTGCCCTGGAGGAGCAATCGTACATCCCAAAGCCTTGGAAGGAGGTGGGCAGGAAAGGCAGTCCTCTGCAGACAGTCTGCCATCCATCTCCGTGCTTCCGGGCAGACAGGTCTCCAGAGGTGCCTCTGCTTGGCAGCAGCTTCCTCTCACCAGATAGGCAGGCAATGGAGAGTGTCTGGCTGACTGGCTATGTGCTGGCCTGTGTCTTCAGCTCTCAGTGTGTAATGCACCTGTGTGTGTGTTTCTGGGTATATCCAGCCACTGAGTGTACACATGTGATGCATGTGTGTATATATGTGCACAAGCACTCAGGGATGAGGATCAAGGGCCGCAGGTGTCTGACACAGGAGCTGGGAAGCCACACCTCCAGACTTCATTCTCTCCGTTCTGTTTCCGGAGAATCAGTGTGAGCCTCTGTGTTTGTGTGTGTGTGTGTGTGTGTGTGTGTGTGTCCATGCACACATGAGTCTATTGCCTGGACAGGGTGTACGGGAGCTCTAGGATTGGCTAGGGTGGGGGTGGTGACAGCTTTGGGGGCTCCCAGGAGGCAGATTTCAGTTGGCAGAAGCTGAGAATTTTCAGGGTAGTGAATAAGCCGGCAATGAGTAATGGTGATGTGGGAGGTTCCCTGAGGATGGAGGTGTGATGGAGGGGGACAGTGGGGAGGCCAGGGGAGGGGGTTGGCCCAGACTTCCTGGGATTGAAGGGAAACGGAAGGGCCCAAGCTCAGGGAAACAGAAGGGTTCACAGTGAGGGATTCAGACTGAGCAAATGAGGCACTTGGTTTCACATGGAGGACAACGGGGGTGGTCCAGCGCCTGCTGCTTCGACCAAAGCCCCAGCCCCCTCACCCTCGCCCGGAAGCTCTGGGGCCCTTGCAGCAGGAACCTGGGACCAGGAGACCTGGCAGCTGCCCCCAGTTAAGCAACTGCTCTAGAACAACACAGACATCCCAGATTCAGGGACTGGGTGGGGCAGGCTGACCTGAAGCAGTTTCAGACAGAGCCCCCCGCCCTAGGAGCTCTGCATCCACCTAACAGAGGACCACCCTCCTTAGGCCCCAAGCTTGTTGGCTGGATAGTAATAATCAATTGCTAATTTTTAAAATAATCAAACACCTCTATACCTTCCAGTAAGCAGAAAGTCTGCTGTAGCAAAACAACATGACTTTCAACCTGACAGCTGCGTTCGAGTCCCAGTTTTACCTATTACAACTGAGTAAACCATGTTCTTCTCTCCCAGCCTCAGTTTCTCACTGGGTGAACTGGGTTCAGGACTGCAACAGCTCACAGGGTCACAGTAGTGTTAGTCGCTTAGTCGCTCAGTCGTGTCCAACTCTTAGTGACCCCATGGACTGTAGCCCACCAGGCTCCTCTGTCCGTGGAATTCTCCAGGATAAAACACTGGAGTGGGCTGCCACTCCCTTCTCCAAGGGTTCTTCCCAACTCAAGGCTTGAACCCTGTATTTCGGGCTGATTCTTTACCATCTGAGCCACCAGGGAAGCCCCACAGGGTCATAGTAACGATTAAACATGTTAGTGCTGGGAAAAGGCTTAGCACAGAGTCACTATTCAATGTGAGTACCCCTCCTCCAAAATTAGAACCCCCTGCCAAGCCCACCCCCAAATCAAGCAGTCAAGCAGCAGGTTACTTCTGCAGGGCAGGGTAGCGGGAATGACTTAATCACATCCCAAAGCAAAGAATAGCCATATTTCAGATGGATATACCATTTTTTGAGATCTTTTAATATGTTGGCAGTAATTTCTGAATAGGTTTCATGCCCACCCTCACAAACCACTAGCAGCAGGAGGACGGATTCAGAGACAATCACCTGGTTCAACCTTTCCCTTTACTTTCAGCAGCGGAAACCCAGAGAAGGGCCCTGGCCCGCCCACACTGCCCCACCAGACCAAAGTCAAGAACCCTGGTCATCTGAGACACAGTCCCTCGTGTCTGCCTCTGCCCCAAATAGCATTTATGGCCTGGACTCCCAAATAGAGTCCACACGGTCTCCCAGGCCGAGGTAAGGCGGGGGGCAGTCTGGCTGCCTAACCAGGGTCAGGCACAGTGACCAGCAGGGGTCGGAGCCCTGACTTTGTGGGAAAAGGCCAGGGTCTGGTCTGGCTTGGCCACAGGCTCCCTCCATGACCTTCCTCACTCCAAACTTCAGTGTCACCACTGTGTAGATGATGGAATTGAACAAGGTGATTTCTACAGGTTCAGCAGCTTGGGTGCTCACTAAAATTCAAGATTCAGAGCAATGACCTTCCCTCCTGCTCAGGCAATGGGGTTGAGGACTGGACTCAGGATGAAACAGAGTTTAAGAGATATTTGAAGAGATAGCAATGGTGCAAACTTGGAGGATCCTGCTTCTGAATTTAAAGACTCCATAGAGAAGGGAATGGTAACCCACTCCAGTATTCTTGACTAAAAAATAGTGTGGACAGAGGAGCCTAGCAGGCTATAATCCATGGGGCCACAAAGAGTCAGACACGACTGAGCAACTGAGCACAATCCTAGAAGTGATGATTGTGACAATCACACATTGGGCAGGAAATCACACATTGGCCAAGAAATGCAATCATAACATGTGTTCAGAGGGGAGAGTACCAAAACGATTTAGTGGATAGCACCAGTGACACCCACAGTGGAAGCCAGAGCACCCACTGCAAAACAGCATCCAACAGCCCCACCTGGAGGGCTACAATCCACCAGACAGAATGGGTAGTGCAGATGGGACTGCAACAGCTGAACAACTGCAGCACCTCCCTTGTGTGCCCCAGATCCCAATTAGCCAGGGTGGAGGCAGCTTCAGGGAGCTTCCCTGGTGGCTCAGATGGTAAAGAATCCGCCTGCAATACAGGAGACCTGGGTTCAATTCTTGGTTGAGAAGAAGATCCCCTGGAGGAGGGCATGGAAACCCACTCCAGTATTCCTGCCTGGAGAATCCCCATGGTCAGAGGAGCCTGGCAGGCTACAGTCCACAGGGTCGCAAAGAGTTGGACAGGACTGAGCACCTAAGCACAGCACAGCACAGGCAACTTCAGGAATCAGCCCAGCACCCATCTGCCCTTAGCCTGTTCTCTGCCTAGGGTGGAGACTCTGGGAGTAGTCTGTCTTCCAGAGTTAGTGCTGCCTCCTAGGAGCAGACAAGAATCACTCCTTGGCAATTAGCCCCTGGAAGCTCAGCTCTTGGGCAGGTATTAGCTTTAGTTGAACTGAGCCATGAAATTAAAAGACGCTTACTCCTTGGAAGGAAAGTTATGACCAACCTAGACAGCATGCTAAAAAGTAGAGACATTACTTTGCCAGCAAAGGTCCATCTAGTCAAGGCTATGATTTTTCCAGTGGTATATATGGATGTCAGAGTTGGACTATAATGAAAGCTGAGCGCTGAAGAATTGATGCTTTTGAACTGTGGTGTTGGAGAAGACTCTTAAGAGTCCTCTGGACTGCAAGGAGATCCAACCAGTCCATCCTAAAGGAGATCAGTCCTGGGTGTTCATTGGAAGGACTGATGTTGAAGCTGAAACTCCAATACTTTTTTGGCCACCTGATGTGAAAAGCTGACTCATTTGAAAAGACCCTGATGCTGGGAAAGATTGAGGGCAGAAGAAGGGGACAACAGAGGTTGAGATGGTTGGATGGCATCACCGACTCAATGGACATGGGTTTGGCTGGACTCTGGGAGTTGGCGATGGACAGGGAGGCCAGGCGTGCTGCAGTTCATGGGGTCGCAAAGAGTCGGACACGACTGAGTGACTGAACTGAACTGAGTGTACTAAGCCAAGGAAGGAGCAAAGTGAGTCTACCTTCCTTAGTTCAGTTCAGTTCAGTTCAGTCGCTCAGTCGTGTCTGACTCTTTGCGACCCCATGAATCGCAGCACACCAGGCCTCCCAGTCCATCACCATCTCCCGGAGTTCACTCAGACTCACATCCATTGAGTCAGTGATGCCAGCCAGCCATCTCATCCTGGGTTGGCCCCTTCTCCTCCTGCCCCCAATCTCTCCCAGCATCAGAGGCTTTTCCAATGAGTCAACTCTTCACATGAGGTGGCCAAAGTACTGGAGTTTCAGCTTTAGCATCATTCCTTCCAAAGAAATCCCAGGGTTGATCTTCTTCAGAATGAATTGGTTGGTTCTCCTTGCAGTCCAAGGGACACTCAAGAGTCTTCTCCAACACCACAGTTCAAAAGCATCAATTCTTCGGTGCTCAGCCTTCGTCACAGTCCAACTCTCACATCCATACATGACCACAGGAAAAACCATAGCCTTGACTAGACGGACCTTAGTCAGCAAAGTAATGTCTCTGCTTTTGAATATACTATCTAGGTTGGTCATAACTTTTCTTCCAAGGAGTAAGCATCTTTTAATTTCATGGCTGCAGTCAGCATCTGCAGTGATTTTGGAGCCAAAAAAAAAAAGTCTGACACTGTTTCCACTGTTTCCCCACCTATTTCCCATGAAGTGATGGGACCAGATGCCATGATCTTCGTTTTCTGAATGTTGAGCTTTAAGCCAACTTTTTCACTCTCCTCTTTCACTTTCATCAAGAGGCTTTTTAGTTCCTCTTCACTTTCTGCCATAAGGGTGGTGTCATCTGCATATCTGAGGTTATTGATATTTCTCCCAGCAATCTTGATTCCAGCTTGTGTTTCTTCCAGCCCAGCGTTTCTCATGATGTACTCTGCATAGAAGTTAAATAAGCAGGGTGCCAATATACAGCCTTGACGTACTCCTTTTCCTATTTGGAACCAGTCTGCTGTTCCATGTCCAGTTCTAATTGTTGCTTCCTGACCTGCATACAGATTTCTCAAGAGGCAAGTTAGGTGGTCTGGTATTCCCATCTCTTTCAGAATTTTCCACAGTTTATTGTGATCCACACAGTCAAAGGTTTTAGCATAGTCAATAAAGCAGAAATAGATGTTTTTCTGGAACTCTCTTGCTTTTTCCATGATCCAGCAGATGTTGGCAATTTGATCTCTGGTTCCTCTGCCTTTTTTAAAACCAGCTTGAACATCAGGGAGTTCACGGTTCATGTATTGCTGAAGTCTGGCTTGGAGAATTTTGAGCATTACTTTACTAGCATGTGAGATGAGTGCAACTGTGCGGTAGTTTGAGCATTCTTTGGCATTGCTTTTCTTTGGAATTGGAATGAAAACTGACCTTTTTCAGTCCTGTGGCCACTGCTGAGTTTTCCAAACTTGCTGGCATATTGAGTGCAGCACTTTCACAGCATCATCTTTCAGGATTTGAAACAGCTCAACTGGAATTCCATCACCTCCACTAGCTTTGTTCGTAGTGATGCTTTCTAAGGCCCACTTGACTTCACATTCCAGGATGTCTGGCTCTAGATTAGTGATCACATCATCATGATTATCTTGGTCATGAAGATCTTTTTTGTATAGTTCTTCCGTGTATTCTTGCCACCTCTTCTTAATATCTTCTGCTTCTGTTAGGTCCAGACCATTTCTGTCTTTTTTCGAGCCCATCTTTGCATGAAATGTTCCCTTGGTATCTCTAATTTTCTTGAAGAGCTCTCTAGTCTTTCCCATTCTGTTGTTTTCCTCTATTTCTTTGCATTGATCGCTAAAGAAGGCTTTCTTATCTCTTCTTGCTATTCTTTGGAACTCTGCATTCAGATGCTTATATCTTTCCTTTTCTCCTTTGCTTTTCACCTCTCTTCTTTTCACAGCTATTTGTAAGGCCTCCCCAGACAGCCATTTTGCTTTTTTGCTTTTTTTTTTCTACACAAAACACACCCTGTCCGCTGCTGTCATGCTAATTAGAGGAGCTTATTTACAAAGCCTGTGCCCTGTGCTTCAGTCATTCAATAAGCGCTTAGCAAACCCAGCACTGTACTGGGTTGAGAACTTGTGCTTTGGGATCAGGACACCAGTTTTCAAATCCTGGCACAACCACTGATACTCATGGCCTTGGGAAACTTGAATCTTTCTGTACCTTAAAATCCTCATATATAAAATGGGGATATGACAATAATGCTTAATTGCATTCTGTGAAAATTAAATTAGATGTTATTAAAAAGTGCTCAACATAACTAACTTAGTCAGCTTTGAAAATGCTAATTTCAGATTCTCATCTAGACTTTTTTATGGCTAAGAAAGACTAGCCTGTATCAGACCAACTCACTCACTGAGGATAACTAAAAGGCTGGATTAAACATTTAAGAAATCTGTTCAAAGGCATGGGAGAGCTATCAAGGCAATTGGTAAAGACAGTAAGGGCTTGAGGGGCCAAGATCTCGAAGAAAAGAGAAGTAATAATTTATTTCACTTTTTTCCTTAAGGCATTTTCCGGTTTGTAGGGGGCAATGGCGACCACGGAGTTGGGAAGTCACAATTGGGATTTAGAGCTGAAAAAGGTGAAAGGCCCTGTTAAACACCTCCAGTTTTAATTGGGAGCCCAAAGGACTATCTTCTAGGAATACTGGTTAAACAGATATAGACCAGACTCAGGAAGACTGAACCATAGCTCCAAGTCAATGCAATAACAGATTGGGTTAAGGTGGCCTGTCCCTTCTTCAGCTGTCAGAAGCAAAAGTAAATCTTCTCTAAAAGGAGATAGTATTATCCAGGGCTCAAGCTATCTCTACAATGTTGGGCATTTAATTAAAAAATTATCTAGCATTACAGGAGATAAGACTTAATGACCCAAAACCAAGAACGATAAAACAAACAATAGAAACAAGAGAGCCAGGTGTTGGAGTTTTCAGACATGGACTTTGAAGAGTTTAATACGTTCAAGAAAATACAAAAGAGGAAGTTTTTTAGTAGAAAACTGGATTTTATGAAATAGAATCAAGTGGCAATTCTAGAACTAGAAAGTTGTAACAATTGAAATTAAGAACTGAATAGATGGATTTTACAGCAGAGAAGACCCAGGTGAAGACAGGATTAGTGAACTGGATGACAGATCAGTAGAATTAACAGCCAGAGAGAATGGGGAGGCGGGGGGCGGAATACTAGAAAATACAGAGTAGTGTGTAAGAGACGTGTGGGACAATGCCAAATGGGTGAACGTGTACACAATTAGGGTTCCAGAAGGAGAGAAGAGAAAGAATAGGGGAAAAGATAATGGCTGAAATTTTTCCAAAACGGGCAGAAATCAAGGCAGGCTGTAGAAGCATCAGGAAGAACACAGAAGATAAAGACAAAGAAAATCTCACCTTGGCACATCATAGTAAAACTGCCAAAACCCAAAGATAAAGAGTCTTCTCTGTAAAAGAAAAGAAACAAGAGCCTTGGACCCTCTAGCCACCCAGGCTCCCCTACCCTTGTCCAATGTCAGCTTTCAAGAGTCTGTTGTGAGGCGAGCTGAAGGGCTAGACTCCATCCCTCCCTCAGGGGCTCCCTGCATCAGCCTCAGACAGAGCCTTTCCCATAGAAAGGGCAATGTCAGAAAATGATAAGGTGCAGAAGGGGTGAAATTTGGGAATCTCACAGCACCCCCTGAGGGCAACAGGAAGAAACTGTTGGGATTTACCTCCACATCAACCCCAAGGTCAAAAAAAAAGAAACAAGATTACCTACTGTGTGAACCAGACCACATGTTCTCTGATTCTGATCTACCTCTTAGTCTAGCCACTAGACCCAAATCGACTTCCCTCTCTGAGCCTCCATTTCCTCAGCTGTAAGATGTGGCTGTTAATCAGCATCAAGCAAGTGCATCATTCAGTGATGTCATGGATGTGAAGATGCTTTGCAAACTGTAAACTGTTGTACCCCTTCAGCGGCTGCTACTGCTGCCTGGCAGAACCAACAGCTGCAGATTAAAGACAGCAGATGGTTCATGCAAACAGGGAGCTTCCCGAGGAATCTGTGGTCAGTAGATGCCCTCGAGGGTCAACATACGCTTTCTTTGCCAGGATTTGGGGGGTTCTGAATTCCTGCCAGTGCAGTGTGTCAGCCAGGAGCTTCTGGCTGGAGTCCCAGGAAAGCTGCTACTTTCCCTGGTGCCACTTCCCAGCATGGTGCCAGGGAAGGGTGCCCTGTAGCCACCAGGTTGGGTAGACCTGGAAATGGCCTCCAGGCCTTCTAACCTGCTTGGGCCAAGCTGATTCCCACC
Source organism: Capricornis sumatraensis (assembly GCF_032405125.1). Classification (NCBI taxonomy): domain Eukaryota; kingdom Metazoa; phylum Chordata; class Mammalia; order Artiodactyla; family Bovidae; genus Capricornis; species Capricornis sumatraensis. The sequence goes on from NC_091070.1 coordinate 200,272,615, forward strand.
TGGGTCCAGAGTGACAATGCAAACTGGCCTCACCTTTGTACACCCTGTCATCAAATTCTCTCCAACTCCCTTGTCAGGGCCTGTCCCTAAAGCCCTTCCACCTGAAGGGTGGAAACTGTTCTGATTCCAAACTCAATATGACCAACCCCTCAGATCTGAGGCCTGAGAGCCCCTTCTCTGTCAGCCACCACTACACAATGTGACTAATATGGAATTCTCACTATGTTCTTCATTGTTCTAAGCACTTGATTTAGCTTAAAGCATTTAATCATCCTCACATCCCATCATGTAGGTTCTCATAATAGCCCCAGTTACAGGTGTGAATTGGAGAAGGAAATGGCAACCCACTCCAGTATCCTTGCCTGGAAAATTCCATGTTCGGAGGAGCCTGGCAGGCTACAGTCCACGGGGTCACGAAGAGTTGGACACGACTGAGCAATTTCATTCACAGGCTTTCCCTGGTGGCTCAGCGGTAAAGAACCCACCTGCCAATGCAGACACACAGGTTCGATTCCTGGGTCAGGAAGATCCCCTGGAGAAGGAAATGGCAACCCACTCCAGTATTCTTGCCTGGAAAATCCCATGGACAGAGAAGCCTGGCAGGCTATAGTCCATGGGGTCACAAAAGATTCAGACATGATTTAGCAACTAACCAACAATAATAGGTGTTTACACTGAAACACAGAGAGGCCCTGTGTCCAGGTCATGCTCTGTTACTCATCCAGCATGCTCATCCCAGCAGAGCATGGTTCTGATCACACCCCTCCCACTCCAACTCAGAACCCTTTTCTGATACTTTTTCACAGTTCTAGCACAGTTCAGTTCAGTGGCTCAGTCGTGTCCGACTCTTTGCGACCCCATGAATCGCAGCACGCCAGGCCTTCTTGTCCATCACCAACTCCCGGAGTTCACTCAGACTCATGACCATCGAGTCAGTGATGCCATCCAGCCATCTCATCCTCTGTTGTCCCCTTCTCCTCCTGCCCCCAATCCCTCCCAGCATCAGAGTCTTTTCCAATGAGTCAACTCTTCCAGGATGACAATATACAGCCTTGACGTACTCCTTTTCCTATTTGGAACCAGTCTGTTGTTCCATGTCCAGTTCTAGCACAGCTCCATGGCAATGATCTCATCCTCCAAGGGCCTTAATACCTCTGATTCCATGTTATAGAACAGAATTCTCAAAATAGATGTCTTAAATTCCCCAGACTCTGAAGCTTCTGTATGCATTCCCAGAATTCTAGAATCCAATGATAGATTCCACAACCAGTTACAACAAGAAAAACCTAGAAGGGGATCCTAGTACCCAGTGACTGGGCTTTTAAGTCTAGATTCAACAGTATAATCTTGGGGAACTAATGGGGGTAGGACTGGAATCTAATAGAATGTCCAGTCTAGGAAGGACCTGGGGCCTTGGGTCTGCTCCAGCCCAACCCATGTAGGGACTGTCCCTTCTCACTTGCCAGCTGAAACCTCAGGAGCTCCTCACTGTCACAAGGTCACTCACTGGCCAGGCAGCAGGTCACGAGGTCCTGGCCTTGGATATTGCGTAAATCCACAGATCTCGCTGAGCTTCAGTTTCTTCCTCTGGACAAGCTGGGGCTAGACCAGATGGTTTCTAGGGCCTCTATTGCTCAGGGGAGGAAGTTGTCTAAATCCCAAGAGCTGCCCCTGCCCTCTGATTAGGACTACTGATCATGATCATCAGGTAATGAGCACCTAGGCACTGAGCTGAGCACTTTATAGCTATTTACTCATTTAATTGTTTCCCTGGTGGCTCAGACAGGAGAGAATCCACCCACTATGCAGGAGGTCTGGCTTCGATCCCTGGGTTGGAAAGATTCCCCTGGAGGAGGGCAAGACAACCCGCTCCAGTATTCTTGCCTGGAGAATCCCCATGGACAGGGGAGCCTGTAGGCAACAGTCCATGGTGTCGCAAAGAGCTGGACACAACTGAGGGACTAAGCACAGCACTCACTTAATTAGCCCAAGAAGGCTTCATGGAGGAGGGGAGGTGGACGGTCTGTGTCTGTCTGGAGGACAAGAGGGAGTGGGGAGGGAGAGAAGATAGCAAGATCTGCCACAAGGAAATCCAGGGACGAGGTGAAGAAGCCACTCTTCCCATGTGGGATGAGCTGTTGCTTCCCAGAGGCAGAGGCGGGAACTTGCCTGGCAATCCAGAGGTTAAGACTCCTGGCTTCCACTCCTGGCTTCCAAGCCTTGTCAGGGAAGCTCCCCATGCCGTCGAGATGCGGCAAAAAAAAAAAAAAAGTCTCACAGAGGCAGAGGCAAGGGCTAGTCAAGATGGCATGACCTCTGCGCTCCCAGGCACTGAACAGAGCCACAGAACCGAGGGCGGGGTGGAAAGCCCAGATGCCCAGCTGACCTCTCCGTTGCTCTCTGCCCACAGGACGACTGTGAGCTGAGCCCTGACATGTGGGCTGGCCGCGGCCGGCGGCAGGAGGAAACTGAATGAGTGCCCGGAGTCCCCAGGTCGATGCCGCCCCCAGAGAAGAGCCAGGGGCCTCCGGCCCGGGCGCCCGCGGGGCGCGCTCAGGACCGGCTGCCCGGCCCGGCGTCCCCGGCGCTGTTCTGCGCCTGCGGCCTGTGCTTGCTGCTGGCGGGCGTGAACGTGACGCTGGTGGGAGCCTTCGCCTCCTTCGTCCCCGGACACAACGCGCCCCTCGTCGTGGGGCCGGCGCTGCTCGTGCTGGCGCTCGGCTTCTTCGCGGCCTGCTGTGTGTGTAGCCGCCGCCGCGGCCGCGCGCGCCGTTCGCGCTCTGCGGGCGCTGGGAGTCCCGGACAGGGCGGCGGCGGCGGCGGGCGCGTGGCGCTGGAGATGGAGAGCAGCGAGCGCACGGCGCAGGACACCACGGCCGTGCAGCTGAGCCCCGCCGCCTCGGACGCGTCGTCCGGCCGCTCCAGCCCGGGCCCCGGGCCCTTCGCCCTGGACGCCCCCGCGCCCGCTGCAGTCTACGCGCCGCGCGCCGACGGGGTCCGGCTCGACCTGCCCCGGGAGCGCGTCGCCCCCTAGTGAACTGGGTTCCCGGCCCTGACTTCCTCTGTCCCGGTTCCCTCCCATCAGTGCCATTGAAGAAAAAACAGGGAGGAGGCGAAAGACAAGAAAAAGGAATTTTTCCTATGGGTCCAGGGCTGGGCACAGGTGGCCTCTTCTGTCCCATCTCTGGAACTTCCGGGGGCGGGGTGGGGAGGGGAATGTGATGACGGTGCCCAGGCACTGACAGCCCTCAAAGGAGGGAGCAATGCCTTGGCCCTTTGGGTGCGGTCTGCTGGGTTCCAGTTTACCTCACTCTCCAGACGTCCCGGCAATGGCACCCCACTCCAATACTCTTGCCTGGAAAATCCCATGGACAGAGGAGCCTGGTAGGCTGCGGTCCATGGGGTCGCGAAAAGTCGGACACGACTGAGCGACTTCCCTTTCACTTTTCACTTTCATGCATTGGAGAAGGAAATGGCAACCCACTCCAGTGTTCTTCCTGGAGAATCCCAGGGACTGGGGAGCCTGGTGGGCTGCCGTCTATGGGGTCGCACAGAGTCGGACATGACTGAAGTGATTTAGCAGCAGCAGCAGCAGCAGCCAGACGTCCCGGAACTGGGCTGCTGCATCGTCCCCACGCCCTACCCGCCACCCATGGCATTTGGGCACTGTGAACAGAGCCACTCTGAGGCGGTTAACTCAGCAAGGCCCTGGAGGGGTGGGAGGAAGTGGGGAGACACACCCGGTCTCAGCCTGGGCTGTCTCCTGTGCCCGCCTGCTGTGAAAGGCTTTGAGCTCCCCTCCCGCCCCTCCCTGACCTCCTTGTCTCTACCCCAACCTGACCCTTTGGGATTGATGCCAGGGAGGATCTTATCTGAGCCAGATCATCCATACGGTAGAGTTGGGTTGAGCATACTCCCATCCTTTCTGCTGGTGGCACAGACAGTAAAGAACCCTGCAATGCGAGAGACCCAGGTTCTATCCTTGGGTAGGTAAGATTCCCTGGAGAAGGGACTGGCTACCCACTCCAGTATTCTTGCCTGGAGAATTCCATGGAAAGAGGAGCCTGAGTGGGCTGATCTACAAACACAGAGCAGGGTGGGCTGGGGGAGATAGGGAGGAGTGGTGAGGAGGCTCCTGCCACCCTGAAGTTCTCCACCTGAACCTCACTGTGCATTCCCGCTATGCCTCACTCTGCTCCTTAATAAAGCACCTTTGGAGTCAAGTCCTGACGGCAAGACCTCTGATCCTGAACCCTGGAGTCTGCAGTCCTCCCAGCCAGTGCCTGGTGCCTCATCATCTCAGCACCAGCTTCTCTTGGAGAACTAGAAGAGAGCCCCAGAAGTGTGTGACTGTGAACAAAAGACTGTCTGAGATTGTGTGTACCTGTGAACAACTGTGGAAGCAGAGTGTCAGATTGAGGGGGGTGGGCGCTGGATGAATATATAAGTGTGACTGTGGGTGAGACGGCCTGGCTATGTGGATGAGATGGGGAGCGTGGGAGTATTTTAGGTGGCATTGTCTAACATCACACCTGCGTGGGAGCGTGCGCACACGTGTGTGTATGTGTGTGTGTGTGTGTGTGTGGAGGGAGGTGTTGTTGAGGGCTGGGTCACCCAGCAGAGATGGTGAGGGAAGAAGGGCTTCCCAGGTCTTGTAAAGCTTACACCTTTCTCGTGGCCTCTGCTGGGCTTGCAGAGTCTGAGCTGTCTAGGTGTGTGAGAGCATCTTGCGTAGGAATGCAGGCTGCCTTGCAAGAGAAACAAGAGGGCTGGGGGTGGGGAGGAAGACCCTGCAACTCTGGGCCAGCCCCTCTCTCACGGCAGGAACCCAGGCAAGCAGTGCCCAGTGATGGTGGCAAACAGTGGCCCACCATCTCTCACTGGCCATGACTTCCTGCCCAGCCACCCTCGGCCTCATCAGCCTCCCTTTCTCTTTCCAGACTTGGCTCTGCTGCTCTTCTGCCCCCACCTAGGCACTTCCCACCAGCCCTGGGGCTTTGCTCTCTTCCTCTTGACCTCCTTGCTGCCTCGGCCTCTCCTGCCGACTCCCCTCTCATGAACCCGGAGAAGAGCAACTCCCTCTCAGTCGGTGCTGAGCAGATCATCTCTGTTCATTAGCATGGGCTGATGGTCCTAAACTGAATCATCTACCCCTGGAACTGATAACGCCTTCTCAGAGCACTTCCTCCCACCTAAGAGTGTGTGTGTGTGTGTGTGTGTGTGTGTGTGTGTGTATGTGTGTGTGTGTGTGTGTGTGTGTGTGTGAGTGTGAGGAAGACCACCTCCCCAGCTCCAGAGCTGTCTCTTCTGGTTCACTGGCAGCCTCAGACTCCACCTGCTGCCTTGGGAGAGTGAGAGGTGAGTGGGGCCACTGCTGATACCACCTTCAGGTGTGGTTTGGCCCACCCTTCTCCTGCCACCTTCTTAGGAAGAGGCACTCAAGATTCTAGCCCTGAAATGCCAGGCCCTGCCCAAACCCCTCTCCCTCCTGCTGGTGGAGGCCTGGAATTACACCATCAGGGCTTCTTCCTCTTCTACAGGAAGACTTCCTGATCCTGTATGGGAGCCTGGTTGCTGAAGACAAGGGTGAGGTTAAGGTTCAGAGCAGGTAAGGTTCACAGGCTAAGTTTCAGAGCGGCGGGCCACAGGTCTATGATAACAGAGCGGGAGGAGGGTGGCCTCAGAGGAGGGCTCTGGCTCCTGGAGAGTCTCCCTTCCATTGCCACACCCAAGTGAAGGTCGTGCTTTGTCCCATCTGCACCTCCTCCCCTTCCCCAGGCACACCAGGAGATATCTGCACACCCCAGGACCCACTCTCCAATCAGCCAGCCCTATACCAAAACCCCCCAGTGTCTCTCCAGGCCTGCTGCACCCCGGGACTCCTCCCCTGATATCTCTTCAGGGCCCTCTGGGGCAGTATGTCCACCAAGGAGCCACACCCCTGCATGGCCCTCAGAAGGGTCAAGTTCCAGGCCCTGAAGGCAGAGAAGGGCTCCAGGGGAAGGGCAGTAGGGCACATGTTTCTTCGGAAGGAGAAAAGGCGATTCTGACAGTACAGAGGCAGCAAGCTCCCTGACCTTTAGGAATCTGAGCAGGGACCGGCATCTCCCAAAGGGACGCTGCCCAGGGGTCCTAGAATGAATGCACCGCCCCCCTCCTGCCCACAGAGAGAACCACTGCTGGCCAAGCCAGAGGAGCCCACTAAGGGCCAAAAGCTCAGATCCTCTCCCTTCCCTCCCACTAGAAGAAATGAAGGCAGCCACTTAGGACCATATTTTTTTTTTTTTACTAATTAATTCAGCAAATAACTCCTGAGTCTTACTATGGACCCATGGGCTTCCCAGGTGGCGCTAGTGTTAAAGAATCTGCCTGCCAATGCAGGAGATGTAAGAGACATCTTACATCTCCCCTGGGTCAGGAAGATCCCCTGGAGAAGTGTATGGCAACCCACTCCAGCATTCTTGCCTGGAGAATCCCACAGACAGAGGAGCCAGGATCATAGAGTTGGACATGACTGAGGTGACTTAGCACGTACACACTATGGACCCATAGCTTGGTGAGCAAGCTCTGGGGGAGCTCACGTTCTACTTAGGGGGAAATTAAAGAATTAAATACATAAGCACACAAGACTAAAAACATTAGCTAGTGGATAGTGCTGTGCAACAAATCACAATAGGAAGAAGCGACAGAGGGACTTGGATGGCTGGAGAGGACTCCTCTGAGAGGTAACATTTAAGCTGAGCTCTGAAAGCCACACAGAAGTCTAGAGCAAGAACATTTCAAGCTCAGGAAATGGCTGGTGCAACCCTAAGGTGAGAATAAACTTGGCTCCCACGTGTCAGACCAAGAAAGAAGGGGTGTGGAGACAAGGGTGGGAGATGAAGCTGGAGAAGGTGGGGAGTGGGTTGTTGCTCTGCTCCTATAAAGCTAGGCAGCCAAGGCAAGGAGCTGGGGTTTTAATCTCTGTGAGATAGAACCACAGGTGGGTTTTAAACAGGGACATGACATGATGTGATTTATGACTTCACCACTCGCTCTGCCTGCTGTGTGGAAAACAGAGTGTTGAGCGACCTGAGGGAAAAGAGGGGCCGGGTTAGAAGCTCACTGCAGTGGGAAATGCTGGTGGTGGCTGTGAGCTGCGCAGATCCTCCACCCATTTTTGAGGTCTCCCTATCAGTATTTACGGGAGTAAGAGAGAGGAATCTGGGAGGAAGTGCTAGAATTGTGGTTTGCACAGCTGGGCCTATGGCGGACGACAAAGCAAGGGCTATGGCCAGATGAAAGGTCAGCTTACCCCGTGGAGCTGTCCCATAGGAGCTGGAGCCACACCCCCGAGTTCCAGATGGAGAGCCCCGGTGATGCAGATGAAGAAATTAACCTGTGGGTGGTGGTGAAGCCATGTATCCTGATGATGTGGGTGAAGGGAGGTGAAGACGGGACCAGAACCTCGAGTAGTCCAGCCCCTGACTCTAGGGCAGAGTAGGGACTTGAAGTTGCCCAGTTCTGAATCTCACCTTCTGCCGGTGCCTTTCCAGTGAGGTCTGTGCACTAGGAGTTGGGAATTAGGGAGAAGGGAGTAGAAGGTGAGCTCCAAGAGGTTGGGACTGCTGGCTTGTTGACAGCTATGCACTCAGTGCCCACCTGGCACGAGGCAGATGCCTGATAAATATCTGTCAAACAACTGAATGAGTAAAAAGGTGTGAATGTTATCACACAGCTAAGATTCTGGGCCTCCCGCAATAGCGAATTATCAAGATACCCAATTCTGAACAGGAACAGAGAAAAGTTCTTATGTGTGTGGGGATTCCCCTGGACAGTTCCTGTTTTCTGCATTGTGAGGAGGTGGAGTGAGGCTGGAATATAGAGCTGCCTGGATAGACACTGATGGATGCACCTGAGGGCCAGGCTCCCTTAAGTAGGTGGTGGCCAGATAGGCGGGCTGACTGAGGAAACCAGCACTGCTAGGGAGTGCCACCAGAGGGCACCCTGGGCACACGACAGGGGATAGAGGTGACAGTCCGGCCAGACTGCACAACTTCCCTCATTTCCTTTTCTGAGGGGCCAGGCCTGAGGAGATGGAGAGCAGGGAGTTGGGTGTGCATGAAGAAGTGGGTGTTAAAGTCACCCAGATTTACTAAGTGACATCTCCAACTCTGGATTCTGACCTTATCACAGAGGGAGGCCTGATACTGGACACAGACTTATGCTTTATCAAGGACACAGCTAAGTCCTGGGTCTGGTCCTAGACCGAGTCCTCACTCTGACCTTCGACTGAGCCCCTGCCCAGGTCCATATGAGGTCCTGACCTGAACTTGACCCTGATCACACTGTGAGCCTTGATCCTGACTGCTCCATACAGTGAACACTGATCCTGATCAATGCTGACCTGTATCAAAGATTGCACCCCGACCTGGTACAGGCTAAGCCTTAATTGTGGACAAACAGTAAGCTCTTATTCGGTCACAGGCTGAGCCCTGACCTTGATCCACGCACCATGCCCTGATTCTAGTATCAGGCTGAACCTGATGCTAGTCACAGAGTCCTGAATCTGGTCCCAAACTGAATGCTGACCCTGAACTGAGACTCAGCTATTGTCATGGTTGAAGACTGAGCCCTGATCTCTAGGACTTGTTCCCAAATACCCTGGGCTTCAGGACTTTCCAGATGAGGCTTTCAGGCCAGGCTTTAGCCCCAGAAGGCAGTACCTTCTGGAAACACTTTTGAGGGGGAGAGAAGAAATTCTGGGTCTCTGAGTGGTCCAGAAACTCCTAGACATTGCATCCCTGAAAGGCTAGACAGAGAAATGCTGGCTCTAGGCTGTCTGGGATGTGAGGGGGTAAGGACAGCTGGGCCTTCTCCAGGTACCCCTGGAGCTCCAGGTGGGGCCTGCCTGCCTGCCTGTGTGTCTGGGGCCCTCCAGCCTGGGTGCCTCTTCCATCTTTACTTCTGATTCCTGCAGAAAACTGGGCAAATCCCTTCCACTCACTGGGCTGTGCTCCACCCCCTTGTTACCTTTCAGGGACAAAGGGGAGAAGGTGACCAGGTCATAACTGAGGGTCCTGTGTCCCTACCATGTGCACTGGCAGGAAGAGAAGCCCCCTTACTCTGGTCCATCCCTGCAGACAAGCAAGAAAAAGTGAATCGTGCTCATGGTGGCACTCGCCAGGCCTCAGCCTCAGGTGGGCAGTGTCAGTCAGACACGAGCAGGGAGGTAGGAAGTAGGAGTCCCAGCGATCCCTGCGCACTCTGGGGGCCCGGTGTGTGTGAGGGGAGGTAGGTCCTCCCCTGCGCACACTGCCCAGGTCAGGGCTGGGCCCCAGGGCCTTGCCCTTGCAGGCCGAGCTGGCATCAGCCAGGCCCTCCCCCGGCTCACCTGGGGAGGCACTGGGGCGGGGAGGGGTGGGGGGCGCTGAGGGCCGAGCCAGGCAGGAGCGGGGGCGGGGGAGGGGGCGGCTCGAGTCAAAAAACGCTGACGCCGAAGACAATGAGCTCTCCGAGGCTGAGGCAACTCATTTGGTCCCGGCCACGCTTTATTAAATTCTCATAAACCTGTCAGGGGGGACAGGGCTCGCTTCAGTTTACCTCATTAGCCCGACACAATGACAATGAGGGGGAGGGCGAGGGAGGGGGCGGCCAGGGGAGGCCCGGGCTCAGCGCTGAGAACCGAGCCAGCCAGGAAGATAATTGAATTAAGTGGCTTTTGTTAATGGTTTTTAAGACTCCGAAGTGTAAATAACATTTAGGGTCTTTCTTTTAATGGGGCTGGGGTTTTAGAGACCCCAGGAGCTTAGGGAGGCCTAGCCCGGGCCCCTGCCCCTCTCGCCCACTCCAGGGGAGCTGGGGCGGGGCCACCTGCAAGGCTGCCCCGAGATGGGAGGCGGGGCTGGGAGGAGCGAGGGGAGGGGCCTAAGAAGGTGCAACAACTTCCTTGGTGGGTCTTTGAACCCAGATGAGGTTAAAAGAGGGCCTAGAGAGGGCAGAAAGGCAGGGGCTGACAGTGGCGACCTGGCCAGGGCTATGTCTGAGGTGCTACTGGAGTCACACCCTGTGAAGGTCAGGGAATCTCAGGGTCAGGGGGTGGGGAGAGCGGGGCTGGGGGTCCTCATTCCTCACTCAGAGATCTGTGATACTAGTTGGTTTCGGCTGTATTGCCTATTGCCAGTGGGGAGGCCCCCTTGGAGACAGTGAGCACCCGTCTGTGACGTGTGCAAAGGTTGCACCGGTGGGTGCACTGGACCCTGGTTCCTGAGGGAGGCTGGACTTGAACTGAGCTATAAGAGAGCCTGCAGATAGAGGTGGACAGTTCACTTCTCTGGGGGCGCTGGGCCTGGTGAGCTGCCCTAGAAGGAACAGGGACGTGGACAAGCTGCTTGGGAATCTGTCCTTTGGCTTTCTTCAGTCACAGCGTCTCCCTCCCCGCAGACAGGACCAGGTCCCAGCGCTGGCAGGGAGGGAGGCAAGGGCTCTGGGCTAGGTAGGTTCCCTGGGGCTGGAGGTGCCGTGGGGCGGGGCTGGCCCTGGGCCAGCCCACAAAGGGTTAAGGCATTAATCGCCCTGCGTGCGACAAAGGGAAGTGAGTTTTCTGATCCAGAAAGGATCAGTCCCTGGGACGCCCCATCAGGCCCTTCAGCGTGAAATTACACCCCAGCGGGGGTGCTCCCCTCCCCCAACACACACTACCCGCCTAGGCCTGGCACAGGATTAGGGCCTGGAGTCATCAGCTATTTAATAGATCCCACCCCGCTCCCACCCCTTCTCCCCCAGAGCCTTCACTGGAGCCTCCAGGCCTGCACCAGCCTCTCTCCTCATCGGCTGTCCACCTGGATGTTGATCTGACATGTCTGGTCCTCCCTGTCCTCACTCGTGGTCTGATCCTTCCATCTCTCTCCTCCATTGCACCCGGACCCCACTCCCTATTTGAGTCCTTCTTGACCTCTCATCGGGGCTTCCCTGGTGGCTCAGAGGTTAAAGCGTCTGCCGCAATGCGGGAGACCTGGGTTCAATCCCTGGGTCAGGAAGCTCCCCTGGAGAAGGAAATGGCAACCCACTCCAGTATTCTTGCCTGGAGAATCCCATGGACGGAGGAGCCTGGTGGGCTACAGAGTCGTGGTGAGCCTGGTGGGCAAAGAGTCAGACGCAACTGAGCGACTGCACTTTCACCTTCACTCTGACCTTTCATCAGCACCCCAAATGTATCTGTTGCAGTGCTTATCTATTTGTTGTCTGTCTCCAGCACTGAGTGCCTTGGGAACAGGGACCGTCTTGTTCAGCACTGCATTTCCAGTTCCCAAAGCTGTGTCTGGCACATAGATGGTGTTCAATAAACATTAGTTGACTAAAGATCCTCCCATCCTCCTCACAAAGACTAGGGGTGGATAGCCCCTAAAGTCGGGACACGGGGGCTCAAGACTGAGAGGAGAGAGCTAAAGCTTGTGCAAAATAAGAGCCACATCCTTGGGAAGAGACCAGGCTGGGCTATGGCCTCAGCCTCAGGGCCAGGCTCATCTCTAAAGAAGGAAAGGAACGTCCCTGGTGGTCCAGTGGTTAAAAATCTGCCTGCCAATGCAGGGGACATGGGTTCAGTCCTGGTCCAGGAAGATCCCACATGCTGCGGAGCCACTAAGCCCATGTGCCACAACTACTGAGCCCACACTCTAGAACCTACGAGCCGCAGTTCCTGAAATCCATGTGGGTACAGCCCGCGCTCTGCAACAAGAGAAGCCGCCGCAGTGAGAAGCCTGTGCACTGCAATGAAGAGTAGCCCCTGCTCTCCGCAACTAGAGAAAGCCAGCACGCAGCAACAAAGGTCCAGTGCAGTCAAAAATACAGAAAGAAAAGAAAGATGTATTTTTTTTAAATGGAGAAGAGGGTTGAGATCCTGCATGGCCCAAGGGTGCTTACTCCTCCTTGGGTGCCATCCCTGGACACATCCCACTTCCTTGGGCAGCTGCTGGGCCTTTGCCAAATGAGTGCCTTGACACACCATCTGCACCCACAGCCGGGTACGTGGTCCAGGCTGGGAAGAGGCCCTGGATGGAACAGCTGAGGAAACTGGGCCATGAATATCATTCAGCAGGACATTCAGAAAGCAAGGCCTTCCAAGGCAGGCAGGTGGCCTGAAGAGCCTGCCCTCCAGCCTCTGCACAGGAAGCAGAGGCCCAGAAAAGGCCAGGGCTCACCCAAGGCCCCAGAGCAAGTCCAGACAGGACCCGGGTCCCCGGAATCCCAGGCAGAGCCCACCCCTCTTGCTGCCCCTCCAGCGCAGTACTGGTTCCACAACGACTCTGCGTCTGGTTCTGACCATGCCGCCGGGTCCTGCTCAGGGAGCTCCATCTGGATTTACCTGGTGCCCCAGAGAGGTCAAGAGAGGGAGAGGGCAAGGGGTGACCCCACAAGCCTTCCCAGAGAGGGTGCATGTGGTGGGTTCTGAAGAGTGAATAGACTTTCACAGCAAGAGCAGACAGGTGGGAAAGGGCCCCATGAGTGTGTGAGTACTACACAGTCCAATTTGGTCAAACATCCTAGAACACTGTGAACAGACATGTTCTGTGTGCCCCACTCCTACCCTCCCCTAGGCCAGGCCTGAGGGGGAGGAGGCAGGCTTCACGTCAAATGAGGATGAACTTCCCAGTCAGCCCTGGAGCAGGCTGCCCTGCAAGGTAATGAGCTCCTCGTCCCTGCAGGTTTGTGGACAGGGGCTGGGTGTTAGCAACTCCTGACTGAATGGGGACTAGACTGGAGGGACCCTGAGGATGTCTCTTCTGAGAACCTGTAGCAGGAATCCCCAGACCATTCACACAGTGGGTCCTGCTGTAGGAAACCCCCACCCTATCCTTATCCATTCGCTTGGGCTTGGCAGGATCCTAGCAGCTGGAATGGCAGAGAGGGAGAGGGGATGATAGACAGACTCCTTTTGCAGATCCAGCTACTCCAGGTCCTGCCTGTGTACCTGGAGCTTCTACCCAGTCCAGCCAGGGGCTGCAGTCCAAGCCATCATAGGGACTGAGGCCCAGAGAGGGACTTCTCTCATATCCCACAGTCTGAGAGGCAGGTCGGGGCTTGCTGGCTGACAGTCTTTCTCCAGGTGGCTCACCAAGAGCCTACTGAAGGTAAGTCTGAATTGGGCAAGCCTCTTGGGCGTCTTGTTGGCCCTGCCTCCAGAGGGGCTGTGTATGCTGGGCGTGGACCCCAGGGCGAAGGAAGCGCCGCACCTGCTAAAAGGACCAAAACTCCTGTTCACCTCTCCCATGTTGTCAGGCATCCATCCCACCCTAACCTGCCTTCTTCCTGAGGCACTAGGGCTCCTGTTTCCTGGAGTTCTCGCCTCTGGGAGAATCTTAAGGCGAAAAAGAAAGTGTTCCTGCCCACCTGGCTGACCAGCACATCTGTGTAGAGGCGAGGGATGGACAGGTTAACCTCTGAAGGACCCAGGCTTCCAGGTCTGCAGCCGCTCAGGTGGGGACGGCAACAAAGAGCAGCTTTGTGAACACAGGCTCACACTCACACGCACTCGCACACGCCCCACACGAGCTCTTTCCAAGAACAGCTCTTCAAGCCTGGTTGCCAAGATAAAGGAGCCATTGGGCGGTCAGCCCCCAGGAGGAAATATCGCTCCTGTGGCCTTTGTTGTTCAAAGGGCTTTATGAAATATCCAGACTCCTCTTGGAAAGGATCCCAGGCTAGGGTGGTGGTTTCCCCACAGCTGGGGGCGTGGGTGAGGGTGGCGCAGCCTCCCCGGCCTGGCAGGGGGAGGAGCACCCCAGGGGACCAGGCTTAGAGTCATCAGCAGCCATGGCAGCGGTGTAATCCTTGGCTTCTACCATGAGCTCATTCGATTCCCATGAGCCAGGGGGTAGACGGAGATCTCCCCATTTTACAGATGATAAAACAAAGGTTCGCAGAAGCCTAGCAGCTCATTAAACAGCCCCACAGTGACTGACTGCTAGAAGTGTCTGTCTGACTTGGTACCAGTCCCAGACTCAACTCAGCCCTGCCCCAAATTAGGCTCTGCCCTGGCCCCAATCTGAGCCCCAACTCTGACCTCTAATTGAGCTGTGTCTTGCCCTGGACCGAGCCCTACCCCTTGCCCTGAATGATCCCTGATCCCAGCCAAACACAAAGCTTTGACCCTGGCCCCATTCTGAGCCCAAGCTCTGGCTCCTAACTGATGTGCCCCAGGCTGATCCCTGATTCTAACCTCAGACTCCTGGCCTTGTTCCAGACCAAGTCCTGATTCTTGCCTCAGATTGCCTCTCCTTTTAGCTGTAAGCCCCATGAGACTAGAGACCTGTGCTCCTTGTCCACTTTACCTCTGTGTATGTGTGATTATTCAAGTAATCTCCATTTTACCCACTAGACCCTCATAGGCCCAGGGAGGCTGGATCTAGTTTTGTTCACCAGCACTTATAATAGTGTAATCTTAGCAATAATAAGTATGTATTGCTGCTGCTGCTGCTGCTGCTGCTAAGTTGCTTCAGTCGTGTCCAACTCTGCGACCCCATAGACGGCAGCCCACCAGACTCCCCCGTCCCTGGGATTCTCCAGGCAAGAACACTGGAGTGGGTTGCCCTTTCCTTCTCCAATGCATGAAAGTGAAAGTGAGGTCGCTCAGTCGTGTCCGACCCTTAGCGACCCCATGGACTGCAGCCTACCAGGCTCCTCCGTCCATGGGATTTTCCAGGCAAGAGGACTGGAGTGGGGTGCCATTGCTTCTCCAAAGTATGTATTGAGTATTTACTAAATGCCAGGCTTTGTGCTCCAAGAAGGAAAGGGCAACCCACTCCAGTGTTCTTGCCTGGAGAATCCCAGGGACGGGGGAGCCTGGTGGGCTGCCGTCTATGGGGTCGCACAGAGTCAGACACAACTGAAGCGACTTAGCAGCAGCAGCAGCAGGCTTTGTGCTCAGTGCTTCACAGATGCTGTTTCTTTTAAGTCTTTTGAAGTCACTGTTCTCATTAGGCCATTTACAAACAAGGACAGTGAGCCCCGAGATGGCACTAAGAAGAGGTGCATAGAAGCGTAGTATGCTCTCAGCAGCTCCCTTCACTCATCACACCCAGCTGCCTGATGCAGGATGGGGTGGACAGGGAAGACTCGGCTGTAAGACCAAGTGGAGGCATTCAGGCAGGTGGGAGAAGCTGAGATCTTTCCAGAGACTCTTGAGCTTCCAAAGCCACAGAAGGGCCGGGTGAGTCAGAACTCAGGGAGACTGCGATGAGGGAGTGAGAGCAGCTACACGGCTGGTGGTGT
Source organism: Capricornis sumatraensis (assembly GCF_032405125.1). NCBI lineage: Eukaryota > Metazoa > Chordata > Mammalia > Artiodactyla > Bovidae > Capricornis > Capricornis sumatraensis. Next base: position 200,287,864 of record NC_091070.1, read on the forward strand.
GTGTGCGTGCTCAGCTGTGTCCAGCTCTTTGCGACCCCGTGGACTGAGTCCAGGCAACATGAAAATTCAGGGTCCTTTGTTTAAAAGTTAAAGATTTTGAAATGGAGACATCAGAACAATACAGGGCTTGAACTCAGGGGCCTGTGTGTCCCCCAAAGTGTCCCCCAGAAAGAAGATGTTGTGTAAGGATGGGTGTATGGGGTCAGGGAACGTGGGTGTTGAATGGCAGCTCGGGCCCTGATCTGACTCTCGTGTGGGCATCTGGGCAGCTGATGCCCAGACTCTTGTGTCTTCACTAGGCCTGGGGCAGAGCTCGTGGAGAATCTTGGGCACCAAGCTGGCAGGGTAGCTGGGAGGCCTGTGTGTTGGTGGAGGGAGTTGGAGCTGCTGTCCCAGTGTTGGGAGGATGCTGTCTGGAGTGTGAGTGAGCCAGGAAGAATGCACGTTTTGGGGCGAGGCAGGTGTACAGCCGCCTGGTGAGGCTGAGGACTCGTATGGGGTGGAGAGACAGACAGACACCCTGAGATCGATGCAGTGCAGAAGTCAGCACGTCCCATGTATGTGGTTATGGTGGGGGGGTGCAGGGGTACCTGTGTCATGGGGAGTGTGGGAGTGTGTGAGGATGACTGTAGGTGAGAATGTGCGCAAGAGCCCCGCCTGCCCTCCTGGGGTTGGCCTTGTCCCCGTCGTGAGGGGGTCCCAGGTGGCAATGTCCCCCAGCCCCCAGGCCTTGGAGGAGCCGGGTCCCCTCTGGAGACATTCCTGCCTGCATGGGGGTTGGGGGTGTGCAGAGTCACACAGCCACCTCCCAGGCTGCCGGGGTGCTGCTGGGCCGGTGGTGTCAGGTTCCTGGTGGCGGGCCCTCCCTCCCGCAGCCCTCTGAGGCCCTTTGTTGGAAGTTCAGACAAACTTGTCAGGGGGGCGGGCAGGAGGCCGCCTCCTAATCGGCTTTCCCAGAAGGGAGAAGGGAATGAGGGATGGGTGAGGGGAGGCTCCAGGTCCCACAGCTCTGTGGGAAAGTGGGGAGGGGCAGGTGGGCCCAACCCTAAAGAGTCCGTCCGGGACCCTCTCAGATGGTGCCCCTTCCACAGGCCCCCAGGGGAACCCTGGACTGAAGGGAGACGGGCCAAGGTCTAAGGATATAAGGATTCAGGGAGACGTTCCGGGGAGTCCCCTGCCTTTCCCATCTTGCCCGCTGTGGGCGGCTGAGCACATACTGCATGCCGGGCACAGATCACTCAGCCCCCAGCCTCCTCCAGACCCTCGTTTCGTCTTCCCTTGTCTCACCCAAGCCTCCCCGGAAGCAGGCTGGACGCGGTTAATGATACCCAGTCAATAGAAGAGGAAACTAAGGACCAAAGGCAACAGCAGCTGAGAGCAGCTTGTCCCAGCTCCGTAACAGAATTTTTTTGGCTCTGTAGTCGGTTTCTCCGAGGCCCCATCCTCGGCGTCCCCCGTGTGAGCTCACTTAGTGACATGCCTTCGTTCTCCATCTCTGTTGACAACCGCCAAGGTGAAGCACGTAGATTCTGAGATTAGCCGGCTTTTCACACCTTGGTTGGCCCATTACTAGCTGTGTGGTCATGGGCAAGTTATTTAACCTCTCTGTGCTTCAGTTTCTTTATCAATTAAATGGGGATAACAGTAATACCTACCACATAGTGTTATGTGAGGATTAAATGACTTAACATCTGTGAGGTGCCAGTCACAGAGAAAGTGCCATGTAAGTACTTATTAAATAGATTAAAATCTAAAATAGGGCAGACAGGCCCCCCTCTTGCGCCTTGAGCCAGTACACCCCAATATCTCCCCTTGAACAAATTAAAGACACCCTAAAGACCAGCCTGAGCTCAGGCTCATTCCCCTCAACCCAGCCCAAGGATCCCCCTGCACGACTCCGAGCACCCCTGACCCCTTCCAAGCCTGTAGTCCCCATGGTAATTCTACTTCCTAAATCTCTCATCAGTCTGACCCCTTCTCCCACCCCTCCTCCCCTAGTCCACACCAATGCCACCCTCCTCTCATTAGGATGTGACAATGGCCACCTCTCTGGTCTCCCTGCCTCCTCTGGAATCACCATTCAGCAAAGGTATGGGAGGGCAGAATTTCCTAAAATGCAAATCTGATCCCCCTCACTCCCCCAGCTGCTAATCTCCCTGGAGCTTGAGTTCAAGCTCTCAGCTTCCCTTTCCCTCCTCAGCCCTTGACACTACCCACCCCATCCTTGCCCTTGATCCCTCAGAACTTGGGACTCACCAGCCACAGGTCCTGCAGCTTTGTGGGTGCTATGCCTTCCAGGACTCTCTTCTCTCTTGTTCTCCTGGTGAACACTGGACCTATGGGACTCAGCCCAAAAGTCTCCCTCCCAAGGGGCCTTCCTGATCTCCCTGGGCTAAGTAAGCCAGGAACCCTACATCCTGGAACCCTGTGCTCCCATAGCTTTCTATTTTTTGAACCCCAAATCGCCCTGTTTTGTACTGTCTTTGGAGAGAAGACTTTTCCTTACTTGTTTTTATATGCCCAGCACAGGGCCAGGCATACAGCAGGTGCTCAGTAAATGCTGAGCGCATGAATGATTTGAACTGTAGAGGTCCAGGGGCACCCTCTCTGCCAGGGAAGGTGTGTACCTGGGGTGGAGATACGTAGGGGCAGGCAAGGCTCGGGTCTGGGAGGGGTGGTGGGAGATTTAGGGCAGACATTTGATCCACCAGCCCCTCCCAGGGAGGTAGGAAGACAAGGTGAAGGGGATGATCCCCGCCCTAATCCTCAGCCCCACTGGGGAGAGAGGAATGTGCCTCCTAGGGTCCAGCAGTGACTTGGGAAATGGGAGGTGGGGCTGGCCAGGGGCCCTGGGTCCCTGTGGCCTGAAGCGCCTACAACCCCCCCCCCCCCACTCCCACCGAGCCCAGCAACTTCCTGCACACCATTCAGGCCTGCTGGGGTTCTCCTCCCAGGAAACTCCCAGAGGGGACTCTCACCCCCAAACCCGACCGTGAGCTTGCAACACCGCTTCTGGCTCAGGGGCCCTGTGCTGACACTCTGGGGAAGGGCCGTGAAGGCTGAGCAGGGGAAATTGCTGTCGTTTTTTTTCTTGAAAAGAAGGACCTTCACAAATCCCCAGTCCATCCAGCCACCACAGCAGATCCCTCTGCTTCCTCTGCTTGCTCACCTCCTAGGGCTAAAGAGCTCCCTACCTGCACAGGCTGCCCATCTCATTGGAGAACAGCCCTGGCTTTAGATCTCGTGTGCCTTCCTGTCGTTCCCACAGAACCTCTGTCTGCTCCATCGTACAGACCCATTGCCCAGACCACCCCGAACTCTCCTAATGGCCCTGGCCCCCACCCCCCACCGCTGCCCTACCACAGGTGCTTGGATGAGGATCAACACCCCAGAGGAGATGGAATCCTTCCCCGCCCCTGTCCCTCTGCTCCTTGAGACCTCCCCAGAGGGCACTCCAGCCCCAGACAGGTGAGGGCCCTGGAGGAAGTGGCCAATCATGAGGCAGGTCTGCCTCCCTCCGCTACGGGCCACAGTGCTGAACCACCTGCTCAGTCCACCGCAGGCCCCTCTGGAAATGAACCTGGACTGAGGGCTGTGCTGCCAGATTCTCGTTTATTAGCCAAGTAGGACAAAGAACAGGTCACAACGTCACAGGAAGTCAGACAGACAGACAGAGGGGTACACGGGACAGAGTGTCATGCCACACTACGCAGGGAGTGGAGCAGGGGAGGGGGCACTTGAGTCTTGTTTTCTCAACTAACAGAATAAATAAATACGGTACACAGTGGTTTTGCCACGGGCTGGCATCGCCTCTAAGCACAAAAGGTCACAAAACAGCTGGTTTGGAAAGCAGTCTGTACAGCCCGCTGCTGCGGAGTGGGAGTGGGGGACCCAGGCCCGTGGACCATGCTTTGGGGAGACGAGGAGGCGGAACACAGAGGCCTCAAGTGGGAGGGAGAGGAGAGGAACGAGACCTTCCTGGGAAGGACAGTCAGAGCCTGACTCTCAGCCTGCAGGTGACCAGGCTGCCCTAGGAGAGGCTTCAGCCTCAGTCTCTGGTGACGTGGGACAGTCCTAAGCTCATAGGAGGTACAGGTGCTGCTTACACATAAGCTCCCCTCTTGCTCTCTAACTGCTTTCGTTCACTGAGGCTGGTCCCCTAAACTAGGTTGAGATCTGCCTGGGGAAGGGGACCACATACACTTTCCTTACCTTCTCTGGGCTGGCAGATTGAATGAGGAAGCCTTGACAAAGCTCTGAGGGAAGCTAGGCTGAGCCAGAACATGACTCCGGGGTGGACTTGCTCCTTGGGAAATCTGGTGAGGCTTCTTGGGGGAGGTGGGCACGTCTAGAGCTACTGGATTCCAAGGTGCAGTGATAGTCATTTGCCTCCAGGGACAGAAAAAAAGCTTCAGTCCTCAGGCCTGGGCTAGATGAGATCTCTTTCGTTTCAGAAACAGAACTTCCTAATCCCAGAGGATTAAACAGAAATCTCTTCTGTCCCCTAGAGTTGCTCTGCCTTCTTGTCTCCCTGACCAAGTCTCTCCTCTGACCTCCGGTGGCTGTTGGATTCACCTTCCAAATCCCAGATATCCAATCCCGGTTCAATTAATCCCCCTGTTCAGAAACCCTCACCTGCCGGCCTTGGGCCCAGCCACATCGAGGTGAGGACTTTAATCTGGATTCAAGAAACTCAGCCCCACCTCTCATGAAGCCAGCCACCATTTCCCCATCGTCCACGTAGTCTCACTCCATTGCTTTGTTCAAATAGCTTTCCTGGCCCAAGCTACCATCCCCCTCACTTTTTCTCCATCCAAAGCCTTCTCCATTTGCCCTGGCCCAGAACTCCCCACGGATCATGGGCATCGACTACTCTGCAAACTAGTCCTACCCGTAGACCCCTCTTTCCTCCCACTGGGAGAGGAGACAAGCCTTAGGTATCTTTACCCTGGTTTTCAGATGCAGCTTCTCTAAGCAGGGGTGGAAGCTTAGTGGTGAGCCACAAAGTGCTGGGTCTGGGGATCATGACCCAGAATCTGTGCAAGCCATACCTCTCCTCTTGCCCTGAGCCCTGAGCCTACGTGAAGGCTTGGAGATGGGGTGCCCACAGAGGCTGGACTAACACTCAAGAAAAGCAGGATCAAATCCAGATTGTCTCGACTCAAAGGGACCCATTACATTTACTGGGAAAACTGAGGCCCAGAGACTGTGGCCATGCCCAGGGAGAGGCTTGTGCCTGCAATACCCTTTGCTATACAGTTGTGCAACAATCATTTTCTAATTTAAACACTGTGCTCTGTGAGAGCCTTTTTGTGGTGGTTGTTAGTTTAACTAAAAACCTCTGCCCTGCAAGGTTGAAAGCACAGATATGTGGAACATTAGAGGTGGATAGCATGCTGAAGTGAAGTGAAGTGAAGTCGCTCAGTCGTGTCCAACTCTTTGCGACCCCATGGACTGTAGCCCACCAGGCTCCTCCATCCATGGGATTCTCCAGGCAAGAATACTGGAGCGGGTTGCCATTTCCTTCTCCAGGGGATGGATAGGATGTTACAGGCCCTCTAATCCAGGTGGGGAGTGGGCACAGAGGCTATGGGCTGACTCAAGATCATACCGTTTTGAAAGGGAGTTTGCTGAGCTGGGTTCCTGGCCACAAATAGGAACACACCTTTCCGTGCCAGCGACTCGCTGGACAGAAGGCTTTATTTCGAATGGGCTCTGAGACAGGATGCCAGCTGAAGCCCTGAGACTCTCTGCAATGCCGCATGGTGTGATCAGGAGGGGGAGGACCCTCCCTCCTGGCTCAGTCACACCCTGCTGTGGACACTAACTGCAGAACCTCAGGCTCGGGGGCAGAGGACCTTATTCCTCGAAGACACTTCTCTGAAAGCACCTGTGGCCTACTACCTCCCTCCAAGCAGGGAAGTTGCACCAGAGAGAGGTCTAGAGCCCTGTGGTCAACCCTGGGTGAATGTTGGCCCCAGGCTCCAGTCCTGGAGGTTTTACAGCCAGAGATGTAGCTCGAGCCTGACTCTTGCCTCCCCTCCCCTCCTTCTCAATCTGGGCTGGGGGTGGGGAGGGGGGCGTCTCAAAGCTAGAAAAGACAGAGAACATGCCTTTCTGGATGCAAGCCCGGGTCGGGGGTGGGAACTAGGCCCCCTCCTGCCTGCTGCTCCTGTGGCTACGGGGTCTCCAGCGAGGGCCGTATCACCTCTACTGGAAGGAGAAGCTGCCTCAAGAGGGTGCGGGCGGGGAGCAGCCAGGAGGCTGGGAAGAAGCAAAAGGAGAGGAACAGGAAGAAGCCACACGACTAAAACTGAAAAGCCCTAACCCCAAACAAAGCATAACTTGGGACCAGAGTCTACATCAACACAGCCAGCACCAAAGAAAGAAAGCAGGGGCAGGAAGAAGAGACACGGGGGCAGATCCAGAGAGGGGGAGACAGGCTGGGGAGAGGAGAAGGAAGAAAGCGGAGACAGAGAGAGAGGAGGGGAGGCCAGAGTGAGACAGAGAGAGAGGAGGGGAGGCCAGAGTGAGACGCAGAAGCTGTAGGCAGAGCTGGGGGGCGGCAGCGGAGAAGCCATGGAGCGGGGCAGGGGGCCTGGGCAGGCAGGTGCCTGAAAATATAGCTTTATATATTTATATTTATATCTCACATTCCACACAGCAACTTACTAGGGGAGGAAGCGGGGGATGGGAGGAGGCGACACTGAGGCAGGGGTCTGGCCAGCGAGAACCTCTCACTGGGGAAAGCTGGGGGCACTGGCCTCTCACCTCCTCCCCATTCGGCCTCCGTGGGATCCAAGCAGGACCATGCAGAGGGTGCAGGTGTGGGCTTCACCGAGGGCTGGAGCTTGGGGAGGTGGGGGGGGGGGGGCAGGAGGCAGGACTCCAAGGCCCCAGGATCCCTGGGCTCATGAGGTAGCTCCTTGAGAGCCATGTTGGGATGACCCTGGGGCTGGGCTGGGGGCACCCAAGAGCCCTGGCTGCAGGGGGAGGCCAGCAGTCAGTTAGGCAGCGTATCAAGTCCCAGGGATGCTGCGTGCTGCTTGGCCCGCAGCCGCAGGTTCTCGATGCTCGTGGTTTTACTGTTCAGGGCGGCCGAGGCAGGCGCCAGGCCTGCGGGGGGCGCAGGCAGCAGCGGGGACCCCCACACGCCCTGGTGGGCAGCGGCGGCCGCTGACAGCGACTGGTAGTACGACTGGCAGTGCAGTGAGCCCAGCGGGGCCACGTTGACGCCCAGGTAGGGCACGGCGGCGGCCGCGGCGGCGGGGGCCGGGCCCCCCACTTCGAAGGACGAGTAGTGCACCAGGTTGCTGGTGGCAGCCATGTGCTGGCGGAACTGCTCCTGCAGACGGAAGAGGCTCAGCGGGGAAGAGGAGTAGGAGTGGGAGGGGCCCAGGAGGCCGGCCCCGGGGGCTGCAGGCGGCAGGGCCAGGCTGCCCGGGGAGTCTGCAAGCAGAGAATCAAGAACCAGGGACTCAGGACAAGGGCACTGGTCTGCCAGGAGGAGCTCCCCTGGCCTCGCCTCCCCCTTGGCGCTGTAGACAAGACGGGCTGTGGCTGAAATCACATCCACCCATCTCAGCCAGGGTGTCCCCAGAATCCTGGGAGGGAGGGACCCAAGCTTCCTGACGGCACGGACTCTGCCAGGGCCCTCAGTTCTGACGTCTTAGGGAGTCTCCTTTTCTTGTTTTGGTTTTTGTTGTTTGTTGGGTTTGGTGGGACAAAAGAGTTCTATTGACTCTCAAAATCGTTACAACAGAATCAGACTGACAAAGGCAATGGCTGAGCCACAAGCAAATTGGGTGGTGCAGAAGCGTCCGCCCCAAGACTCCGTGCTTTCCAAGGCTGTGCCTCCCCTTTCCCTCTCCTGTCTGCGGTTCCCCTTCCCCTCCAGCTCCCAGCCCCGTCCCCTCCCTGCCTGGATGCAGGGCTTGTGACTGAGATAATGCTTCCTGCCAGAGCTCTACACGTGGTGATCTCTGGTACTCACCCAATATGCACTGGTACATCTGTGCTGTTGTTAACATACTGGACTGATAAATAGCTTCTACCCTGAGATCCTCAAGTATCCCTCCCCTGCCACACAGCCCCTCCCCACAAAATTCCCTTGACCTTGCCAGGATTCAGCGACTAAAGGGGGGTCACCTGGCATGGACCTGCTTGGCCATGTCCTTTCTCTGGGTCAGGGCCAGGGCCACGTGTCCAGGGTTAACTCTGTCTCTGCTCTGACACCCATGGCAGAGCCAGGCCCCTGGGCGGCTAGACCTGGTCATTCTCCCTAGGCGGGGCCCCAGACCACCCATAGCCCCTACCAAGCCTCACCTGCCTTGGGGCTGCCCCTCTTGCAGCCCAGCCCCTTGCTCTCAGCCCCAGGGCTCTTCTCGGTCTTGGGATCCTCAGCCCCTGCCTGGGGGTCTTCCTCCCGGTCTGGCTGGTCTTCGGGGGCCGACTCACTGGCTGACTGCTCAGACAGGCTCAGGTGAAGCTCAGCAGGGGGGTCGCCACTGGGCAGGCTGGGGGGCTGGTCAGTCTCCAGCTGGGTGTCTGGGGTCGGGGCCTCGGTCTTGCCTTCCCCGTGGGATCCCTCAGCCTCCTTCTGCTTCTGGAGCTGCTCTTTCTGCAGGCTGCGCTGCTTCTTCCGGAACTTGGCCCTGCGGTTCTTGAACCACACCTGGGGACAGGGAGAGGGGCTGCAGGAATGGAGGGGACACAGCGGAGTCTTGGAGCAGGGTACTCCCCAAGGGTGTGCAGGATAAGGTCATGCCCACCCTCTGGGAAACACGCACCCACAATCCCTTCCCCAACTCCCCTCCTGTCGCTGTAGTCATTCATGGAGACACCAGGTGCAGTTTGAAATGTTGGCTCCTGGACAGTGGGAAACCAGCCAGTGGGTTGGTGCCTGTCCCCAAGGTCTAGTTGGGCCTTACCTGCACCCGGGCCTCAGGCAGGTTGGTGCACATGGCCAGCCTCTCACGCATCACCACGTCCGGGTAGTGAGTCTTCTGGAAGGTCTTTTCCAGGGCCTCAAGCTGCTGAGCCGTGAACGCCGTGCGGCTGCGACGCTGTTTGCGGTGCTGTGAGCCATAGCGGGCCTCCAAGATGATGTCTTGAAATGTACAGCCGTTGGAGGGCAAGGAGAGGGGGCCCATTTAATTATGGGAAATAGGTTTTAAATCTTACCCTGCTCTGACCCACTGTGGTCCTGCCAGAGCTAGACCCTGGTCTCTTCCCCATGGAAATCACCCATTTCCTCTCCATGTAGCTGGATTTTCAAGATCACTCCATACTATCATTCACTATCAGGCCCACCAGGCTCCCCCATCCCTGGGATTTTCCAGGCAAGAACACTGCAGTGGGTTGCCATTTTCTTCTCCAATGCATGAAAGTGAAAGGTGAAAGTAAAGTCACTCAGTCATGTCCAACTTAGTGACCCCATGAACTGCAGCCTACCAGGCTCCTCCATTCATGGAATTTTCCAGGCAAGAGTACTGGAGTGGTGTGCCATTGCCTTCTCCAACTCTCAGGCCCACTGAGCTCTAATTCATCTCTAAGAATGGCTGTGAGGAATATGCCTGAGGGGGATCTTCCTTATTTGGTTTGAGGTGGGTAAGTGGGTGGGTGAGCTTTACCGTAAAATCCATAAAGTCCTAGGATAATAAGATATAACATTCTGAGAGTACATGATGCTGGCAATTTGGAAGTCCATGTCACAAATGTTCTGAGAACCAATGACCCTTAGATTCTGGATACCAACAGAATACCGCCCCGACCATGAGAAGCCAGGCCATGAGCTTGGGACCTATCTGCAAGGTCTTGTTAGGAGGAGTCTGACTAAGTAGATGGAATTCACTGGCTTTAGATCCTATGTCCTCTGGCTATGAATTTCATCATCCCAGCCTATGAGTCTCTGATGGTAGGACCTGAGGCTTTGGTTTCATATCTCAACAGAAGGGCTGGCTCTGGCAGGGCTGGCAGCCTCAGAAAGGCTAGTTGCGTGCAGTCTTGGCCCTTCTAGCTGCTTTTTCCAGGAGGTAAGGACAAAGAGAGAAGGTACTAACCACCACCACAGGCTAGGAGAGGAGACAGGCCTGGTAGACCACAGATTTCATGGTCCTGCCCACGTGCTGAGAACGTGAACTTCCCAGCATATATATCTGCCTGGGGTTGCTATCTACCCTCCTGCTCTTCCCTGATAGCTCAGTTGGTAAAGTATCTGCCTGCAGTGCAGGAGACCTGGGTTCGATCCCTGGGTAGGGAAGATCCCCTGGAGAAAGGAAAGGCAACCCACTCCAGTATTCTTGCCTGGAGAATCCCATAGACAGAGGAGCCTGGTGGGCTACCGTCCATGGGGTCACAAAGAGTCGGACATGACTGAGCGACTTTCACTTTCACACTCCTGCTCTTCTGCTTGACTAGTTCCGGGAGGATGGACAGTCAACTTCTCTTTCCCGGCCTCCCATAACCCATAAGTGGGCCCTGGGCTATCTATGCTGAAGGGTCCCCGAGCTGTGTCAGCCTTCGCACAGGGCTGCCTGCACTTCAGGGACTGGGAAGTCAACACAACACTCTAAATGAGGAAGAAGGAGGCAACTGGGTCTCCAGGAAGCCTCAGACTTTGGGCTGCTCCTTCTTCAATGTAAAGAGGGAGCCCTGACCCCCTCACAAACCAGCACTAATCCCAACCTGGACTGAGCCCCGAGCTCATGCTGGTTACACTGGGGAAGGGGAAGGAGAGAAGCCCTCTCAGTGGAACCCTGGGTGCAGGAGCAACAGCTCAGCATCCTGCTGCTGGCTCCAGGGGCTGTAGGTGAGGGCACGGGGTTGCCGCCTGGGAGACCAGGCTGTCTGCACCATCAGCAAAACCTCCTGCTGGAAGGCAAGGCCTCCATATGAGGGCCCGCCTGGAGCTCGTGTGCCTCCTTCTTTAGATTAGAGTTGGTGTGAGCACTGAATACGCCACTTCCTCTGTCCCTGACCTTTCCTCTCTGAGGCCTGGAACATGGTCAGGATCTATAATGTCACCACCAGGCCGGGCACAGGGAATTCACTCCAAACCAGAGAAGCAGCCATAGCCGGGCAGGCCTGCACACACATTCCCACACTGGAGGCTGATGCTTATCCACAGAAGGTGACCAGGGGCTCGGTTTCATCCTCTGAGCCCTTCCCAGAGCCTTGCAGGGTGGCTGCCCCACCCTCCTTGTCAGGCCAGATCCCCTACCCAGGCCTCACAGCTCATCCCAGTTCTGTGCCTTTCTCACGCTAGTCCCCCTTCCTTACCCTTTTAAGGCTGGGCTCCTGCCCCATGCCCTCCAGGAAGCCCTCCCTGAGTGCACCAGCTGATCATGCTTCTCTGGTCTGCCCCACCATTTGATCCTGGCCACATTCTTTCTGCTGTGCCTTCTCATGGGTATATGGGCACCTGGCCTCCCTGGAAGTACCCTAAAGCCCTCCCAGGACCATCTGGCACAGGCCCAGAGCAGTTTATCTGCTGCTTGAGGTTTGGCCTGGGACAGGATGGGGTGGGTGACTTCACCTCTCAGGAACTTATGTTCCCCACCCAAGCCATCAAATCCTTCCCACGTTCACTGAGGGACTCTCACAGCAGAGCAGCCATGGGTGAACAGGAGTAGGGGTGACCAGGCTGTAGCTCTCTCATGGGTGCTTCCCATAGGACCTGGATAATAATTTCCTCTGAGCACCTACTAGTCCCTGCTGAATACCCTACATGTGTTATCTCAAGTAATGTCCCCACCATTCTATGGAATGGGCCCTACCATGTTCCCTGTTTATAAAGGGGGAGCTGAGGTTCAGAGAAGAGAGGAGAGTGGGTAGACCCTACAATGATGGCAAGTCTGCAACTTCAAAGCTCAAATCTTTAGCCATAAGGTCCCATTCTAATCTCCCACCCCAGCCCTGCCTAGATTTAGCCTCACTGAGCCTCCGTTTCCTTGTCCATACAATGGAGATAATAACCTCCCTTTACTGAAGTTGAATGGTTTGATGCAGAGAGAGACAGAGAGCAGCTCACGCGGTGCCTGGCCACACAATCATCGATCAAAACGTGGGTGCTGTTACAGAAGTGGCTCCCGGGGCATTCTGGCCATTTCCCAGCTGGAAGGCTCTGGGCTAGTCCCTTACCTCCTCGGTCTCTCCACCTGTGAGAGGCTACTGGGCCCCTCCCTCAGAGGGCTGTTAAGGAAATGTGAAGTAAGGCACAGGGCAGCTCCGGGGCCCAGGGCCCCGGGAAACACGGGTAGTCTGGATACGCACGCAGATTTTGCATGACATCTCCCTGTGCCATGAGTGACCTGGGTCTTCCTGGGCTTCATTCCCAGTGCTCCCTTCTGCCTTCACCTTCCAGACAGAGCCTTGTCCCCCAGATCTCTCCTCCACCCTGCAGCCCCCATCCCCACAACGGCCCTTACCAGCCAGGCGCTCGGCCAGTGTGAGCGCATGCACTGAGGGCCGGTAGTCGGGGGCATGCTGGGCCTGCTGGGCCGCCTGCTGGTGCAGGTTGTACATGGCGCTGAGCGAGTTCATGGCATGCAGCGAGTAGCCATTCACCCCGTAGTGCTGCATCGTGGCATGTGCCTGCAGACGGGCGGAAGGGAAGGGACGTGAGGCCATGCGGTCACACTCTACCCTGGGAAAGACACCACCCCGGCCCAGACCTTGGATGCCCACCTCACCCCTGAGCTTCTGCCATCTCTTAGAAAAGAGGCCCGCCTTGCCCACAGCTAAGAGCAAGAGGGCTCCTGCCCCTATTTAGTTATTCAATCAGCCTCTCATTCACTGATACACACAGCAGGACTTGTGTAGGGCTTAATGCTCTGGGCTCTGGAGTCAGATCGCCTGAGCTGGATGCTCCACCCTGCCACCTGCAGGCTTTCCAGCTTTGAGTAAGTCACTTAACTTCCCTGACCTTCAGTTTCTCCATCTGCAAAATGGGGTGATAGTACTTATTTCATGGGGTTATTGCAAGGATTAAGAGAAGCCTTTACAATAAGTAGGGTCTGGTACGTAGGGTATGCTCAAACACGTTAGTCATTGGGATTCAACAATCTGTTTGCTGCTTCATTCAGTCATCTCTTCATTAATTACCCAGGCACCTACTCATTTGCACCTCACACACATATTATTTGTTCAACAAAAAGCCAAGGAGGCTCACAGGGGGCCAAGTCCAGAGCTGGACTGGGAACACTGAGGCATTTGCTCTGGTGAGATAGTGGACAACAACCCTCATGTGCCACCCAGCTGTAACACTGTTACTATGACTGCCATACACAGACTGCCATTGCCTCCCTCTATTCTCACCATAAGCCCAAGAAGCAAGCAGGCCAAGAGCAAATGAACTCCATTTACAGATGAGTCTACTGAGGCTTGGAGGAAGAGCAGTGACATGTTGAGGCCACACAGCCCATGCAGGGCCTCCTCCACCCCATAGCACTTCAGCCTCATTCTTTGGTGGCCAATGCATCAGAGAGCACATCCCTTCTGCTGAGGTGGCTCGGATCAGCACAAGGCTGCCAGGGCCCCACCAGCCCCAGGGCTCCTCCAGACCCTCCCAGTCCTTGCGCCCACCAAATGTTGGCTTGAAATGTCAGTTTTGGAATGTGGACCATTTGGCAAGAGAAAGACCATGTCCAGGTGTCTTGGCTCCCTACCCTCACTGAAGTGGACGTATCACCAAACATCCCATAGCACACACACACGCACACATGCACACACATACTTCATGCACAGACACATATGCAGACACTCTTCACATAAGCAGTCATACACACAAATTCATCAACAATCGCAAACGCAATGTCATTATTCCCACAGTTCCACACAAAGACATTCTCACAGATACCTATCCACACAGCAGATGTATCTACACACAAACTTGACACTCATACACATTCATATATTACACATATTCATTCAGCAAAGACTCATTAAGCACCCCCCTACTAAGTACTAAAGTCCTTGCCTTTGTGGAATTTTTTTGACCACACTCAGAGGCATACAGTATCTTAGTTCCTGGACCAGGGATCGAACCCATGCCCTCTGCAGGGAATTGCAGAGTCTTAATACTGGATCACCAAGGAAGTCCTACCTTCATGGAATTTACCCCCCAAGCAGGGAAGGTTATAAAACCAATAAACCTATATAATAAAGTCAGACAGGAATAAGTATTCTGAAGAAAAACAGAGCAGAGGAAGAGCATATCAAGAGGAAAGGTGAGGCTATTTTAGAACATATGGTCAGGAAAGGGCTCTCTGATATTCAGAATAAGCCATGTGAATCTTACTGGGGTCGGGGGAGACTTTCCAGGTAAAAGGAACAGCAAGGACAAAGTCCCTGAGGCATGAACAACTTGGTGTGTGTGCGGAACAGCAAGGAAACCAGGGGCGCTGGAGCTCAGAGGGGGACAGGGGCAAGTGGATGAGACGAGGTGGGAGGGAGAAGGGGCCAGATCCCAGAGAGCGTCATGGCCCATGTAAAGAGTTTGAATTTTATCCTGACTGTGATGGGAAGCTCCTGGATGGCCTCGAATAACATGATTTGTTGTTAAAACCTCACTTTGCTGTTGTATGGAGATCAGACTGCAGAGGGTCAAGCAGAGATCAGACTGCAGAGGGTCAAGAATCCGTAGACTGGATTCACTGTAGAATCCAGCCCAGGGACCAAAGGGCCTTCCACTCAGGCAGGATGGGTGGAGGTGGGGAGAAGTGGTCAGAGTCAGGACATGGTATGAAGGCAGAATTGACATGACTGCTAATAGGTTAGTTTTAAGATGTGAGGAAAAGAGGGCAAAAAAGATGACAAGTGGACTGGGCTATTGAGTGAAGATGAAATTAAGACACTTGCTCCTTGGAAAAGCTATGACAAACCCAGAAAACATATTAAAAAGTAGAGGCATTAATTTGCCAACAAAGGTCTGAATAGTCAAAGCTATGGTTTTTCCAGTATTCATGTATGGATGTGTGAGTTGGACCATAAAGAAGGCTGAGTGCCGAAGAATTGATGCTTTTGAGCTGTGGTGTTGGAGAAGACTCCTGAGAGTCCCTTGGACTACAAGAAGATCCAACCAGTCCATCCTAAAGGAAATCAGTCCTGAATATTCATTGGAAGGACTGATGCTGAAGCTGAAACTCCAATACTTTGGCCATGCAAACAGCCAGCTCTCTAGAAAAGATTGAAGGCAGGAGAACAGGGGGACAACAGAGGATGAGATGGTTGGATGACATCACCGACTCAATGGACATGAATTTGAGCAAGCTCTGGGAGTTGGTGAAGGACAGGGAAGCCTGGCATGCTGCGGTCCATGGGGTGGCAAAGCATCGGACATGACTGAGCGACTGAACAACAACTGAGTGAAGATGGATCTTTTCCCGAACTGCAAGCTCTTGGGGAGAAGCAAGCCTGGGAAGGGGTGGAGGTGAATGAAACCAGGCTTCGGGGGGACATTGTTGTTGCTGCTGTTTAGTCGCCAAGTCATGTCCGATTCTTTTGTGACCCCATAGACTGTAGCATGCCAGGCCCCTCTGTCCATGGGATTTCCCAGGTAATACTTTAGTGAGTTGATGTTTCCTTCTCCAGGGGAATCTTCCCAACCCAGGGATAGAAGGCATGTCTCCTGCATTGGCAGGTGGATTCTTTACCACTGAGCCACCTGGGAAGCCTTTTGGGGACATGATAGGTATAAAATATGGCTAACTTCCAAATAAGAATGTTAAGCTGGGGGCAGTTCCCTAGTGGCCCAGTGGTTAGGACTGTGTGCTTCCATTGCAGGGGGCATGGTTCAATCCCTAGTTGGGGAACTAAGATCTCACAAACCACGTAGCACCACTAGAAAAGAAAAGAAAGAAAGAAAAAAAAAAAGAATGTTAAATCGGTAGCTGGAGGTACAAATTGGGAGCTGAGGTTTGGGTTTACAGGTTTCTGAGTGGACACTCACCCAAGACACCTACCAACAACACTTACTCACAGAATCCCACTCCATGCACCATAAACATGACCCCAAAGGCAGAGATCTAGAAGAGAATGATGGGACAGAATACAACGCTTAACCATTTGTGTAACAGAATATAACGTAAACAAAGCTAAAAGGCAAACAACAAACCTGGGAGAGGTTTGCCGTGTGTGACGTAGCAAAACTGACCAAAAAATAAATAGCACAAATAAAAAACAAAAGAGAATACCCATAAAATATAAAGAGCTCTTATATATAAAAAAAAAAAGATGGTCACCTTAATAAAAGATGAGCTAAGAACTTCCCTGGCGGTCCAGTGGTTAAGAATCCACCTGCTGATGTAGGGGACTCAGGTTCCATCCCTGGTTGGGGAACTAAGATCCCATATGCTTTGGGGAAACTAAGCTCACACACCGCAATTACACCGCAATTACAGAGACTACACGCTCTGGAGCCCGTGCTCTGAAATAAGAGAAACCCACACACCACAACGAAGACCCAGCACGACCAAAATAAAAATAAAACACGGGCTAAGTAAATGAGGCAGCTTATTCAGGGAGAAAAACATCTGTCTGATATATGACAAAAAAGCTCAGTCTTCCTTGTAACCAAAGAAATAGAAACAGTAAAATAAGAATTTTTACCAGTTTAGCAAATACAAAGAAAAACAATTACGCAGGGTTATTGAGGGGAGTGGGAAATGGTCCTTCTCCTACCTCACTAGCAAAAGAGCTCTTTCGTCCCTGCATCAAAAGCCTTTAGAGAGATCATCTCTGGACTCAACAATTCCATTTCCAGAAATTTATCCTTCAAGTACGCAGATATATGGATATAAGAATATTTATGATGGTTCTGGTTACGATGGCAAACAATTGGAATCCTCGCTGTCCATAGAGAGAGGATTAGTTCAGTAAATGAAGAAACAGTCATGAGCACCACGGAAGACGGTGCCACGGTTAAAACACTGATGTGTATCTGTATGCTGATGCTCACAGTATATTGTTGAGTGAAAGCAATAGGTAACTATGCATGAGGCGATCCCATTTCTGTAATGTATGTATGTATAAATATGCAGAGGAAAGAAATATGGAAGTACCACAGAGCTGACAGAGGTTATCTCTGGGAGTCAGCAGATGGGATTACAGGCGATTTTCACACTCAAATCTTTCCTTCTTTCCTTTTTTTAAAAAAAAATTTATTTATTTGACTGTGTTGGGTGTGGCTTTTGGACTTAGTTGCCCCATACCCTGTGGGATGTTAGTTCCCCAACCAAGGATAGAAGCCAAGTCCCCTGCATTCCAAGGTGGATTCTTAACCACTGGATCCCAGGGAAGTCCTCTTTCTTTCTTTTTTTTTTTTTTTGAGAGTAGGGATAGGGAAGGGTTATCTTTGTGTTTCCAGGGATGTGGAAACAGAGCCGGTCTCCAAAGGTGTCACAAGGGCCACGTGGGAAAGAGGAAGATCGGTTTAGAAGTGATTTTATTCATCCCCCATCCCCCTGCTGGGCTGGAATGCCCCTCCCCCACCAAACTCAGGAGCTGTGTTGCCTTAAAACTAGCTGCTGTTAATGTGGTAAGCGACATTTTAATTGACTTAATTATTGCTGATCTCACATTTTTTGATGCACGGCAAGTCTTTATTAACGGAACCCAGGAGCAATGCCTCTCTCCAACCTCAACCGCTGGCCCTCTGACGGCCTCCAGAACCTTCCCAGTCTGACATCTACCCTCCCTCTACCCTCCAGCCTGATGCCCTCCCCTTCCCCGGCATATCACCGCCCGTGCCTTTGCTCCCACTGGGCCTCCACCTGAGATGTCACTGCCCTTCCTCCCCCTGGACCTGATAAAGCCCAGGGACACCTACTCTCCAGAAACTGGGCCTTCCCCACCTGCTCCTGAGAAGGTATCTCCTCTTCAGGGTTCCACATAACTACTCTCGGGTCCTAGAAAGAACAGTAACAGCAGCGGCAGCAGCTCTCATTTACTGACACACTGAGCAGGCACCACCCAAAGTCTTTATGTGGATTTTCTCAGTTCTAGCCCTGCACCAGAGTAATGTGGTGACACTTCTATCTCCCCCACAACGCTGAGCTCCTTGAGGGCAGAAAGTGTAACTCATGCCTTTCTAGATTCCCCACCTCAGCCCACTCACAGGGTCTGGCACAGAAGCAGAGCTCAGGAGACGAGGATCCGATGAATGAATTAATAATAACAACTATTTATTAAGTGCCTCAGATACATCAGACATCCCCATCAATCCTCCCAATACCCTAAGAGATAAGGACTGTTATTACCCCCATCTCACAGATGTGGAAATGGAAGGTGAGAATGATTGGATAATTTGTTAAAGGCCATGCAGCTAGGAGGTGGTGGAAGAGGTTTCCACAGGTGAGGTGAGGCTCTTCCCACCAGCTAGTATTTCCTAACCCCAGTCACAGGCTCTTACTCCAGCATGTTCCATTCCCTGACTTCTAGCATCTCTGGTTTGGTCCATGGCAATAGGACAACAGCAGAAAAAAAGCACCTCCCCTGGTGTTTCTCATACACACACGTGTGTGCACATGTGAGCATGTGCATATGTTGTAAGATAGGCCGTGCCAGCCTGAATCCCCCCAGCTGAGCTCCTCTCTCCCCACCTTCATGCTCTCTTCCTTCTCCAGGTGGACATCAGGGTCCCAGGTCTCCTCTGAGACCACACAATGCTGCTTACCATCCGAGCTGCACACCCGTGGGACCACCCAGCCACACGCTTACAGCTCATTGCACTGATCATGCTTGTACATAGCCTGGCTGTGACCGGGCATGTGACCGCAGGCATCTGTGTTTAGGTGGGCATCTGTGGTTATGTACATGTTCGTACGGGTGTGCACATCTGTGGGCTGGTGTGTGTGAACGTGTGTGTGTGACCAGAGGAACATAACACTAAATGGTACTCTCAGAAGTCATGTGGCCCTGGACAGGGTCTGAACAAGAGAGAAAAACAAAGAGAAAGAAATAAAAGCAGAGACGGAGTCGATGAAGATGGCAAGACAGATCAACACAGAGAAAATAAACAGATCTCCCTTACCCATTTTGGATTTCTGTAGCACCTAGCACGTCGCTGCTGGTAAACAGTCAATGCTTAGTAAAGAATAAGTCTTGCATGGAGGAGAAAGATGCACAGCCTAAGAGACGGTAGGGGAGGCAGGGCCCGCACAGCCCCGTATGGTCCTCGGGGTTCTGGTACCACCACCTCCTCTCTCCCCAGGACTCTGAGTCTGGGACTGGAGGAGCTCTGTGCAGCAGGCACTTTTCCAGCAATAGGGCAGCCCAGACCTGCCCCCCTGGGGTCCTCAGCCAGACCCAGCAACTGGAGCTCCATCCACACCCAGTTCTGAGAGCTGTGGGTCCTAAGGGGAAGCCAAGAGCCGCTCAGGCTGGAGTCCGGCAGGGCCAGTTGGAGCCTCGAAAGGGGGCCCAGCACCTCTGGCCCCAGGCCAGGCCCTGCGTGGGCTCAGCCCACTGCACACTCCAAACAGAATCAATTATATATTTAAAAGGTGCCGCCCCGCAATTCCTGGCGAGCCAGGAGAGCCATCCATCATGGTGCGGCCGTGTTTCACAAGCTGTCGAATTGTGCTTACATTGGTTAAAAGAATCTTTATATTTCATTAAGCAAGCAGATCGGCGGATCTCCCGCCACAGGCGCCATATAGATGGCTTTAATTTTCCAAATCTGCAAATGCATCCGTTATGTCCCCGCGTCGCTGCTGGCTGAGGCCTAATGCCCAGCCAATCGAAGAATCAAGCAGAATTTTATTAGGGGGCATTTTTTATAAATTAACAGCAGCACTGCTAAAAAACCACACGTAAGGCGTCTTTGATTAAAAGCAAAGTGGACCCTCCCTTCAGCTGCACCCGGCTCAGCCATTCCACAGGCCTGTCCCTTCTCTTTTTACCTTTCCTCTCTTTTGCTGAACTTTTCATTCCCTCTCCATTTCTTCTCATTCCCATACACAGTGAAGAACCAAGCAGAACAACTGTGTTTAAAGGAAAAGAAAGAAAGCAGGAGGGGAGGAACCAATACTCTCAGTGACTTGTCTGCTCTGTTCCAAGTGTGGTCAGCCATATGACAGCTACCTTTTACTGAACTTTCACCTTGAGCTAAACCCTCTTCTGCTCACATTAACAAGCTTCAGCACAACCTTACCAGACAGGACTTATTATCACCACTGTATGAATGAGAAAACTGAGACTGAGGGAGGGAAAATCACCTGCCCGAGGCTCTGTAGTGACTAACGGGGTAGAGACAGGACAGGAACCCCAGGTGGCAGAGGATCTACCTATACTGATTTCCAGAGTGTAGCCAAGACCTAGGCCCTGCTGAGGACTAGCCCTGGTGCCAAGGGCAGTGGCAGCGGCTGCAGAGGGCCTGCTGCCCTGGTCTTTCTGCCCTGAGAAATGCTGCCTCCCCTTCACCGCCAGAGGCTTGCCCAAGACCCTCTGGGGAAGAGGCCCCTGCAGCCATCCCCCCTACAGAATAGTTGGGAAACCAAAAGAACTTTGGTTTGGCAGGTAGAAGAACATAAATACATAAGCTCAGGAGGTCCAGACCAGGGCTCCTGCCCCAACCCCAGGCTGCTATGCAACCTTGGCTAGGAACCTGCCATCTCTGACCTCTTCTGACACAACATTGACCAAAATCTTGGTCAGGGGAAGTGTGTAATTCAAGGCCCTCCAGCGATCTGAGGACACTGAGGAGGAGAGAGTCCTTTGTGTGTGTGTGCACGTTCACACACATGAATGTGTATGTGTTGGGGTGGGGGTAGCTGACCAAGATGACCTAGAAGTTGTCCAGCTCTGAGCTGGTGGGTCCAGGATTTTTTTTTATTCAAAACATTTTTTTAGGGACTTCCTTAATGGTCCAGAGGTTAAGAATCTGCCTGGCAATGCAGGGGACGTGGGCCCAATCCCTGGTCAGGGAACTAAGATCCCACATGCCAAGGAGCAACTAAGTCTGCACGCCTCAACTAGAGAGTCCATGCTCTGTGATGAAGATTCTGTGTGCTGCAACTAAGACCCTTGCAGCCAAATAAACACATAATTTTTTTAAAGTGTTTTTAAAGTATAGTTGGGAATTCCCTAGTGGTCCAGTGGTTAGGACTCAGTGCTTTCACTACCAGGGTCTGGTTCAATCCTTGATCAGTGAACTAAGATGTTCCTGCAAGCCGCCCCACAGCCAAAAAAACTAATTAATTACAGTTGCTTTACAATACTATGTTAGTTTACAGGATTTTAAGAGAAACTCTCTGCCCAGAACATGCAAGATACTCAATAGTGGTAATCTCATGAATTTCTTATCCCAATTCTGTGAGGGAAGCACTATTATTATTCCCACTTTACAGATGAGGAATTGAGGCTCTAAGAAGCCAAGTCACCCTTGGTTTATCTGTTTGGGAACTGGAAAGGATGAGCTGCCATCCCAGTAAGCACCCCTATTCCCACACCTCTTCTGAGTTGCCAGGAATCAGCAATGGGAGCATATGCTACAAGGGAGCATCGAGACCCTGGCCTTCCTCTGACCCGGGACTCTGCAGGTGCCGGGGCTAAGGGCAGGCCTGAGATGAGGATACCCCCAGCTGCTCCCTCTTAGATGCTATTTATTTTTCAGATCCATTCTCAGGCCACTGTCAAAACCCCCCACCCCTCGAATCTCCACTGTCAGTGTCAGGCACACAAAGGTGCAGAAAGCCCAGGAACCAGCCTCTCTCCCCTTGCCAGGCAGCAGATTCTCCCCCGCTGTGCCCCACCCTTCCCAGGAGGGTGAGCCTGGGCACCAATAATTCAGTGATTCGATACTGCCAGCAAGACCAAGAAAACAGTCAAGGACACACATATTCGTCATTTCCAATCCCCCACTCTTGCTTCCTCCTAACCTGCTGTACCAGCACCCTCTCACCCGTGGAGACACAACTCCCCAAAGTCACCATGTGACTGCCTTACCCTCTGGGAACACTGTCCCTCCACCAGCATTACCTGGAGAATTCCTGATCCCTCATACTAGCCTTGATCCCTCATCCTCACCCTCTTCTATGGGACGCCCCTCCTTGATGGGCCAGGTTGGGTCAGATGACTTCCTGGAACTCCCATGGTAGCATTACCTCACCAAAATGTACTTGCCCATTTGCCTGTCCTTCACCCAAGATATAATAATGACTATTTTTCTCCAGCCATCCTGAGAGAGACCTGACAGGCAGGATCTCATTTACTCCTCACAACAATCTCATCCCATTTGACTGACAAGGAACCCAGAGAGATAAAGTCACTTGCCCAAAGCCACACAGCTAATCAGCTTAGCCAAGATGGAATCCAGGGAGTCTAACTCCAAAGCATGAACTCCGTGCTCACCAACAGCCCTTAACCTCACCAGTCTGGGGCTCCTGCAAGGTAGGGTCTGGCTCCAGAGCCAGGACTCAGGACCCAGCAAGGAAAATATTAGGCATTCATCCCACAAGTAAAGATAGAGCCACTCTTTGTCAGGTATAAACGCTGGGGTAATATAAGGAGTACCAACTCCAGGGGCCCCAATTCTAGCAGAATGGTCAGATGGTCTAAAGTCCTGGGTGAGGGGAGACCAGCTCTGGGAGATGTGAGAAGGCCAGCAGAACCCAGAACTGAGTGAGCTAAGGCCCCCAGCCTCCTCCTCACCTGCCTGCACTGCCCTACTCCCATGGACGATCCCATGACCCCACCATAAGCCAAGCCTGGGCATGGCTTCAGCCCTGATCCCGTCCCACGCCAATGGGAGCCCTGGCCGTCGCTCCCATCCTGACCATGGCCCCCTTCCCCAAGAGGCATTTGATAGGCATTTGATGCCAGCGCCATGACTTGCACACTGCTACCGTTAGCCCCACACTGCTTGTGCTGAGGGAACGGGCTGTTAGGGTCCAAAATCTCCAGCATCCTTCTTCCAGTTCAGCTGAGGGACCCCAAAGTGGCCCCAAAGTTAGAGCCAAGGACCTCAGACGGTGAGCTTCAGGCTATGTGGCTTTGCCAGGGTCAGATCTCCAAGCCCTAAAGGTCTTCAGTTTCTCAAAGGAGATGCTCACCTAGCCTCTCAGTGTGGGATGTTGACAGAGAGGGGAGGGAAAGAACACCATCAGGGAGAGCCCCAGAGTTCCCGGCGGGTCTCAGGGCAGACCCCACCCCCGGGGCCCTCTGGAAGAGCCCAGGCGCTTAGTTCCCTACACAAACTGTTATCCATTAACATCCAATTATCCCTCGGTCCGAGCCATTAATTATAAATCAGCCGCTAATTGGGGTAATTAGCCCCCTGCAGGCTAATGGGCCGAGACTGAGGGAGGCCCCTCCGCCTACTATTCTCGGATTTTCTGAGGAGCTTAATGTTGGGGGTAGGGTGCAGTGCAAAGAAATCAGGCGGCTGGCGATTTTTTTTTTTTCAAGGCAGCAAAATGTGTCAGGGGAAGGAGGGGAAGATGAAAAGGGCCAATTTTTGTTTCTCCTCGAATCCCATCCAGCGTGTGCTCTGGAGGACAGGCTGGCTCAGGGGAGGTCTGACCGCAGGCCCTGGGAATCGAACTGGCAGGATAGTTGTTTGATTCTCCGCTTCCTTTCTAGCAGAGATGCAGCTGGAAAGCCAGAGAAGACGCAGGAGACCTGGACGGACCCTGAGTGGAGCGGTGCACCAGTCAGCCACCAGCACGTTCCCGCGTCTTACCTGCCCAGAGGAGCCGGCCCTACTCGCCTGGTTGCCCCCGGTCCGGAGGCCCGCAGGGATGAGTTGGGCCACTCCAGGATCATCGAGACCCAGGCCTAGCCAGCCCGTAAACAGAGACTGCAGAGTCTCCACAGAGCCACAGCTCCAGGCTCAGGTCTGGGCCTCAGGCAGCGGGTGGGGTGTCTTGCTGACTTGGAGACCCCGGATCCTATTCTGTGCACAGACAGACCTATGGATAGGTAGGTAAAGGGCCACACAGCCACAGGGACTCAGACAACCCTGATGCATAGAGCTGTGGGAGCTGGAAGGGGCCTCCAGACCCCGTGGGCTCCAATGACCTAGGGACACACCGAAGCAGCGCCTGCGGCAGCGGTAAACCATTTGCAAGCAATGACTCCGTCTGGGAAAATGCACTCTGGCCAAGTGACGGCAGATCCAGGGGACTCTTCCCTGCTGCTGCCAGAAACCCAGCTAAAGTTGGAAGAACAGGCAGGCCAGAGCTGTGATCCTGGGTTTGTGTTAGCTGGGATGTCCACCCATCCGGCAGCACTGGGCCGAGTCAAATAAGTTGTCGGAAGAGCAGAGGGGTGACTAAGTGGAAAGACAGCCCGCTGGATGGCAGGGGGCAGAATAGGATAACGGAGAGCCCAGCTCACCCGTCCTACCCAAGGGGAAACTGAGGCGGAGGGAGGAGCAATGACCCGCCCAAGGTCAGAGATTAGGGTACTCACTGCAGTACGAAGGTCCAGACCAGACCACATGCTCAGCTCGCCACTCACCATCCCCCCAGTACCCCTCCCTAACCCGCCCGCCTACTCAGTAATGGGCTTTGGCGGGCGGCGGGCGGCGTCGCCCGGGGCCTTGATTAGATATTTATTGCTGTCATTTACATGGGCACCGCAGGGCGGCCGAGCGGGACTGTGAGAAGAGGAGGGGAAAGGAGGGGGAGAGGGCTGGGAACTTGGGGGAAGTGGGGGTTGGCTCCACCAAGACCAGAGACTTCCTGGAAGGGGTGAGAGGTGGAGTGAGTAGCTATTCCCCAGGCTAGCAGTGGAAATGGGGGTAGGGGGAGCAGAAACGAGGGTGGGAGTTATGGACTGAAGGCCATGGGCTGAAATGGTTGAGAGGAGAAGTGGAGCTGTTGAGCCTCAGATGGGTGCCCTGGGAGTGTCTTGTGTGATATGCCTGAGTGTTCATATGAGTTCAACCTGTATACATACAGCAGTGTCTGTCTAAGGAGTTTTGTGTGTGTCCAGTAGATTTACCTGTGTGTCCCTATGTGTATGTTTCTCTACCTATGTGACTTCTCACCTGGGTGTGTCCTTGTTAGCCACCCATACATAGTTCAGGTAACACTAACCCATGCCTTTGACTCTGGGTGGTAGTCAGTTGTAAATGTGTGTGTGTCCCTGTGTGTCTGTCCATCTGGATGGCTACAAAATGTGTGTGTGTACAGGACTAGCTCAGAGATTGAGGGGGAGTTTTTCTTCCCCTCCTTCAGGTTCTGCAACCTATAGGCAAGTCTGAGTGCTCTAACCACCAAACTCAGTTGGGCATTTTTTTTTCCGGAACCCAGGTTTAAGGGTGGTAGGCTCATCCTCCATTCCAAACCTGAAAGGGCCAGAGCACTGTCAGTTCAGGGTCCTCTGGAAGCTTTTGTTTCTGAAAGATTCACTAAGGAGCTTGTGACGGGATATATGGGGCCAAGTCTCCAGAGCCAGTTATGTTCGCGTCGGATCAGAGAAACAGCTCCAGTTTCAAGACTACACAGGATTCTGCATGTGAAAGTGGTGGGCACCAGTGCAGAGATTCTCCCAAAACTCATCCTTCACCCTTGAAGCTGACTGGCCAGCCCGGGGTCCGGTGGGGCCCATGTGGGGGCCCGGGTGCTCACCTTTGAAGCCACCTTCGCCCAGGGCGGGTTTCCTTTCCTGTGCACTTTAGCTCTCTGTTCCACTTTCTCCACAGAGTCTGTGTGGCTGCACGGTTCCCGCTTCCCAGCAGAATTCATGTCCATAACGTCTGAAGGGGTAGCGGAAGGTGTTTACCTCCATCCTGAGTAGTGAATCCCTGCCTCTTGTCCAGAGACTGTATCTGCCCCAGCCACGGAGATTTGAGCCAATTATTCGGATAATTTGCTCTCACTGGGCAACAAATTTGATTTTTTTTTCTGACCTCCTACACGCACATGAGCACAGCTGGTTTGCAGAGAGAGGAGGTAGGAACCAAATTCACCGACCCTTTGGTCAGACTGCCTTCTCCTTTAGGGGAAGACTGAGGATGAAGAGAAGTAAAACGCAAATCCCTGCAAAATTGAAAACAACTCTTCAGCCCACTCCACCTAAAACTAATAGGCAACAAGACCTCCTAGGAAGATGCTGGGTCGGGCCAACCCGCCTGCAGTGCATAGGCTCCAGAGCTCCGGTAAGAAAGACATCGGGCCACCCGGCCGCCGGGACTGCAAACTGGGAACCTATGCAATTTCGCAGCTGCGGCGCAAACAGCCTCCAGGATGCCAACCGGGCCACTCCTCCCGCCAGCTCGCAAGGCCAATCCAGGTAGTAAAGCCCTCTGCTCTCCCCGACGTCCTTAACCCAGGGACCCCTCAGAAACCAGCACTAGCTCTATCGACTCCGTGCCTTTGCAGAATTTTCTAAAACGAAAAAGATAGTCCCATGCCCTGGGCGGACCGGCGCTCGAGGCTCCACGGGTTCACTACTTTGGAGGATTCGAAACAGGAGCAAAGGGTGGAAAGGGCGCAGATTCCGGCTTCCTCCCACTCCCCAATGCGGGACTCCCTCATCCGACAAACAACGAACCTGAGGAACACACACACACCACCACCACCACCACCACCACCACCACCACCAGAATCAGGACAAGTTCAGGCCCCAGATCTCGGGCGAATTTAGAGGAGGAGAGATTCCGCTCGACCTCTAAGCGCACCACCAGGGCCGCAGCGGCCCCTGCGCAGAGCCCGGAAACTCCTGATGGACGAGAAAGTTCGTTCAGCTGGCAGAGTCCGGGACACCGCCTGTCCCCGTCCAGAACTGGGTCACAGCTACCCGCCATGGGAGGCCCAAGGAGGAGAGTCCCTGGCAATGCCCCCTGCCCCTTGACCGCTTCACCCGAAGCACCACGAAGAGGCTCCGGGTGCTGGCCAGTCGAGGCCGCGGAGGCAAAACGAATTCCAGGGGACTAGGCCCGCTGCGCCCCAAACACCCACCTGGGGTCTCCAGCCCTAGGCTGCATTTACGAGGACAGAAGCTGGCTGAGTGCTGAACCACCCCCAACCGGAGAATTCTTGCAGAATCGCAGTCTGGGGAGAAAAGGCTCACTCGCCGCGGGTGGAGTGTGAACCGGGGACGCACAGCCCGGACCGACGCAGGATCCCGGGTAATGCCTGGGGCATCGGGCGGTTCGCTGGGCGGCGTGGATGCGGAAGCTGGGGAGGCATGGGAGCGACCCCTGCGCTACCCCGGCGGGGACCTGGGCTGCGGGCCGTGCCCCCTCCCCAGTCCCGGCCCCGGGCTCCGCGACGCCCCGAGGCCGCATCTGCGCCGCATTACCGCCGGCCACCTCCTCCCCACCCCCCTCCAAACTGAGAAGGATTTGTCTCCGCTTACTATCCAACCTTTTTTGTATTTATTTTTTTTCAGGGGCGAAGTAATATCTTCCAAATGAGGCAAAACCGTGACCGATCCGAAGCGTTCTCTGCGGGTGCCTGCGTCTCCGCGGGCCGAGGCTTCCGTCTGGGCCTCCGCGCGTTTCTGCCCACGGCTCTTTCTTTTCCCTCTTTCTGCCTCGGAATTTCGAATTCTGCTTTCGGTCCGGTTCCTTGGGCTGTTCCCTCTCTCTGCCTCCGTCGTCAGCCCTAGGTATCCCTCCCTCCGTCTCACCCTACGCGTCTCCCGATCTCTCCCTGCTTCTGTTTCCCTGGCCTGTCCCTCCTTCCTCTCTGTCCCTTCGCAGTCTGTTTGTCCGTCTCCAAGTCCCTGGCCCCAAGCAAACTTTCCGGTCCTCCCAGCGGATCGGGGACTGCAGGACCACTAGATGGGTGGCGGTCCCCAGAGTTCGCCCGCGTCCTCCCCGTCCCGGCGACCCTCCCAGCTCGGCCCCGCCGGCCGTACCCGCTCGCACCTGGTCTCCCAGGCCCGCGCCGCTGTCGCCGCTGCCATCTACGCGCGCCTGGGCCGGGGCTGGAGTTTTAAACGGCGTTTCCCGGGCGCCCCGCGCGGGCCCACGCGCTCCCCAATGGCCCGGGTGGCTGCCAATCACGCGCCGCTCCCGCCCCCGCCCCCGCCCCGCCCCGCCGGTGCTGCAGAGCGGCTCTCGGCCTAGACTGCCCGGGTCCGACCGTCCGTGGGTCGGTGGGCTCCAGCCGCGTCGGTCACCTCCTTCGAATCTCCGAATCTCCGTCTCCCGGTCCCCGGATCTCTGCCTCTCTCGGGTCAGATTGGCCGTAGGCCAATCCCTAGGGCAAGGAGGGATCTTGAGAAACCTTCCCCTTTAAAAGCCTCCCCCGCGGCTGGACGCTTAGCACCAGACAGGGTCCGCAAGTGATGGCCTGGGGGCGCCCTGACTGACTCACACGCTCACCATCTCTCCGGGATCGGTCCCGAGCTATGCATGCGCACACACCACATACACTTCTCTCTCCCCGTATCCAGCCCCACACTACCCGAAGCCTTGTCACCACCGTGCCACCATACCACCACGCCACCCCACAACCAGCGATCAGAGCTCACTGCCCACACTCTCAGCCCATACACAGGACTGCGCTCCTAGCAGCGGGTCACCTGTCTGTCAGTTGGAGGCCTTTTAGAGAGGCTGCTGGCCTGAGACTCGGCTTCACACGAAGCTCACCCACCTGTCTCAAGGGCAAGGGACACCCGGTGCCTGGCCTACATGGGGAATGCCTTGGGCCTGGGATCCTCCTGTGCCCACTAGCGCCTCAGTCCCTCCAGACAGGACCAGTTCACAGGAAGACATGTTCTGGAGCTGGCTCTGGGGCCTGGCAGTGAGGAAGGCCAGCCTCCTGAAAGGTGTGCCAGAGGGGCAGGTTAACTCCCACACTGCTGTTGCTGTTGGAGTGGCAAGAACCTGCGCTAAGACTGTGTGTGTGGCTGCTCTATGTGGAGGTGCTTGGCCGAGGGTGGGTAGGGTTGGGGGGGGTATGCTGTGTGTGCCCCTAGTGAATTCTGTGTGGCCTGCCTTTGGGCACAGTGGCAGCGACTGTGAGTCACATGTGGACTGTATCCTTGTGACCTATGCTCCTGTGACCACAGGTCCACCGTGGAGTAACCGTGGAGCCTCATACAGCTGTAAGTCCTTTTGTGTGTGTCACCAATCCTTGTGCAGATGTGAGCTCAAGCATGGTTGTGAATCCAGGTGGCTGAGTGCAGGATGGACACAGGGCAGGCCCAGGGTCTGACACTCAGGGAAGGGCAGCTGGACCCTGACTCTGGCATTCCCTCTGGTCTGTGAGTGACGCTTCTGGGTCTAGCTTCTGGGAGCTGGTTGCTTCCTTGGGGGCAAAGGCATGGAGATGCAGGATGTATTGACTGGCTGATGCTGCCAGCAGATTTTAGAGCTTTGGCCTGGGTGGAAGAGGTCAGGAATTTTGGCCTGGGCAGGCCAGAAGGGGCCACAGACTGATTTGAGGGTCGATCCCCAGGCAGAGTTAGGGACTGAGCGCCTGAGAGGGGGGCGAGGAGCGGTGGGCCTCAGAAGGGAGGGGAGAGGAGGGGGCGGTAAGAGGATTAGGCCGCTTAGACCCTTCTCTCCCACCAGGATCCCCCACCCCCACCCCCAAGCTCCAGAAAAGATTTCTTCTGCCAAAGCAAAACCGTTTAGGCTCCATTTAAAGGGACAAGAAAGGTGGAGGTGGGGGCTTTAAATAACCTTTTAATTTCCCTTCAGGGATCTGGCCCTGTGAGGGAGAGGAGAAAAGAGGGAAGGGAAGGGAAGGGAAAGGAAAGGTACCACAGGCTGACTTTTTGGCTTAAGGAATTGGGACAGTGGCCAGGGGCATGCTTCTCAGGCTGGAGAACTGGTGGGAAGGACACCGCACCCCCACCTGGCTGCCCTCCATACACAGACACACACACACAGATCAACCTCAATGCACACCAGTCATTCAGTTACACTCACAGACCTGGATACAGGTGCCCACATAGAGAGTCACATTTAAAGACACACAAATGAAGGGGAGAGGGTCACCAAAGTCTCTGCCGAAGTAACCCAGATGTGGAGCCCCTCCCTGCCCCTAGTCATTCCTACTTGGTAGTCCCGGGGTGAGTGGGAGTTGCTGAGCTCACTTCCCCCAAGGAATCCTGGTTTCAGTTGGGGCTCCCCTTCCAGCAGGAGGGAGCATCATCTTTCTTTGCCCAGGGACCCAACTCCAACCCATCCCTACCTTGTCCCCTCCCCAGACTGGAGAGGGCTTGGTGGGCAGACTGGGTTGGGGCTGAGAACCCCACCCCTGCCTGGGCCTGAAGTGGGGCCGGGCCCAGACTCCTGGAGCAGACTGTTGACCGGTGGGTCACAGGGCTCACCTAGGTGCCCGCTCTTTGAAGGGACTTGTCTGCCACACAGACTCTGAGCCCAGTGGGGGGATCCCTTGCTTGCCTCCTATCCCAGACCCTTGCCAGTATCAGTTTTCCCAGTCCTGGAGGTCTGGAGGTGGTGGCGGGGTGGCCAGTATGCCTGGAGTCGCTGGCACACTCTGGGCCTCCACACACGGCGACACCGTTGGCTGCTCAGTCCCACTCCACCCCTGTGCACTTCCAGAGACACTGACACAGTGCTGGGCTCTGAGCTGATGGTGGCTTCTTATGGGGAGGGGGCGCAAAAATAGCTGGCCTTTGCCGGGACAGAAAATCAGAGAGGAAATCAGGGTAGGAGGGCTAAAGGGAAGGTGTCCCTGGGGAGGCCTGGGGCGATGGAGAGCTCAGCACGCCACAGTGTGGGTGGGTTTTACTGATTTACCAAAATGATTCCTAAGGTGCCACCGTCTAGACAGGAGCTAAGAAGTGGAAATGATTCAAGGCCTCCCTTTCTAGCCTGTTCCTGGAGCCTCCCCACCCTCCTGCCCTAGGGCTGTGGCTGACACCTTCAAAGGGCTTAAAAGGAAGGCGTCCCAGACTGACTGGGGACCCGCCCCTAATAGACTTTCCCGGGTGCAGGGGCTTGGGAGGGGAGGCAGCAGGGGCATTTCGGGATAGGCTTGTATGTTTCTGTGTGTTCATTATCCTGTGAGTTACATGTATGCTGTGGTTACATTACATAATCCTGTGTGTGTGTGTAACACATGTGTGCACATGTTTAAATATTAATATGTAATACATGGATGCAGACTGCGCCTTTGTGAGCCGTGAGCATGGGTGTTCCGAGAGATGTTCCTAAATTGGACAGTGGTGATGGGTAGGCCAGCGATGGGTTAACTTGAGAACTTTGGAAAAGCGGGTGCTCACAGGGCTTCTGGGAGGCCTGGAAACTCCCATACCCCCAGGATGCCAGACGTCTGTGGACAAAGATCTGGATCCGAGGTTCCCCTGAAGTTCCAGGTCAGACCGCAACCCAGCCCTGCCTTTTCTGGGCTCGGTTTAGAGTAGCGATGCCAACCCCAGTTCCCATCTCCCCCGCTCCCGCAAGTGTACACATTGAAAGAGAAGCCCCACTCACAGCACCAGGGGGGAGGGGGCAGATGCCGGGTGCGGCCACCCTCTGGGCGCCCCAGCCGGCCAGAGGAGACCCTCGAATTTCGGTAACACCCGACCGGGATGTCGGAGGTTCGGCCCGGAGACTGGAGACGCGGCCGCCTCGCGATCGTTCCCGGAGGTTCACTGTCTACGTTCCAGACCTGCCGGGAGTCGGAGGCCTGATCCCGGCTTGGGGTTGGGGAGGAAGAGTGGGGGCTCCGGTGCCACTCCCCGTCCTGGCCCGCTCCCGCCCCCACGGCTGGCTCTCCCCGGGGGCAGTGGCTAGGTGGTGGGCGGCTTAGAGCTAATGCGAGAGCTAATGGCTGCGGCCTGGCCCCCCGCGGCCCCCTCCTTCGCCCTCCCACTCCCACCCCCAGCCCCGGGCAGGGCCGCGGGCCGCCCGCATCTGCGCGGTCCGCGGCGATTCATCATCTTGATCCATGGCGCGCGCTGACGGCGGCCCCGGCCGCGCTGACAAGACTAACAAAGCAATTTGCCACGAGCCATCTCCTGGACAGGTTATTAGCGCGGCCGCCGCTTAAAGAGCCCTGCCTCCCGCCCCTACCCCAGCGCGGGGCAGCTACCTGCTCTGCTCCGTCCCTACGACCGGCTACTGCCCCCTCACGGCCCAAGATACCCTTGTGTGTTCCCGGCCATCCCTGACCACCCCAAAGTGCTCCCCACAACCACTTAGCTGCCGTGCGCCCGGGTCCTTTCCCCTAGCTGGAGTCGCTACCTGTTGGGGGCCCCCTTCCTCCCACCAGTTCCTACCTCCAACCGCTCCCCACATACCCTACAAGCTCCTGGCCCCTTCCCACCATCTCTCAGCCTTTCCCCCTGCGCTGACTTAGCTTCTCACTTTCTCACTCCACGAGGCTCCCTCTTCTCTCCACCCTCCTCACCTCCTCTACCCATCCCATTGCCTTCAGGGATTGGAAAACCCTATTTATTCCCAGCTTTTCAGGGAGGAGTTCTCCTACGTGCGTTTGAGTCTCCCCTGACCACTTTTGCCCCTAGATAATCTTGCTGTGAGGGTGGGGTGGCCCAAGACCGGCTGGGTGGCTATGGAGAGGGGAGGACACTGGGGCTTCTCCAAGGGTCCCCTGACCAGGGACAAGTCTGGTGGACTTCCTCTGAGGGGAGGCCACGAATGCTGGGGGGAACAGTTTGGGCCCCATCCAAACAGAGGCTCAGAGAGATGCAGAAACTTGCTGAGAGTCACACAGCAGGTCAGAGCAGAAGAGGGACTGGAACCAGAGTGTGTGGCCTCCCAGGCCTGGGCTGCATTCCTGGCTGCACAGCTCTGGGAAGTAATAGGGGCCAAGAGACCAGGGTGCCCTCGCTAAGCAACTCACCTCCCACCTGCAGAGAGGGGTAAGGAGAGCTATATGTGTGAGTGGGTGTGTGTTGAGCCAGAATTATCAGTGGATAACATAAATAACATGGGAGAGGACCGAATCATACATTCAGATCTCCAAAGTGAAGTAACTATGTGGTCATTTTGGACAAGTCTATTTCTTAAAAGAATAGTGGAAGCAGCCTGGTTCTTTAGATACATGGTGGATTTGTGTGGAGAGACTGGACGTACACTGGATGAGTTCCTGGGTGTGTGTCTGGGTACATGGATAAAACCAAGTATCTACCTGCTTGCACAGGTGGGGCTCTGTTAAGTGTGTCTCTCTGAATGTATGGAGGGTGTCTCTGTATGGGTACACTGGGGGTTAAGTATATCCCTTTGTATGTACCTGGGGGTCTGGGAGAGGCCAGTGTGTGGCAGCTGTGTGAATGTACAAATGTGTCTATGCACACTTAGGGTAACTGGGCTTCAAACCAGGAAGGCGCCTCCAGCCCCTTGCTCCCTCTTCTCTTAAATCCAGCCTCAGTGCTCCCAAACTGTCAGCCTCTGCAGCTGGGCAGTGAGGAGAGACAGAGCCCTGTTTTACAAGTCTGGAGGAGCTGCTTCTGCAGGTTCTGGATCTAGGAGGGGTGCTCTTTCTTTAGGGCAGGTAGTTGGGAACCTCCACCATGAGCCAGGTTGGTGCTTAGCGTGTAAGTGGGGGCAGGGGAATTGACCCTGTACCCAGAAACTGGGTTTTTTCTTTTTCTTTGGCCAACCAAGCCGCCAAGCCTTCACCCGCGGGGAGGCCCAGCTCTGTTGCTGCCTGCACCACCACTGCGTCCCTGATGTGAAATATGGGGGGCGCAGGCCGCGCTAGGGAGATTTGTCATCTGTGCTCAGCGGGTGACTCTATCTGCAGACTATTAGAGTATAAAATATATTTTACAAGAGTTTTAGCTACAGGTGACTTGCTCTTTATTACTAGATGTGGGCAAAATCAATACTTCTGTAACTAAAAGATCATTTATTTTGCTTTTTGAAACATTTTTCAACAGGGGCACTGGCTAAGCTTGCAAAGCTATGATTAAGAGTTATGGCGGCGCCTGTTTCTCTTAACCCTTGAAGGTCCGCAGCCTAGGCGCTCCTAGCACAGGTACCTGCCTGTGGAAAGCCAGACACAGACACGCATCCCAGTTGTAGCAAACACAGGCACACAGACTGAAGTGCATAGGCCCCCACTCCCAGGGTATCTGTCTTGCAGATACACTGATTCTCATACATGTTTACAAAAAGTCTCCCAGGTACACACAAAAATATAGCAATATACACACAGCTTCCTACCCAGAAACCCACAAATCAAATGCACACATACACAAATTTATGCTGCAAGAAAGTCACCAGCACACACTCACACGTACACACCATGGCACTAAGATGTGCAGGTGCATTGTGCTAACTTGTGACCAGTGGCCAGACAAGGGTGGAGATTCTGAAACAGCCTGGAAGATGCTCAGGCAGAGCCTCATGAATGCAGCTCTGGGAACTCCTGAGCAAGGAATGGAGACAGCCCAGGAATGTCAGGGATCTGTGGAACCAGGGCCTTATCCTGTCAGAGCCCAGCTGTCCTCAAGTCCTCATCCCTATGACAGCCCTGCCCCTCTGTTGTCAATTGAAGCATGGGGTGGGCTTCCCTGGGAGCTCAGCTGGTAAAGAATCTGCCTGCCAATGCAGGAGACCTGAGTTTGATCCCTCTGTCGGGAAGATCCCCCAGAGAAGGAAATGGCAACCCACTCCAGTATTCTTGCCTGGAGAATCCCATGGACAGAGAAGCCTGGCAGGCTACAGTCCTTGGGGTCACAAAGAGTTGGACATGACTAAGCAACTCACACACACATACACACAAAGCAGGGGGTGGTTTTTCTGGAAGCCACTATATAGGAAAGCTGTGAAGTCAATCAATCGTGTCAAAACTGCTCATTGGTAACCACCCCTGGCCTGGGTGGGTTCAGAATGATGAAGTGGCCACATACTATTCCCGAAATGGCATCCCCCTAACCAGACTGGAAGTGTCCTTTAGCTTGTTACCTGCATCAGCAAATCGGCATCAGCCAGTTATTATTCACCTCAGGGTTGGGGAGAGGCATGGAGGAGACAGTGGCTTAACCTATCCATAGGTGAAGCTCTGATGGTGAGATTCCGGACCATGAGGATGCCCAAGTGTATCAGTTATCTTTGGCTGCATAACTAATTACCCCTTGGGAATTCCCTGGCAGTCGGAGGTTAGGACTCAGCGGTTTCACTGCCAGGGCCTAGATTCAATCCTTGATCAGGGAATTAAGATCCTATGAATGAAATGGCATGGCAAAAAAGAAAGAAAAGGAAGAGAAACATATTACCCTAAACTTAAGTGGCTTGAAACAAATGTTGAGTATATCATAGTTTCTAAGCATCAGGAATCCAGGAGCAGCTTAGCTCGGTGGGATCTGGCCTGGGATCTCTCAGGGGTTGCAGTTACACTGGTTAGGGCTACATCAGCTGAACTCTTATTAGGGCTGAAGGGTCCTCTTCCAAAATGGCTCATTCACAGGGCTGGCGGTTGGTGCTAGCTGTCCGCTAGGGTGTCTCAGTTCTCCTCCCTGTGGTCTCTTCAGCAGCATAGCCTGGACTTATTTATATGGTGGCTGGTATCCAAAAGAGAGAGAGAGAGAAGGGTCAGAGTATTAACAGAAGTTGTAGTCTTTTGTAACCTAACTTTCATCACTTCTGCTAAATTCTAGCCATTATAAGCACATCACTATGTCCAACCCATACTCAAAGAGAATAGAATTAAGCTCCACACTTCCCAGGTGGCGCAGTGGTAAAGAATTTGCATGCCAGTGCAGGAGATGCAAGAGACATGGATTCAATCCCGGGTTGGAAAGATCCCCCTGGAGTAGGAAATGGCAACCCACTCCAGCACTCTTTCCTGAAAAACTCCATGGACTGAAGAGCCTGGCAGATTACAGTCCTTGGGGGTCTCAAAGAGTCAGACACAACTGAAAGACTAAGCAGGCAACATGCACTCAAAGGAGGAAGTTATCAAAGAATTTGTGGACGTATTTTTTAAACTACCATGACTAGGCCAGGGGACACTTGCATTCTACCCAGCATCTGCAAAATGACAAACACCTCTTGACAGCTCCAAATCCTAGAAAAGCTGTGGGCATTCTGATATGGGGAGGGCATGGCCAGATGGTGGTGGGGACTTAGAGGTAACCCTTGCTCAGGACCATAGTAGAGCAGTAATGAAATGCATGGACCCTGAAGCCAAGCCATCTGGGTTCAAATCCAGCCTCAGCCACTGACAAGCTCTGTGACCTTGAGCAAGTCACTTAACTCCATGCTTCTTCTTCTTACTTATAAAATGAGGAAATTACTAGTACTTACCCCTAGGGCTGTTGTGAGGATTAAATGATTTAACATTTAGTGTAGAACCTAACAAGTGGTAAATAACACATAAGCATTGGCTAATACTGTCAGTTCCTACCTCCTTGGCAGCCTGTGGGTTCTTTCTTATAAGGGATTTATCGAGCACCTTGAGTGTTCCTCAGACTGACGCCATACACCCACCCACCATGACCCCAATTACCCTGGGCCCCTCTGTAGCTCCAGCCCCACAGGCTGGCCTGGAGGGAGGCTGAGCAGGAGGCTGGGGTCTGTGAGCTCCATTTGACCCCGCCAGCCCAGCGCTGCCTTTTGTGGCCTCTCTGGGAATGTTGTGCAATATGTTGGCCACAAACATTTTATGAGTTAGAGGACAGGAAGAAATTTCCCTCTATCGACCCACAGCCAGGCCTGCTCCCTCCCCCTCCTCTTCATGTGTCTCCTTGGCAATGAGGGGGACAAGGCAAAGACGGCCCTTTCAGCAGAGCCCCTGAAGAGCAGCCCAACCTCAGGGCCTCTTCCTCCAGTCACCCCAGGGCCAGACCTGAAGCAAATATGCCCCGCCAACCCCTGGCATGAGGGGTGGGAAGAACCAGATCCTGGGGACCTGGATACATAAGATCTCAGCCTCTTGTGGCAGGCACTCCCCGCAGGGTCACCTGGTCTAGGAATCCCAAGACATTTCACCCAAACATCGAGAAGAGAGAAAATAAGGATTTTGTAGGACATTGTTCCTAAAGCTACATCTATTCAATACGAGGCTCTAACCTCTCTATTTGGGATTATATCTTTTCAACTTTTGACACTAAAGTATCCATTCTTTTATGAAATGATTCTGACAGCAGTTGGTAATTTTTCTCAGTGTCCTTATATGGGCAAATTAATAGCTGGCAACTTTATGCTAGAACCTCCATATTCTAAATGTTTCTGTCTTCCTTGCAGGAAGCACAAAACTGTCTCCCACCTCATCAAGAAGGCCTGCTGACCACTAGCCTGGGTGAAAGGGGGCGCTGTCCACATTCCTGACCCAGCTGGACCAGCAAAGTGGTATGACCCAGAACACGCCCCTTCCTCTCTCCAGCATTGAATTGGTCTCCCCACCCATTCAATGAGCCCTTTGGACAGGTGGTCTAGACCAGCTCTGGCCTCTACCCTGCGCGCCCCAGCCCTCCTCACCCTGAGACAACCACAGGTGGATGCTGATGTACTGGGGGCGGCAGGCAAGGCCTGGAAGTCACCTCTAACTACCCTGAAATGCCCTTCACTGGGTCCACTGGAGACTCATTCTCTGAGATGGGGGCAGGGAGCCGGGAGGGGTCTTCGGCCTTTGGCCAGGGAGACCTTCGTGATGCTCCAGGGAGGGAGAGAAGGATTTGTCTCGGGGGCTCAGTTTGTGCTGAGTTCTCGGGACCCCCTCCTGTCCCTGCCCCCAAGGCTTGGCTGGAGCACAAGGGGCCCCTTTGTGGGGCCTAATCTCAAAGCACTGCGGCTTTAGCGACCTTCAGGGATGAAAGAGCCAGGAGCTGGCGGCCGGGAGGTGGTGTGGGGGCAGCCCCACTAATCCCTGTGCGCTTTCACCAAACAAAGCTGCCAGGAGGGGCTGACTCCCAGGAGATGATCCAGAGAACCAATTCCTGGAGCCTAACCCGCTCTGACAGCCCAAAAAGGAGAGGCCCGCTGCCCACCCCAGTGGCCCCAGCTCGGACTTAGAGGCTGAGGGGGCCTGGCCGGGACCTTCAGCACGTCCTCCCACCCAGCCACGGAGTGCTCTCCCTGCCTAAGAGAGGACGTTTCTCTACTGCCTTTTGTCTCCACGGACCCCTGGTGCCTCAGCCCCGAACATCTCAACCTCTTTGAGACTCTGATCCTCTAGTCCCCCCAGCACCCCAGCTCTTAACCTTTAGTCCCTAAATTCTCCAATAACTCAAGTCTTCAGCCCCCCAATATCCTGATCCTCAGTATCTCAGACCCCAATCCTTTTGCTCTCCGGCTTCTGTCTCCTCATCTCTCAACCCCAGTTCCAACACCTGACACCCAGCCTCTCAGCTTCCCAATCTCCTCTTCTAGATTCTCAGCCTCCAATCCTTAATTCTCCAATCTCCTAGCCCTCCAGCTCTCATATCCTGTCCTGCCTCCAACCTCCGTAGCGCACCAACTCCTGTTCTCCCAGCCCCGCCCCTCCCCGTCTGACCTGACATTCTTACTGTTCCTGGGGTATACCTGGCTATCACTGCCCCTTTCCATCCCACCTGGCCAGGCGTCCTGCACCCCTTGTGCCCAGACCTGTACTCAGCTCCTCATGAAGGAGACTGAGAAGGGGAAGGATTCTGACTCAACCCTGATTAAACCCATGCCTCCCACCAGCTGTGATCACCCTGGAATCCGATGCTTCATCCCAGCCTCACAGGTAAGCACATCATCACATCCAGAGGAAGGGGCCAGAGTCCTGCTGGGCTCACTTGTCTGAGAAAAGAAGCCCAGAGGAGGGGAAGGGGTGTCAGCAGAGCTGGGATTTCTGCTGTCCCATCTCCACCCCCCAGGGTAAGGAGACCCAGAATGCAGAAATCTCCACCAGACCACAGAAAGCCAGGTGAAAGGTGGGATCGCTCAGGCCAGCAGAGGCCACTGCATAGCCAAGATGGCTTTGGGGCCCACAGGGGAGGGCTTGGGCAGGGCACTAAGGTTGGATTCCCAGGAAAGGGGTGGGGGCCAGGCTAGCCCAGAGCATTTTCCCACCATAGCCTCTGCTGTCTCCACTCACTAATCTGATTACGATATTTACCAACCTCCCATGGCCTGCTTGGGGCCAAGCTGGGGGTGGGGGTGGGTGT
Organism: Capricornis sumatraensis; assembly: GCF_032405125.1. Lineage (NCBI taxonomy): Eukaryota > Metazoa > Chordata > Mammalia > Artiodactyla > Bovidae > Capricornis > Capricornis sumatraensis. The sequence goes on from NC_091070.1 coordinate 200,326,840, forward strand.
TACACTGAGGATCTCAGTTCCAGTTCCCAGCAAAATGGGAGGCCCAGAAAGGTGTTTGTGGGCCTGCAATGACTATACCAGGCCCTCCCTCCTGCCTGCCTGAGGTCACAGTGCTATCTGAGACCCCCCTCCCCCATCAAGTTTAACCCTCTTCAGCAAGTGTCCCCTGCCACTGTCTGTCTCCAAGTCACTTCTGGGTCCCTCATGCTGTCCCATCCCAGAAGCATGACTACCGTGATGCCATGTAAGCCTGGGGCAGTGCCTTCCTTCCTAAAGGTAGAAACTTGAGTTAAGTGGTGAGCTTTTGGGTACTGAGGACTAGGAGGGTGGTGGCAGGCCCCACGGGGGCCTAATTGGAGTCAATGTCACACACTTGCTTTGACCTCACAGCGAGGCTCAGCCCCTTCCCGAAGTGTGTGTGTTTGTGTGTGTATGTGTGTGTTTGTGTGTGTACGTGTGTGTTTGTGTTGGGGGGGTGCCCTGTAGCACCTGTCTCAGATTTGCTGAGAAAAGAATAGGACAAGACTTGTTTCCACCTTCTCTCCTTCTCTCTCACATACACATACCTGTGCACACACTCGCATTCACTTTCTATTAGTGTGTCACAGATACAGTCACACCGTCACACAGGGAAGGCCCGACCGTCCCCTCCTCCGTGGGGGGGTCCGGCCTGGTCCCTCGGGCTTGGCTTGGGTGTGTGCCCTCCTCCACTGATTCAGGGGAGTCCGGTGGAGGGAGAACACTGCCTGTAGGTGAGAAGGGAGAGCTCTTAAGGGGGCCAAGGGGAGACCCTTTACTCCTTGCCTCCCCCAAATGGGACAGTTTACAAGGTGGAATGCCAGACTCCATGCAGGCTGAGGACAGCGGAGGTGGCCACCCCCCAGCAGAGGGACGACAGCACCCCTCCCACCTCCCGGTTCCCCAGAGGTCTAAGGCCAAGCTCATTCATCCCTCGTAGGAGTTCAAATAGAGAGGTTACTCTGGGACACAGGTAAGTGTTTCTTTAAAATGCAAACAGTACAAGACCAAATGCAGTCTGGGACAAAGCTCACTCTCTGCTGAGGGCCCTCTAGGGGTCCAACCCTCAGTGCACTCAGCACTCACCCCTATGGGCAGGTACAGCTGTGGGGCCTGACTAGAGAAAGGATTGGGCGCCCCCTGCTGTCAGGCCTCCAGAACTGCGCCCTCTCCCCAGGGTGCTCCCTGGCCGAGTGACCCCACCCCAACCTCCAATTACACAAGGCCTCCTCCTTCCACCCCCACCTCCAGATGCCCTTGGTTGGCGCAAAGAACCTGTCCCACCTTGGGGTCCGGATTCCCCACTGGCAGCTGATTGGAAAAGGGGATGGCCTGGCTGAAGTAGGAGCAGTTGGTGGGGAGATGGAGTTTCACAGGCTGTCTTAGCTTTCTTCTAATCTCCTGTGGGGCCAAGTGGGTGGAGAGACTAACACAGGAAATTGGCTTAAAAAGGGGAAGACTGTGACCCAGGGGAGGGGAACAGGGAAGAGGAATCTGATGGTAGGGACGGCGACAGAGCAGAAGGGCACAGGTGAGAGGCCATAGTGAGCAGGACAGGTGAGGTAGGCACAGGTGAGGGGAGGACAAAAGGCCTGCACAGGTGAGGGCGCCAGTGATCTTGGCAAGACTGAAGGGGGGCGTGGAGTGAATGAGGCCACCAGGGAGTCCATGGGCAGGAGTCGGTGCCCCCTCCGCCTGCCATCCACTGCTGCACACCCTGCCCGTGTGTCCAGCCAGCCCTATGACTGATGGCCAGGCCCCCGCTGGGGCACTGAGGGCGGGCACTCAGCAAAGGCAAGCAGCTTGGACGTCTGTAGCCTCTGGACTGTGGGGCACAGTGGGGGCAGTGGGCAGAACAGATTGAATTCAGAGCTGGGGGTGGTCTAGGGGACCGTGGTTGCGAGCCAAGCCCCAGGGGTCCTCACACAGGCAGGCCCAGCCCCTCTCTCCTGTTACAAAGCACCAAGGGGAGGCCTGTCCCGCTGGGCTGGGGTCCAGAGTGCTCAGGCTTCCAGTCTGCTGGGCCCCTTCAGGAAAGGACAGAGCCCTGTGTTCTGACCACCACACACACACACACACACACACACACACACACACACACACACATAGTGTGTCCCACCTGGGATAGCCAGGCCCAAAGAGGGGAAGGGGCAAGTTCCTGCTCTACTCTCAGCCCCTTCTTCCTCCACACCCCTGCTGTTTTGTGTACATGTGTGTGTATGGGGGGCTGCTGTTAAGGAGACCATATGTACAGATTGTCCCACCCCAAATCCACGATTTCTGCCTGCCAAAGCACTTACCCATTCTGTGCCCTGAAGGAGAAAAAGCCAGCTTCATTATCTCCCTTTCTCAGCAAAGGCCTTTTGCAGGAGGGAGGCAGGCTAGGGTGGGCAGTGGGTAGCTCTCCTATTGCCACCCAGCAGATGCGCTGGGCTAGGACCTGGGTGTCCTGCCCTATCTGGGGCCCTGTGGTGGGTTCATCCATCTGCTCCCCAGCCTCTTGGAACCTTTCCAGACACGTATTTCACAGAAGCCAAAAGATCTGTGGCCATAAGGAGGGGTAAGGTCCTGGGGAAGCAGACTTGAGACCCCCCACCCCCACCCCGCCAAGTCCTGGGAGGTTGTCTGGGTCGTAAGGTGAATGCCCCTTAGGGGTCTCAGGGCTCTGGTACCAAGAATGGCTACTCAGGACCCCAGATGAGGAAGCACAAAGCAATGAGATGGCCAGGAGGGTGCTGAGCTTCCCATGTCTCAGAGAGTTCAAGAAGAGGCTGGAGAAGGAGGCTGGATGGGATGCTCTTGAGAAGTCCTTCCAGTCCTGGAGCCCCTGACATCTGGGTAGGAATGGGAAAAGTCACCCACCCTCAATAGGGACCCCTTGCTCCCCAATCCTCTTCCTCCCCAGTGCACAGTCAGAAGAGTCTGAATGGCCTCATTTCTCCAACTTCCCTCCCCCGACCCCCAGGCTCACCCAGGGAGCCTGGAGTCCGAGCTTAAAGATGGCCCAGTCCAACCCCTGCAGGCACCCCCTCCACGAGCTCCCGCACCTCCAACAAGCCTCCTGCTCTGCCTGACTAGATGGGGGATGGGTGTGCCAAGGGGCTGGGGAGGGGGGCTCATCAGCAGTCGCGGGGCTGCTAATAGACCATCCTCGGCCACATCCTATTACCGAGCAGCCCCTCCTCAGCCCCCCAGCCTGGCTGGCCTGCGCCTCTCCGCGGCCCCGGGGACCAGGCATCAGATTGGAGTCAAGATTCCGAGAGTGTCATTTGCCGCCGTTGATGGTGCTGATAATAGGGACCGGCTGGCGGGCGGGAGCGGCGGCACAGAGGCGGATTCTCTATTAAGGCTTCCCCCCTCAGCTCAGGCAGCGAGTGTGGGAGGCAGGCCACAGAGAGTCCGGTGATGGGCTGGGCAGCTTGCCTCTGCCGCTGTCTGCTCCATTAGCGCAGGCCGGGCCCTTGGCAGGCAGCTTGAGGTCTGGGCAGTGATGGGGTCAGAGGACGCCAATCCCGTGAAGGGGGTGGAGGACAAACAGGAAGCCCAGCCCACCGCTTTGCAGCATGGTGCCTGGAGAGTCAGCCTACTCCCATCCCGTTTCACCGCCTGGGACCCAAAGCCTCTGATGCTGAAGGGAAAGTGGTGGCGGTGGGGGGGCGGAGGTTCTTTGCTATGCTACCTGCTTTCAGAGCGGAAGCATGGAAAAGGCTAAGAACATACGCACACACCCACCCACGCACATAGGAAACCTGCCAGAGCCTCCTCTCAGGAGCCAAAAGCCCTTCTGGGAGCTTGGCTAGTGGATGTTCTTATAGAGGACATCGCTGCCCCTGCACTCCTCCGGCACCACCACTGCCCAGCCCTCTCCATTACCCCCCCTCCCACACACACACACACACACAGTACACAGCCTCACTATCTCTGTCCCCAACCCCATCACTGTTGCTGCTCAGCAAGTGGTTAAGTGCACAGACTCTGGAGCTTCTCCAGTTACTAGCTGTGTTACCTTCATCATATTTAAAATGGGCATAATATTAGCTGGCTCATTGGGTTAAAATGATTAAACAAGTTACTACATATCAAGAGCTTAGACTAGCGCAGGATACATAATACTCTGTGTTGTTGTTATTATAATTCCTGTTCTCACCATGATCGATTTTATTACCGCTATCTATCTCCATGCTCATCTTCCCCACCTCCACTGCCTGCTTAATAGTAGCAGCAGCTATCATGTACATAGTATTCACCAGGCTCCAGGAACTGTTCTAAGTGCTTTACATATATTAACTCCCTTAACATCCTTATGACAACTCTGTGAGGTAGACCCTATTATCAGATGAGGAAACTGAACCACAGAAAAGTTATAAAATAACTTGCCTGAGCCCACACGGTTCACAAATGTCAGAAGCAGAAGTCAAATCCAGGCCGAGTTCTGATCTGCTACGCCAAGCTGTCTCCCACTAAGGCCTGCTTCTTTACCTATGGCATTGCCACCTTTTGACTGCTGCCAATGCTTCCCTACAACATCCCTCATTATCAGCACCCTAGCTCTTTCCCTCCTCTCTTAGCACATTAGTACCACCACCACCACTCCCTCCATGACCGCCTCCATCTCCATGATCATCAACTCTATGCCAGTCTGAACCACCACCAGCTTCTCAGCCCTGTTACGCACAGCCTACCCAGAATCCAGTCTTGCTTCTGTCCTCCCCAGGCTCTGTGCCCTAAGAGGTGTGAATGTTCCCAGTGATACAGACCTGTTCATGTGGTCAGATCTGGAAAGGACAAAGAAATTTAAATTGCTACAAAGCTATTCAGGTGCCAGCTAGAATTTAAGGTTGGCTGGAGACTGCAAGATGCGTTTTGCAATGCCGACTTCTCAGTTCCCCTCAGGAGGCCCAGTATGGTTTAAACACCCTTTTAGCATTCTGAGAGCCTCTGATGTTAAAAGACACCTTCTACCTCACAAATAGGTGGGCTGAGAACAGATTTATCTACACAGACACAACCCCCACCCCACTAGGCTACTTAGAAGTCTGTCTTCTCAACCTACTGAAACCCTGGAAGTGAGCAGGGGGCACAGCCGCATTCCTCTGCTTGTCCCATTTCTTCTCCAGTACATCCTTCACCTCCCACCTCCACTCCACAGCACACATCCAGTGCCTGTTAATAAATGGAGAGATGAGCTCCCCCTGGGGCTGGAAGGGGAGGAAGGCTCTTGCTGTCCATGGTCCTGAGACAGCCTTGCTCTTTAGGGATACAGGTGCATGCATGAGCGCTCGGTTGTATCTGACTCTGCGACTCCATGGACTGTAGCCTGCCAGGTTCCGCTGTCCATGGGACTTTTCCAGCAAAAATACTGGAGTGGGTTGCCATTCCCTCCTACAGGGGATCTTCCTGACCCAGGGATCAAACCCATGTCTCCTGTGTCTCCTGCACTGCAGGCAGATTATTTACCACTGATCTACAAGAGAAGCCCTTAGGGACACACAAGTTCCCTCTTATCCTTTACAGGCAAAAACCAGTCTGTCATTTTTCCAGGGCCCATCACAAGTTGCCACTCCCACCACCATGCCCTGAGCCTATCCCTATTTACAAGGCCCATTATTATTTGCTGAGCCTATCACTATTTGCAGAGCCTTAATTATGTGCCAAGTTCATCAGTGTTTGCAGAGCTCATCACCATCTGCAGAGCACATCCCATCACTGATTCCTGAGAGGATCACTGTTACAGATCATAATTTGCAAGGTATGTTACTGGTTTTAGAGTTCAAGAATTCACAAAGACCATCCTATTTCCCCTTCATGGATCAGAGCCTTATCGTGGAGAAGGGGCTTGCACAATTCAATGAAGCTATGAGTCATGCCTTACAAGGCCACTCTGCAAGACAGATGGGTCATGAGAGTTCTGACAAAACATGGTCCACTGGAGGAGGGAACGGCAAACCACTCCATCATTCTTGCCACAAGAACCCCATGAACAGTATGAAAAGGCAAAAAGATATGACATCAGAAGATGAAACCCCCAGGTCAGAAGGCGTCCAATATCCTATGGGGAAGAGCAGAGGGCAATTACTAATAGCACCAGAAAGAATGAAGCAGCTGGGCCAAAGCAGGAACAACGTTCCGTTGTGGATGTGTCTGGTGGTGAAAGTAAAGTCCAATGCTGTAAAAAACAATATTGCATAGGAACCTGGAATGTTTGGTTCATGAATCAAGGTAAATTGGATGTGATCAAACAGGGGATGACAAGAGTGAACACAGATGTCTTAGGAATCAGTAAACTAAAATGGATGGGAATGGGCGAATTTAATTCAGATGACCATTGTATCTACTACCGTGGACAAGAATCCTTTGGAAGAAATGGAGTAGCCCTCATATTTAACAAAAGAGTCTGAAATGTAGTACTGGGGTGCAGTCTCAAAAATGACAGAAGGGTCTCTCATCGTTTCCAAGGCAAACCATTCAGCATCACAGTAATCCAAGTCTATGCCAAACCGTTGATGCTGAAGAAGCTGAAGTTGACCAGTTCTATGAAGACTTACAAGATCGTTTAGAACTAACACCAAAAAAAAATGTACTTACTTTTCATCATAGGGGATTGAAATGCAAAAGTAGCAAGTCAAGAGATACCTAGAGTAACAGACAAGTTTGGTCATGGAGAACAAAATGAAGCAGGGCAAAGGCTAACAGAGTTTTTTCAAGAGAAAAGATTGGTCATAGCAAACACCATTTTCCAATAACCCAAGAGACAGCTGTACACATGGATATCTCCAAATGGTCAGTACCAAAACCAGATTGATTATATTGTTTGCAGCTGAAGATGGAAAAGCTCTGTACAGTCAGCAAAAACAAGACCTGGAGCTGATGGTGGCTCACATTATGCGCTCCTTATTGCGAAATTCAGACTAAATTGAAGAAAGTAGGGAAAACCACTAGCCCAGTCAGGTATGACCTAAATCAAATCCTTTATGATTATGCAGTGGAGGTGATGAACAGATTCAAGGGATTAGATCTGGTAGACAGAGTGCCTGAAGAACTATGAGCAGAGGTTCATAACATTGTACAGGAGGCAGTGACCAAAATCATCTCAAAGGAAAAGAAATGCAAGAAGGCAGATGGTTGTCTGAGGAGGCTTTACAAATAGTTGAGGAAAGAATAGAAGTGAAAACCAAGAGATAAAGGGAAAGATTACCCAACTGAATCCAGAATTTCAGAGAATAGCAAGGAGAGATAAGAAAGCCTTCTTAAATGAACAGTGCAAAGAAGTAGAGGAAAACAGCAGAGTGGGAAAGACTAGAGAGATCTTTTCAAGAAAATTGGAGATAATAGCGAATATTTCATGCAAGGATGGGCACAATAAAGGACAGAAACATAAGGACCTAACAGAAGCAGAAGAGATTAAAAATACAAGAATACACAGAAGAACTACACAAAAAAAGGTCTTAATGACCAGGATAACCATGATGGTACAGTCACTCACCTAGAGCCAGACATCCTGGAGTGTGAAGTCAAATGGGCTTTGGGAAGCATTACTACAAAGATAGTGGAGGTGATGGAATTCCAGCTGAGCTATTTCAAATCCTAAAAGATAATGCTGTTGAAGTGCTGCACTCAGTATGTCAGCAAATTTGGAAAACTCAGCAGTGGCCACAGAACTGGAAAAGGTCAGTTTTCATTCCAGTCTCAAAGAAAAGCAATGCCAAAGAATGCTCAAACTACTGCACAATTGCTCTCCCTTCACATGCTAGCAAGGTAGTGCTAAGGTAGCCTTAAAGGTAGCCTTTAAGACAGGCTTCAGCAGTATGTGAATGGAAAACTTTCAGATGTACAAGCTGGGTTTAGAAAAGACAGAGGAACCATGATCAAACTGCCAACATTTGTTGGATCATAAAGAAAGCAGTGAATTCCATAAAAAATATCTACTTCTGTTTCACTGACTACACTAAAGCCTTTGACTGTGTGGATCACAACAGACTGGAAAATTCTTCAAGAGATGGAAATACCAGACCATCTTACCTGTCTCCTGAGAAACTTGTATGTGGGTCAAAAAGCAACAGTTAGAACCTTACATGGAACAACTAACTGGTTCCAAACTGGGAAAGTATGACAAAGCTGTATATTGTCACCCTGTTTATTTAACTTATATGCAGGGTTCAGTTCAGTTCAGTTCAGTTCAGTCACTCAGTCGTGTCCGACTCTTTGTGACCCCATGAATTCCAGCACGCCAGGCCTCCCTGTCCATCACCATCTCCCGGAGTTCACTCAGACTCACGTCCATCGAGTCCGTGATGCCATCCAGCCATCTCATCCTCGGTCATCCCCTTCTCCTCCTGCCCCCAATCCCTCCCAGCATCAGAGTCTTTTCCAAGGAGTCAACTCTTCGCATGAGGTGGCCAAAGTACTGGAGTTTCAGCTTTAGCATCATTCCTTCCAAAGAAATCCCAGGGCTGATCTCCTTCAGAATGGATTGGTTGGATCTCCTTGCAGTCCAAGGGACTCTCAAGAGAGTCTTCTCCAACACCACACTTCAAAAGCATCAATTCTTCGGCGCTCAGCTTTCTTCACAGTCCAACTCTCACATCCATACATGACCACAGGAAAAACCATAGCCTTGACTAGACGGACCTTAGTCGGCAAAGTAATGTCTCTGCTTTTGAATATAATATCTAGGTTGGTCATAACTTTTCTTCCAAGGAGTAAGCGTCTTTTAATTTCATGGCTGCAGTCAGCATCTGCAGTGATTTTGGAGCCCCCAAAAATAAAGTCTGACAGTTTCCACTGTTTCCCCATCTATTTCCCATGAAGTGATGGGACCAGATGCCATGATCTTCATTTTCTGAATGTTGAGCTTTAAGCCAACTTTTTCACTCTCCTCTCTCACTTTCATCAGTGATTTCAGATATGCAGATGATACCAGTCTAATGGCAGAAAGTGAAGAGGACTAAAGAGCCTCTTGATGAAGGTGAAAGAGGAGAGTGAAAAATCTGTCTTGAAATTCAGTTTTCAAAAAACTAAGGTCGCGGCATCCGGTCCCGTTGTGCATGCACGTTAAGTTGCTTCCATCATGTCCAACTCTTGTGACTCTATGGACCCCAGTTTGCCAGGCTCCTCTGTCCATGGAATTCTCCAGGCAAGAATCCTCCAGGGGATCTTCCTGACCCAGGGATCGAACCCATGTTTCCTGTCTCTCCACCATTGGCAGGCAAGTTCTTTACTGATGGTGCCATCTGGGAAGCCCCTTCTGGTCCCATCACTCCATGGCAAATAGAAGGGTAAAAAGTGGATGCAGTGACAGATTTTATTTTCTTGGGCTCCGAAATCAATATGGACAGTGCCTGAAGCCATGAAATTAAAAGAAGCTTGTTCCTTGGAAGGAAAGCTGTGACAAACCTAGACAGCATTTTAAAAAGCAAAGACATCACTTTGCTGACAAAGGTCCATATAGTCAAAGTTATAGTTTTTCCAGTAGTCATATGATGTGAGAGTTGGACCATAAAGAAGTCTGAGTACTAAAGAATTGATGCTTTTGAATTGCAGTGCTAGAGAAGGCTCTTGAGAGTCCCATGGACTGCAAGGAGATCAAAGCAGTCCATCCTAAAGAAAATTAACCCTGAATATTCATTGCGACTGATGGATGAAGTTGAAGCTCCGATACATTGGTCACCTGTTGCAAAGAACTGACTCATTGGAAAAGACCCTGATGCTGGGAAAGACTGAAGGCAAAAGAAGGGGACAGCAGAGGGTGTGATAGATAGCATTACTGACTCAATGCACAGGAATTTGAGCAAACTCCAGGAGATAGAGAAGGACAGGCAAGCTTGGCATGCTGCAGTCCATGGGGTCACAGAGAGTTGGATGCAGCTGAGCAACTGAACAACAACAACATCCTTATTTGTTGAGCCAAACTCCGCATTTAGATCTCATGGTTTACAGAGCCTGTCACCATCCGCAGAGGCAAGGTCAAGGCGGAGTATACACAGGGTGCTCAAGCAGCTCTTATGATCCACCCTCCCCAAGTGTAGAGTCAGAGAAAGAGAAGGAAATGGAGTCAGAAGAAGAAAGGAAATGAACGACAGAGAAATCTGTATTAATTTAACAACACTCCTGCGGGCCTAGGTCTGTGTTGGGCTCTGTAAACAAATAAATGGCGTGATACAATTGTTCTGGAGTCAGGCTCTGTGTTAAGTGATGTATAGTCATGATCTCATTTTATCTTAACTATAGTCCAGAGATAAGGAGGATGTCCCTGGCTAGGAGATATTAAATAACTTACCCATCATCATAGAATTTGTTAATAGGCCTAGAACTTGAACCTGGGTTTGTTTTTATCCAAAAACCATCTCTCCTGCTTTTCATGGGGTAAAATGGAGGGAAAGGGAGGTGGGAGGGTCCAGAGAGGCCGGCTACCTGTTTGAAAAATAGACAATGCCCTGCATTTGAAATAGTCATAAGGGGGAGGTAGGCCTTTGAAAGCTTTCCTTTGAGTGCCCCTACCCTGATGCAGACTGAGTCCAAGACGGAACCGAGCATTCCACTGAGCATCTAGGACATCCTGTCTCCCCTCCTTGGCACAGGCCAGTTTCCTCTCTCCACCCAGTTCTGAAGCTCCCATGGCCTTCAAATCTGAGCATGAACACATCAGAGAGCCACAGAGAGGCTTGTCCAGGGTGAGAGACAAGCCCTGGAGACAGAGAGACACAGAATGAGAACCACCAAGATTCAGAGAGATAGACAAACCAGAGAGAGACAGAGTCAGAGATAGTTAGAGAGACAAAGTCAGACACAGGGAGACCCCTGAGAAAAAGAGAGCCTAGGAGCAGCAGAGACAGTGGGTAGGAGCCGGGAGGGCATGACATGGGGCAGGGCTCAAGGCATCAGTCTGCAGGAGCACCTCTCCAGGCCCCACTCAGAGGGTCCATAGCACCTGGAAAAGGTGGGGGAGGCTCCTGTTAAAGAGGCCTTCCCAGGATGCTCTGGATACAGGAATGAAAGAATCTGCTGGAGACTACCCCATTCCTTGGGCACATAGCCCAAGCCCATGGTTTAGGCCTATCTCTCCCCCTTTACCACCTTGTAGGTGATCAAGAGATTGGCACATTGAGCTCAAGTGGGCTCCAGGCATGGAACCTGGTAGATGAATGCTTTCCCTGAGCTTGACGTTTCAGCACTCTCCTCAATCATCAGCACCGAGTCACCCCACACAGGCAAGCAATCTTCCTAAAACAGCACACTTGCAGTGCAGACTCAGCAGGCAGTGTCCTGAGTGAGCCCTTTCCCTCTGGTTGGCCACCCCTGCTATCCCTATATGGAAATCCTCTGATTCTGGCCACCAAGTCTTGCCCCCCAGGCGAGATAATTGGATGCCTTTCTTGAAAAGATCCCTGCTGGTTTCCAGCTGTGTTGAGGGTACAAAGTAAACATGAGATGCTCAGGGGACTTGCACACAGTAGGTGCAATCAATTATCAAGGCACTGTGATCAGGGACCCCTTCCTCTTTGCTGGTGCATCCCCACATTCATGCCCAGGGCCAGCGTGGAACATGCCCAAACTGGAGAAGACTGAGTTGGACTTCGTCTCTTCACCTGATCAGAGAAAAGATATCTAGGAGGCCCCAGGCAGATGTGGGGTCTCACTCCAATCTTTATCCCACTCGCCCCTGCCCCTAGCCTCAGATGGGCCATGGGCTTCTCTCTCCAGGAAGGTAATGGCTTCTGGCCTGAAACAACTGAGCCGCTGAGCCACTTCAGATCGGTCTCCCTCTCCCCACTCGCTCCTCATATACATGTACTTGGGGGCTGGAGGGAGGGGGTTTGGGCTCCCCTCCCCTAAGGGCAGACTGCCCAGACTGGCTCCCCATCCTTTCTGTGCTCTCCTAGGTAATAAACCTGAATGGGGGAGTGAAATTGTAGTGGGTCCCAAGGGGTGCCCCTTCTCCCCAGCCTCCCTCCTTTGGAGGAGGGATGTGAGATTTCATTGGCTGCTAGATTTTTTCTGTGGTCTGCCTCTTCTAAACTAATTATAATAGTAACAATAGTAGAAGTTCCCACAGCTTGAGCACCTACACTCTGCTAGCCACTCTGCCACATGCTTTACATCTCCTTTATATAGATCCTAGACGGAAGGGTCATTCTATCCCCATTTTAAAGATGGGGCCTTAGGCATACAGAGGTGAAGTGCCTCCCCCAGGGATATGTATCTGTTAAGTGGTCAACAGGATTTGCATCAGGGAGAAGGAGGGCCTGACCCAGCCAAGGACCACTGAGATGCCACTGAGCCCAAATCTGGAGGACCCCTGGATGTGTCAAGGTGGGTGCTTTTCCCATCTTCATTCCCTTTAATCCTGCAGGCCTCCTCCCCTCCCCATAGCCTGTGCTGTGTGCTCAGTCGTATCTGACTCTTTGAGACCCCATGAACTGTAGCCCACCAGGCTCCTCTGTCTATGGGATTCTCCAGGCAAGAATACTGGAGTGGGTTGCCATTTCCTTCCCCATAGCCTGGCTGCTGATTAACTGTGACCCAGCCCTCCCTGCAGCTGGCTAATCAGATCAGCTCCACTGGCAGCCAGAGGAATCCTCCCTGAGCATGAACTCAGGACCCTCACACCTCTATGGGTGTGAGGGGCCTAGCCAACTGGAGGGTCCTATCTGGTAGGTTGGGAATACCCAAGAGAATTTCTTCTTGATGGTCTGATTCCTCCAGCTTCACCTCCAGGGGCTTCCAGACCAGAGGGCTGGAGCTGGGAAGGTCAACGAGAAAACCAAGCCTAGACAGCATCAGCATGTGGCTGTGGTTATACAAGGAGGGGACTCTCCTCTACGTGCACAGCAGCCTGAGATACCAGAGCCTATCTTCATCCCGCCACAGAACCCCCCTTCCTCCATCGCCCAGGATCCAGGGGTCAGCCCAGACCACCTAAGGTGGATCACAGATTTTGAAAGTAATTCTCTCTGTCTGTCTGTCTCACACACACAGACTCACACATATCCTCTTGTCAGTGACAACAATGGTGTGTGTTATGGACACATGCACACATGGGGACACATGCACACATGGGCACACAGCACAGGGGCTGGAGGCAGCAGCTAAATGTTTGCTAGAGACTCATTAACCCTGACCCCGCTTCCCCATTGATCGAGTCAGCCACAGGGTCACACTATCACTGCCTAGGGCCTAGGGCAAGATACCCTCCGTGCCACAGCAACTGCCCTCTGCCACCTTGGCAGTATTCACTGTCTGCCAATGCACGGGACTGGCCTCTCTCAGAGGCGTGGTGTGCATGTGTGTGATGTCCGTGGTCATTTTGTGTGTCCAGGATGAGTCCCTGTCTGTGTCACTGTGGGCCTTCAGTTGTTGTGTATGGCTGTGATGTTTGTGGGAGGGGTGTGAGGCTAGGGATACACACATCAGCAACCACAAAAGCATACATGTTACCATGGGCATACACTGAGTATGAAAGCATGTGCGTTCCCTGGACACACTCCAGTCATACACAGTGAACATTTTACAGATGAAAAGTGGCCAAGACATTCCTGACAGCTTGCTTGTCTTGGAGCTAGACTCTGTGCCCTTTTCCTAGAGGGTTAGCAGGAAGCCTAGCCCTCTTTCCTCAGCCTCCTCCCTGACCACATCTAAGGGAAGCAGCAGGCCCAGAGACCTGGTGAGGAAAGTCTCTGACTACCAGCCCCGCAGAGAGGACCCCCAGCCAGAGTCACCAAGGGGTCTCAGCTTATTTCCCAGCCCAGCTTCATGCCTCAGTCCCTTCCACCCTATCGCAGAAGCCCAAGAGGAGAGAGATTTAGAGAGATGGGTCACGCTGGCAGGCTCATACTCAACAACACACACAGGCTCACAGACACTGGCACACACTTGTCCCTGGGGTCCTTCCAGGGAGGAAGGCAGGGAGGTCTGTGAGAGAGTGCAGGCAGGAGCTGTGCACCCGGACCACTCGTCTGCAGAGCCCGGTGTGCAGCCGCATCTCCACCTATGCCTGGGGGGTTTCTGCTGGAGCGGCTGCGAGGCACCAAGTCTGAAAGCAGGATGGTGTGTCTATAAACGGTAAAGGGGCTGCCTGTGTCTGCAAGTGTACATGTGAACCCTCGTGTGACTGAGCCAGTGTTGCCTCAGTGTGTGAACGATCACAGGCTTGGCTTACACGTGATGACGAGCCTGGATGTGCCTGTGTACACGCCTCTGTGTGTTCTCACGTGTTTTGCAGCTTGGGAAACACACATTGTGTGTGTGTGTGTGTGTGTGTGTGTGTGTGTGTGGACTTGTACGTAGGATTATCGTGTGTAACTCTTTGTATGTGTGTGATTGTAAATGTGTGATTGTGTGTGAGCGTGTGCCTGGAAAGGTGCCGCGTCTCGGGCGCGGCCCCACCTCGGGCTCCTCTGCGGCCGGCGGCCTCCGTCACCCAGCTGGGAGCTGTGGGCAGCCCGCCCGCCCCGGGGAGGGAGGCCCCGCCCCCGCTCTCGCCCCCGCCCCCTCCCCCTCCTCCCGAGTAAACTTTTCCCAAATCCCCGAGCCGCTTAGGGCGAAGCCGCCCCCGCGGCCTAATCCGCGCCCCCCGCGGATCTGCATAATCGGGTTAGCGGCCGCGCTCCCTCCCGCTCCCGCCGCCACCGCCGCCGCGCGCGATTCTCTCGCTGTCACTTAGGGAGGCTCAGCGCGATTTGCGGCCTAATCCCCCGGGATCGCTCGGCCGCCGCTCCCCGAGGGGCCGCCAGATTGTTCCCTTCATAATTGATTGACTCTATTTGCCGGATTGGGGACTTCAAAGCGCCGGCGGCGCGGGGGCGCCTGGGAAGGAGCGGGGCCCGCGGCGGGTCGGCCGGCCTGGCCCGGCGAGGCCCCTGCCCCGGCGGGCGCCGTCCTCCCTGCGGCCGGCCGGGCCCGGAGCCGGGAGGCGGGGCAGGAAATCCGCCCGTGAGGACGGGGGTGGCGGCGGCGACGCCGACGAGGTTGATCACGTCGTGACCGCCCTCGGCGGCCGGCAGCGAGCTCTGGGCCGGCTCGGTGCTCAGCGCTCCCCGAGTCCGGGCTTTAAACTCCCGCTCATGACCTGAAAGCCTGCAGAGTGTGAAGAGCCACCCCCACCCCCACCCCACCCCCAATGAGACAGGTTCAGCGAGATCGCTTCCGTCTGGGAACACCTAGGGACCGCGCTGTGCTGGGTGCTGGGACCCAGCTGTGAGCCTCACCGACGCGGCTCTCAGGCACATGCGCCCTATTCCAGTGAAGAAGGCGGGTGGGCACATAAGAAATAAGTCAGGAAATAACATGCACAGAAAATAAGGCAAAGTGGTGTGATAGTAACTGGGGCCTGGGCAGGCAAATTAGCCTGAGCGGTCAAGGAAGGCTTCTTGAGCTGTTGATGTGTGCTCTGGAACCTGAATGCTAGGGAGGAAGCTCCTCTGTGAAGAGCTGGGGGACAGGCCAAGGGGCAGAGCACCAGCTTTTACCAAGTAGTAAAGCTACGCCTGCAACTCAGGCTACCTGACTCCAGCGCCCAGAGACTGAAGTCTCCCCTTTCCTTTTCCACCTGCCCAGCCTAAACTAAGCCCCAACCTCAACACAGGCTGAGCCCTTAACAGGAATGTCTAGACTCTCTTGCTCAGGCAGCTGTCCAGTTCCACCCAGCCCACCCCGCTGCTGGCTCCTGGACTTGCTGATTTGAGCTGGCCCCTGAGTGCTTCTCTGTCTCACTGATCAGAGACTGCCTAGGTGGGCAGTCCTGCACCCAGAGACTCTTTGGAGCTGGGGTCTGCTGCTTCCACGACTCCTGAAGAGGCAGGGGCAAAGGCATGAGGCAAGCTGGAGGGGTTTCCCGCACCCTGCCCAGCCTTAGCCAAGCTCCCAGGAATCCCTGGCCCAGACAAGGGAATCCCCAGAAACGCTTAATTAATTCTTGATTACCCACTGTCTCTGCAGCTGCCATTAACCACCTCCCCAGCCTGGGCCCAGTTAGGCCATGTAATTAAATTAGTGCAGGGAGAACACTCCCAGGCAGGAGCAAAGTACTCCTGCTGGGCTTCTTAGATAGTCTAGGAGACTGATAAGGAAAGGCTCAGAGACATCAGGGTCACACAGTTGGGCTAGAATGAGGGCTCAAGTGTAACTCCCCCAAATCAGTTCTGGCTCCCTCGTCCCACCTCTCTTGAGACCTCTACCCTCAGCACGTATTTTAAACCTTAAATGTCTTTATAACGACAAGAGATTTGCTTGCTGTCCTTAATTAAATTTATGCCAATTCATTGAGCTTTGGGAAGGGTGGATTTGGGGCAGGAGAGGGGAGACCCGGATTTCCAAGGAAGCAGGAGATGGAGATGAGGGGTGTTCTCTGTGAAGGCATTTCCCACCTTCAGGATCAGGGGGCGGGGCAGAGAGAGATGGTTGCAGCGGATGGCAGCATGGGAGGCGGAAGGGGGGCACCGCGGAGGACTGACACTGTCCACAGAGCTCACTTGGAGCAAAGGGGGAGTCACTTTCCTTTTCACAAGAGAAACTGGAGAAAATAGCCTAAAAGAACACCCTGAGGGTGGAAGTATATGCACCGTGTAAGCCAAGGCAGAAGGGGCTGGAGAATCTGGGCCTCTGGAGTGAGGAGAGCCTAGCTGGAGTTTCCACGGCGACATCCCATGAGCCAGGCTTCCCTCCCCGCATCTTCCCTCCCTCAATCCTGGAGGATGCTGGCTGACAGCCCTCCCTCCCCCAAACCCAGCTCCTTGTCACTTCAGAAAATCAGAAATAAGCCTTAGTGATTAGAGGGAGACGCGAGTGAGATGGGGCTTAGAGGCCCAGGCTCAGGGAGGTGTTAAGAGGCGAGTGGGACTCAGAGTATTAGGGGGGCAGAATTAATAGCTTCTCTGGATACCCCTCCCCTCAGGACTGTGGTACCCAGGGGAGGAGGGAGAAGGAGAGGGAGAAGGCGAAGGGATGAGAAGATCATGGGGAAGAGAGAGGAAAGGAGAGGAAGGGAAGTAGGAGGTGAAGGAAAAAGAGGAGCTGATGGGAGTGGGGGACAGAGAGAGAAAGAGAGGAAAGGCAGGAGGGATGGGATTGAGGAAGAGGAAAGAGGGAGACGTGAAAGTAAAGGAGAGGTGAGGGAAATAGTAGATGGGAAGAGAAGTACAAATTAAATCACAAGATGTCATTTTGCCTATTTGATTGAAAGATAATTTTTAAAAGATAATACCCAGTGTTGATGAGAGCAGAGGAAATGGAGAATTGAGTACAAATTGGCACAATCTTGGAGGTTCTGGAGGTGGAGAGCATTTTGGCAGTTATTATCAGAGTTTTAAATATGCATCACCTGGGGCCAAACACTTCCATATGTGGGCGTCTACCCCTGGATGGCATCACTGATTCTATGGACGTGAGTCTGAGTGAACTCCAGGAGTTGGTGATGGACAGGGAGGCCTGGTGTGCTGCACCAGGGGTCGCAAAGAGTCAGACACAACTGAGCGACTGAACTGAACTGAACAGAACCCCACAGCAGTGCTGGCCTCTGAGCACAGCCGTGGAAGGACAGAGGGGGCTGCTACAATGTTCGTCATCCCAGATCTCAGAAACAACTCAACGTCCATCAAGAAAGGACTGACCAAGTACATTATGGAGCAGCCACACCATGGATTACTATGCACCCAGGAAGAAGGAAGAACTCTTGTCTGCCGAAATGGAGAGATGTAGCTGATGAATTGTTCAGTGAATAGAGTAGGTCATTAAACAACATGAATAGTAGGGTTACAATCTTAAATGTTAAAAAAAACACTTAAAACTACATGTGGTGTATATGTGTAAATGTATAGAATCAAATATCTGAAAGGAAAGAGAACCCCTGATTATTGACTGTGGGATTTATGGGGCAGGAGGCAGGGTGGGGACTTAGCTTTTCACCTTGTATTCTTTTGCATTATGTTTTTACAATGAGGTTTTTTAATTCAAACTATGTATTAGTTATGTACTAGTGATATTTAAGAACACTACTTTTTTAAAGAGGGATGTGGAGTGAGGGGAGGGCAGGAGTGAAGACTGGGAAGGATGGAGGCAAGAGCAGGAGAGAGCTCGAGGCAGAGAGCAGACAGAAGGGTAGGAGGAGTAGGGCTTATGGGGTGGGAAGGGAGGGGGGCTACCACCAGGCAGTGCCCCAGAGTGCCCAAACACATTCCTCACCCCTGTCCCCATCACAGACAATCTGGCTGAGGCCTGAGTAATTGAAGGCTAATTGGGTTTTAGGCTTGTTAATGCTCCTGCGAATGTTTGCAGTGAGGAGAGCCAGTCGATCCGGATAAATGACTCCCCGTGGGACGCCAGGGTGGGAAGAGACACAGAGGAGGAAGGGCCTTATGGATGATGAGCAGGGGCACAGAGTTTTTAGCCCACCCTAAGGGGGAAGCGGAAGAGTCCTTGGACTTTTGCGGAGGAGGTGAAGTGGAAGGGATAGGCCAGTTCTGGGGCTGAGCAATAGTGGGTCAGGGTTCAGGCAAGCAGCAGAGAGGACACCAGAAGGGAGAGCAAGGCCAATGAGCCCAGCCCAAAGCCCACAGACTGCAGGTCTGCTCTCCAAACGCAGTGCAGTGAGAAGGCTGGCCACTGGAGGAAGGCAATGGAGGTGCCACCGGGGCCTCTGCCCACACTCAGGAGCGGGTTGTTTGGCTCACAAAGGGATGGGCCCCTTTTTAGAACTATTCCCTGGCCTGAGCTGAAGTGGACCCTTCACACCCACCAGAGTATCCTGTACCTCCAGGCCCACACCACAGCCCTCCCTCCCAAATTCCCCACACTGAGTCCAGCCCAGGAGCCGTCCAGCCCAGAGGCAGCTTGCCCACTGGGCCGGAGGATCTCGGAGGCTCGCCCTTCTCTAACCAGTGGGCATTGTTGGCTTATGACTGTGGAAGCTTAGGGAGACACCATGACTCTGACGTAAAGGCATTGGAAGCGGGGAAGGTGCTGGAGGAAGCACCGCATCTCTAGTTCTCCCTGAAGAAACTGGCTGATGCAGGAGACACCGTGAAGGGCAGTCAGACCCAGGCAGCTAAAGAAGAGAGAGACTCTTAGCAAGGAAAGGTTTTGTCTTGCAGAGTAGCTGCCCCGGGGAGCTCCGTGTGCTCCAGGAGCTGGAAATCCTGACTCCTGGCTCCCAGGAACCCATGAGGAGGCCCTTCTGCGGGTAATCCCCACCCTCGATAATCCCCTCTTCTCCAGGGGTCAGGGATACAGGATGTGCTTTTAAAGGATCAGCTGCACATTTGTTCCGTCCTCCTCCTCCTCCTCCTCGGGCCTGACTCGGGGACTCGGGTCCCTGTAACAAGGCAGGGAAACATTTAATGAGTTTGTATTCCCCAAGAGCGCGGTGACTGACAGCCGCCCCAGGGGTCACCACTCTTCTTGTCCTAGAAGACAACACAGCAGCTGCTGGGCTCTGTGTGTGCGTGTGCACACCTGGGGCTGGGCCCGAGAGGGGCTGGCCCGGGACACCCTTCCCATGAACAGAGGCCACCATGAGCGTCTGAGAAAAGGGTAAGGACGCAGGGACTGCTGTCCCTTTGTGGGGTGCCTCTAGCCACACGGCCCAGCCCTTTGCCTGGTCTCCTCAGTCACCCTCCACTCTCAGCCCAGGCCAGCTTGACGGGAGGGAGGCCGGAGGCTGCCCACAGTGGGGTTTGAAGGGATCGGGGGGCATGGTCGATGTGGAGGCCTGCGTCTGCATGGGTAATGAGGCCAGGGACTGGCTTGTCAATAGCATTTAAGTACTTTTCTCCCGTTTTCAAGCCAGACTGAATTATTTATTCGTTTCTGGTCAATCGCTGGTAATGTCATTAGCATTTGTCCATCAAAGGTAGGGAATAGAGGGGAATGGTCCCCCTCAACAGACCCCCATATCCCAAACTGAACTCTCAAAGGTCAGTCAATCCAGTCCCCTAGCCCTGTTCTCAAGTTGCCCAAGGACCAGAATTTCTGAGACCTTGCTGGCATCCAGGCCATTCTCTATCCCCACGAGCCACAGCTTCTAGCCTAATGTGAGAAGGACCCAGAGAGTGGGCATCCCTCCTTTTCTTCCCATACACACCCCATCATTAACTTAGAAAGCCGGCCCTCCCTCATTCAGGCATCACAGTCACAGGCTGATCCCTCGGAGAGTGAGCAAAGCTGGCAGTAGAGGACGTGGGTGGGCGGTGGGGTGGAGGGCCCAGGAGCAGACAGTCTGAATTGGGCATGCCTCTTCCCTTGTTTCAGAGCCTGGCCTGCTTCCTCAGACTCAGCTTCCCCACAGACTAGGCTCTCAAAGCAGAATTCTGGGCTCTTCTTCTCACAGGAAGCGACCTGCTCCCCGCTCAGATGAAGCTCTCAGACCATGTGCTTTCAGCCAATCAGCCCCCTCTAAACAGAATCTGCCTCCCCTTTCAGGCCAGAATCTCCAGACTGGGTTTCTCTCCACATTCAGTTCACAGTTCAGCCTATACCACTGAAACCAAAGGGGCCAAGGATTAATCCCAGGGGAAGGACAGCTGCGCTTCTGGGCTGCAGGCATCTAGGTCAGGAGCTCCTGTATCCAGACCCGTCACTGATCAACCTAATCTTCTCTCCCTGAACTTGAGACCTTGAAAGGAAAGGGAAGGGTGAGACTTCTCACAAAGATGTGGGAGGGATTGTGCAGGGGGCTTATGGGGAGAGCTCTGGGGAACAATACCCATGAAAAAGTGGGGGACAGGGCTGGGCAGAGGGAGAGGTCGCACTGTGATGCAGTTGCCACGGCAGCCTCGGCCAATCCCGCAGGAAGCTCTGGCCCTGGAATGTTCTTTCAGAGTCACCCCACATGGAGGTGAAGAGGCCAGAGCTTTGTACTCCTGCGTTGACCAGTCACCCTGTGGACTGCCTCCAGGGAGAGCGCATAACCCTGGGGGAGGCAGCTAAGGGCAATACTCCAGGGAGGAACTTGACCATGAGCCCTCGGAAGACAACACTTTGGCAGCTGCAGGAATGAGTGCCTTGGCCCTCAAGGAGGGTCCGGACAGTACTGAAGCATCCACTGTGGGCTCTGGGTAGCACAGATGGATGGAGCACCAGGAGTCTCAGAGGGGTGGCTCAGTTCACGGACATGCTGATAGCTATGAAAGTTGATGAGCATGGCCAGCCAGTTCCAGTGAACACAGCAGGGTAAGTTTGGGGGCCACATGAAGGCCAGGCACAATGCTGGGGACAAGGCAGAGTTAAAGGACTCCAGTGGACCAAAAGTTTGGAGGAGAGGGTGGGGGCAAGGGGCGGTCTTCTGCCTGCTGCTCCAGCCTGGGTCCAGGCCAGGGCCTGGTGGGCCTGGCAGGTCTGAGCAGCCCGAGTGGTTGGGAGGAAGGCCCCCCTCAGCACTGCCAGCTCCTCAGTCGATAAGCAGGATTAGCCTCCTCTTCCTCAGGAGGAGGGGCTCGGCTCCTGCATCAGCCACCAGCTCTGGCCCTAATCCCCCTCGCTTTCTAATCCACCCACGACTTTCTTAGGCATTAACGTTGGGCTCTCAGCTCCCTAAGCACCACCCTGAAGATGGGAGCCAGGCTCTGAAGGGAATTAGGCCAGCCTCAGAGGACAGCTCTGCAGACAACTGGAGGGAGGCTGAGAAGCACCCCCACCCACCCCGCCTCTCCTCCTCTGCAGGCCACCCCACCCCAGACAGGGTCCTGGGTCTCATGAGGTCTCTTCCAGCTAGAGCCAGGCAAGGAGCGGGTGCAGAGAGGGGCTGAAGAGGAAAGGGATCCCCTCGGCCGTATGTGAAGTCTGGGGGTGGTGCAGACAAGGAGATGAGGGTAACCATAGCCTGGCAAAGGCAGAGAGACAGGAGAGTTCAGGACACGCTGTGCCATGTGAGAGCCCAGAAGGCCAAACTTAGGCCAGGTTATGTAGGGCCTTGAGATCCCCCTGCTGAGGAATTTGGACTTCCCTTTGGGAATAGAAAGGCGCCTTGGTGGGAAAGTGGTAGTATTT
The DNA here is from genome assembly GCF_032405125.1 of Capricornis sumatraensis. Taxonomy (NCBI): domain Eukaryota; kingdom Metazoa; phylum Chordata; class Mammalia; order Artiodactyla; family Bovidae; genus Capricornis; species Capricornis sumatraensis. The sequence continues at coordinate 200,348,833 of NC_091070.1, forward strand.
AGAGCAGCTGCTTTGGTGCCTGTGAAGGACTCGGGGAGAGGGGCAGAGACTGGGGGTGAGCAGGTTCTTCTCACCCGAGGCAGGCAATGAGACCCTACAAGGACACTCGCCCAAGGTCACCCAGCACCATCTCCCAGTGCGGTGGGGCAGCACAGCGCCCCCCGTGGTGGCAGGGGCGGTTGCAGCCCCAGCCTGCTCAGGGGCTCCCTGTGAAGCTGTGAAGGAACACCCTGGGGTGCCCTGGAGAGGCGAGATGGAGCAACAGCCCATTAACTGTTGGCGGCTATCCTAGCAGGCCTCTTCGCTGTTCATTATTCCAATTATTCAAAACAGGGTGCAGCAACCAGGCCACAGTCCAGGGACAGAAGAAGTGACCTTCACCTGCCCCACGACACCTCCCTCCATCAACCCCACTCCTGGGTTCATCAGAGCGACCACACACAGGCTACTTTCCTCTGAGTGGGGCCCCAGGCAGGGAGCTGAGAAGGTGGGAGAGGGTGTGAGGCTGGGCGTGCCCAAGTCCTGGAAGCCGGGAGGGCCCACGTCTGCTCAGGAGCTGCTTCCTGGCAAAACCCAGCTTCTCCCTCTCCACCTCTCAGCCCTCATCCTGGGTTAACGCGTCTGTAGACACTTCTTGTTATTAGTAGTCACAAAGTACATACTGAAATTCTCCTTACCATATCCCTTGGGCCGGGAGGTAGCTGTTTGCCCATTTTTTACAGATGGGAAAAGTGAGGCTCAAAAGGCAGTCACCTTTCCTAGACCCACACAGCTAATGACCGCATAGAAACCAGGGAAGCAGAGGGGACAGACACCCGCAGTCCAGGAAGACAGAGCAGTGCAGTGGTTACAAGTGTGACTGTTACAGTGTGATGGGTTGGGGTCCAAATCTACGGTCTGTCTGCCAATTTCTAGCTGGGTTCCAAGTTTCTCATTTATAAATGAGTTGATAATGCTGACTCACAGGCCCCATTCTGTGAACAGACACACAGGGTCGCAGTGGGAACCCCGCCAGGGGGCAGAGAGACACACAATTGCTGTTCTCGCTACCATAGGACCCTGAGTGGACAGGCAGAGGCTGGGCCCCCGCTCTGTCTGCTTCCAGAGCTCTCAGATATACCTGTCCAAAGGGGTTGGCAGGCAGTTGGGGTCGCCAGGCTCCTTGAGGGTGGGCGGGGAGTATCGAGCGGTCGGTGGGATGTAAAAAGGCAGGAGGTTCATCAGGGCGGGTTCATTAGGCCACCCTGGCAGGCTCCTCTCATTGGGCCCCACTAATGAGCTTGCACTGGATTATCCGCTCCCACCTCCGCTCGGTTTACTCTGTCAAATCGAGTTTGCATTTTAAATGGGAATTTGACAAGACGGGCAATTTGTCTGCTGACGAGGTTAATGGGTGTTAGCCCTGCGGACTGAGGCGGGAGAACCCCTGCCCCAGCCCAGCCTGGCCTCTGCCCAGATCAATGACCCTGACTGCTGCTCCTCCCTCCACTGCAGCCACCCTGGGCCTCCCAGTGGCCAGAGGCTGTCCCTGTGTCTGGCTCACCACCTCCAAGCAGTCTTCCCAAAGGCACCCTGCTACTGCCCGGGTGGGTTGACATCCCCTCCACCTGGACTCAGGGCTCCTGAGGGCTGGGCCATATAATGCCTCTCAGACCATGGGCTTCCCCTCTGACTCAGGTTCCCAGGTCAGGGCCATCTTTTCCTTTTGTGTTGGGCTTCCAAGGTCTGGGCAGTGTCCCTTCCACCTCCTTCTTCTACATGGGACTTGAAATGGAGCCAGGGCAGTGGGGTGGGGGGAGCTGGCATTGCCACATCTCAAATTTTAGCACTGGAATGTGGCTGGAATGGTTTCTAATCTTGGGGCCCCATCTAGACCAAACCTCAATATTGGGGCTCACGGGGGGCTGGGGAACCCTTCTGAGACTTCCTGATGGTGCCTGACTTCCTCGAGCCACCCCCTCCAAGGCTGAACAAGAACCCAGGTTTCTGGGACCCCCGCAGGAGCCCAGGAGTGGCACCAGACCAGGGTGAGCTCAGACTGTAGAAGAAGATGCTTCAGCCGCCCCTCCTCCCCAGGGCCCAGCGCCCTTCCCCGCCCTGGCTAATGTGCCACAATTACCTCCTAAGTGCCCAAACAAATGTGGCTGCTGGGGAAAGTGACACGGGCTCCAGGTGATGGATTCGTGCCATCGGGGAGCCAGGCGGAGCGGGCCCCGAGCGGGGGGGCAGCACTAATATTGTATCAGCGTCGGCGCCGGCACCACGAGCCGGTGATGAATATGTGTCACTTTACACGGCGCACACTCGGGGGCCTGGCTGCGCAGGCATGGAAAATAGAGTGTCTGGGATTAATGATATTGAAAATGATAGAGAGCAGATTGGAAATGGCTTCGCCCGCCCGACCCGCGGAGATGGAAACGTACCTCACAGCTATCTGCCCGGCCTGGCCCCCACCTGCCCCCCACCCTCCACCAGCCGCAGAGGCCCATGCACCATGAGGACCCTGCATCTCTTTCCCACCAGCAGCTCCTTGGGCTGGCACTTATGGGGGTACACCTATGAGCAGAGAGAGGGGGCATCAGGGAAAACTCAGCCTATGACTGACCTTTGCTCTTTGTCCCAGCAGACCCTAGTCACCCAGTGAATCTTGACCTTGGACACTGAAAAAGCCCTGACCCTGGCTAGCTAAGCCCTGCCTCTGGCCCCTGGCTGAGTCTGCAGGAGCCTGAACCTCCTACCAGACCACAGAGGCTGAGCAGTGGAGAGGGGGCGGTGCAGGGATGAGGCGTGGACCCCTCGGTGTAGTGTATCCACTGCTGGAGGGCAGTCAGGGCCCAGGCAGGCCCTTCATGGTGAGGACTCCTGAGTCAGTAAGCCAGGGAACAGATGTCTTGTCTGTTGATGCTATTTTTAATGTTTAAGTATGTTGCTTTTATGACTGTGTCTGCACACATGAGTAAGTGTGTGTTTATGTGTGTGTGTGTGCTCAGTCACACACACACAGTCAGCTGTGTCCAGCTCTTTGCGACCCCATGGACTGCAGCCCACCAGGCTCCTCAGTCCATGGGATTTTCCAGGCAAGAGTACTGGAGTGGGTTGCCATTTCCTCCTCCAGGGGATCTTCCCGACCCAGGGATTGAACCCATGTCTCTTGCATCTCCTGATTTAGCAGATGATACACCTGCTCTTCACCACCGAGCCACCTGGGAAACCTGTTTATGTGTTCACAAACATACCTGTAGGGTTGTGTCTGGCGTGTGTAGGAATGTAGGTGCTGGGCATACCCTTCTGTGTGCCTTGCTGTGCACAGGCATCTATGGGGATTCTGTGCATGCTTGTGCCTTATCTTAGGCCACTCTGTGCAAGGGTCTGAGTGTGCCTGTGTGTATACTCTTACCCACAGATGGAGGGACTCTGGTATGTGGGCTTCTTCAGTCAAGGAAAATTCTTGTATAAGGCCTGATCCTAATCACAGGCTAAATTCCTATCATTAGGGTGAAATGCCTTTCCCTATTGGAATGGCAGCTATCCCACCAGGATTCTAAATTTGCCAGATGGACAGCAAGCTGAGATCATCAGCCCAGCCTCAATGTCCATCTCAACATCAGTCCCCACACACCAAGGTGAGGAGGATTCACCTACGTTAACATCAGGCATTCAATAAGTAAGTACTGGGTTGGCCAAAAATTTCATTTGGGGTTTCTGTACAGTGTTATGAAAAAACCCTAATGAAATTTTTGGCCAACTCAGTACTTCCTGAGGGTTTGTAATGTGGCAGTTAATGTCTTTGATGAACAGGACAAACCAGTTTCTGACTTCATGGAAGGTACAATCCATTGGAAGACACTAAACAAGCACACAGATGATGACAGTGTAAAAACTTTCACAAAATAAATATTCAGAAAGCCACGATAGAGTTAATGGGGTGACCGACCCCAGTAGAGGAAATGGTCAGGACGGGCCCCTCCATGAAGGTGACATTTGAGCTGAGGGATGAGAAGCCAGCCCTGGGCAAAGAGAACGGTGAGTGCAAAGGTCCTGGGCACATTCTAGCCCCTGTAAGGAGAGAGAAGTCAGGGGAGACGCAGGAGGGGAGAGTAAGGCCAGGACAGATTGGGCCTAGGAAACCAGGATGAGGAGTTTAGGTTTTGTTTTCAGTGGGACGTGGAGCCACTGGAGGGGTGAACCAAGAAAGCGGTAAGATCATATTTGCATTTTAAAAGAAATTGGAGGTGTTGAGAAGACGAGCAGGAAACCTTCCAGGAGGTTCTGGTCTCAGCACCAGGCCCAGGATCTATATTGTCCCAGTCCTGCCAGAAGCTCCCACATGCACCATCATTAATACTAAATACTACCAGCTGGTGCTTCACTGAGGCCCTCGCAGCAGCATCCTGGGGCTTTGGGTCCCCACACTTTCCCCAGTTCTGCCGGAACACCCCTACCTGGACCCCCTCTGCCTCACTCTTCATCCTACAGGATCTCCTGAATTGCTATCTCCCCAAAACCACCTGAGTCTTCCTGGCCCTGCTCTTTCCAAAGACCAGTCCTGGGAAATCCAAAAGCTATTGTGAAGACAGCAGGAGGGGAGGAGGGGCCTCCCACTGGGCTTGAGAAGCCCAGATCTAGAGAAGCCTCCAGTTCTGAAGGGTGAGGCGCAGCTCCTTGGCAGCCCCCTCTCAACTGTGGGAACTCTGAAAGCCACCGCCATCCGCACGTGTCTTCACGGGGTCCTAGCAGAGTGGTACTACACAGGGGACACCCCAGTCTGTCTGTCTCTGAGTGTGTGAGCTGCTGGAGGGAGGAATACCAGGTGTCTGGTTCCCCTCAAGCCCACCACTGACATGTAGAGGCCCACGGGAATGTGAGTGGAAGGGAAGGACTGGCATCAAGTCCCAGGGTTGGGACGGGGAGCAGAGCTAGGTGACCTGACCCCACCCCAGAGCCAGCACCACCCCCCTGCCCCGGGGAGGAGACAACCCCTTCCACCTACACCGGGTCCCCCCAAAGGCTCCCTGCAGGCCAGGACTCTTTTTGGAGGAGGCGGTGAGAGGGGGCTGAGGTCTCTAGGCTGCGTCTCTCCCCCTGCTCTGCTCCAGCCTCTGTCTTCTGCTCACTCGCTTTCTCTCTCAAGCTCTCAATCTCTCCCGGTGTCTCTCTGCTGCTTTCTTTCTCTCCCTCCTTCCCTGCCTCTCTCTCCCTGAGTCATTTGCAGAGCGGAGATGGCCTAGTCCATCTGGGAGCGAGAGCGCGGCTGCTGACGGAGGCGCAGGTAATAGCCGAGTGGAGGAGAGACGTGGAAATTTATGACATTGAAAATGACTGAGAGAGAGTGTGTGTGTGTGTGTGAGTGGGAGGAGAGCGTGGGGTGGGCGGGAAGGGAGAGAGAGGGAGTGCTCGCACTCTCTCAAACACACACACTCACAGGCTCACACTCCCGCCCTACCCCTCCCTCCAACCTTGCAGAGAGGAGAGGACATGGGGGAGAGGGCTGCCAGTGCAGACAGAGGCAGGCAGGCAGGCAGACAGACAGACAGTGAGGAGGGGTAGGACAGATTGGGCAAAGGGAAGGAGGGGGAAGAACAGCAGGGAGATCAAGAGACAGCAAGACCGGGGACTTCTGGGGCAGAGACAAGCAGTGTTTGGCTGTGGTGTCTGCTTGTCCCTGTCGTGGTCCCCACCTCAGGAGCTCTTATCTGAGGGCAGGGGTGTCCCCATGGCATATGGTAGCAAAGAGTCTGGGGCCTGAGCTAGAGCTGGAGGTTATTTAGGGTTGAGTCTCAGAAAGGGCCAGAATCTACTGCAGGCTGCAGAGAAGGCCTCTTAGCGTGGCTGTCTCCCCAACTCCCTAACTGGGTGAGGGGGGCAGGAAATGGATGGACTAGCCCTGGAGACCGCTCAGTTCCTCCCTCTGACCATGGGAGGCAGGCCAGAATGACCTGCCCATATCCTCTTGAAGTCACAGGAGAATCTGTTTCTTGGGGGTGTTAAGTCCCTAATCCCTTCTGCCCTAGCCACTCCTCCCCTCTAAATGGCACTGCTGGAGACAGGAGTAATTAGACAGCCTTCAGAGAACTAAGCCCCCACCCTACGGCCACCCAGACCCAGCACGCTACACTCCAGTCCCATCCTTGGCTTCATTCTGCTACCTCCTGGTTCTAATGCTACTGAGTCTCTTCCCAGCAGGAGACCTTAACCCTGGGTGCAGCTCTTTGCTCAGATTCCTTCCTTCTCTAGGCTGAAGTTCCCTCATCTGTAAAACGCCTACACCCATCCCCCTTGGGCCAGAGAAGCAGTGCCAAGACTCAGGGTAGACTCTGGTCTACCTAAGTCTAGAGACTCTTCTCCCTTGGAAAGTGTGGGTCATCCTAGCTCTAAAGGTGCTGTCAGCAGTTCTGGCTGACTTTGCGGGTGAAGGTGGAGAAGATAGAACTCCCAGGCATCCCCCCGTCCCCACACCCAACACACAGCTGTTTTCCAAGGAAGCCAATGTATCAGGTACTCCAAGGACAGAATTTTCCCTGCCTTGGTATCGATAGAAGGCTGAGGTCACACAGCTGAGAAAGTCTAAGCCAAGCTCTGGTCTACTTGCCCAGGCCATGCACCTGGCCCCTTGTCCTGCCAAATGTGGGCAAGACAGGTGCTTTAGGGCTCTGAGAGACCTTGCCCACCATCTCCAGCAGCTTGGAGCCCAGCTCTGAACAGGTGACCAGATTTCCCCAAAGTGAAGATCATTTCCCACGCCACAGCCCTGCCCCCATCTCCCTGCCAGCCTTACACTGAGGCCCCTTCCTCTCTCCTCTTCTTTCTTCCCTGCTCTGTAGCCCTCTCTGCTGGAAAACTTCCTTGGATTAACCCCTCCTGGACCAGGGCATCTGAAATGCGGTAGTTGAAAGCATAAGCTTTAGGGCCAGAAAGGCCCCGCGTTACAGTTCTGCCCTCGGGCTGGGTGACCTTGGGCTCTTTATTTAATGTCTCTGAGCCTCATTTCCTTATCTGGCAAGACCAAGTGAAGTCGCTCAGTCGTGTCCGACTCTGCTACCCCATGGACTGTAGCCTACCACGCTCCCCCATCCATGGGATTTTCCAGGCAAGAGTACTGGAGTGGATTGCCATTCCCTTCTCCAGAGGACCTTCCCCACCCAGGGATCGAACCCGGGTCTCCTGAATTGTAGGCAGACGTTTTACCATCTGAGCCACAAGGGAAGTCCTCATTTCCTTATCTGGCAAACAAAGCTACGAAGGTCTGGCCCCAGGACTGTGGTAAGGATCACAGGAAATCATGGGTGTAAAGAGACTGGCACAGAGGAGATGCTTGGTAAATGCCAGTTGGCATCTGGCCCCAGGCACCACCACAACTGTGTCTTAGCTTTCTGGGGCACCTAGAGGGATGAGGGTGAGAGCTGAGGGTAGGGAGGGAAGGAAGAGCAGTGGTAGCAGCTTCAGAGGACTCTTGCTCACTTGGAAGAGATGGAGCCAGAGCTACAGGGGGAGACTCAGGGTAGCCCCAAGAGGGACCTCCCCATTTTGAGACCCAGGAAGAAGCCGCCCTGTCCAGGGTGTTCTGAGGCCCTTGCCCCCATTCTGGAGGCAGCTCCAAAGCAGCAGCGGTTGCTCTGTCTGGGGAGCAGTGGGGGAGGTGAAGAGTTCACTAGGCGCACAGGCTGCAGGCCGAGGGCCTCCCACCCAGCCCCCGTGCCCTGGCCCAGCCCATCGTGGCCACATAAAAGGTGACGGATGGTTAGTGGGGGAGATAACGGGATTCATAAGGGAAATTTATCGGTCACTCTGGTGGTATAAATATGTTTATAGCAGACCAAGGGGAAATGAGGAAGCCCTAATAAATCACTGTAAAGCCACCAGCCATTAATAGGCGAGTGGCTACAAGAACCCCAGTGTTGGCGCTTGCAGACACCCCCTCTGGCTGCCCGCTAATGGGGTAGCAAGGCTGCAGACTCATTAGGCCAGAAGCCGGCCCCCACCCCACTACCGTGGTGGGAACAAGACCCCAGGGGCCACCTCTGCCAGACCTGAGCTGACCTGTTCACCTTTCCATGGCCCCTTCAGTAGACCTGGGCTCAGTCAGACTGGAAGGGCTGAAGGGACAGGATGGGGGTGGATGGGGCGTTCCAAGTCTGGGAGGCCCTGGGGCATGGGGATGAAGGAGGATCTGGAGTCAGACCTGACTTCAAACCTTGACGCTGCCAGTTCCCAATCCCTGCCCTTCTTTGAATTTTCTTGTCTGCAAAGTGACTTCACAACCTCAGAAAGCTGTTGGGGAAGAAGAGAAAGAGAAAGATAACTCACTCGTCACAGTGCTTGACACCCGCAAGCCTCGATAGGTGGCAGCTATTCTTAGTCTTACTTTAGGCAGGGTCTTCCCCTCTGAGGCAAAGTGCTATGCACACATGAGAACACCCGTGTAAAAGTGGATTGCACTGTCCCCATTTTATCAGGAAGGAACCTGAGGCTCAGAAGTTAAGAGGCTATCAGAAGCCACACAGCTAGAAAAGAAGGGGCTCTGCTTGATTCCCAAGCCTAGACTTTACCCTCTGCCCTTTAAGCTCTACTCCTTCCTCCCTCCTGGGGGTTGCCTGTCCCCACCCACTGCAGAAGAAGGGGCCCTGAAACCCTAAAGGCAAAGCACTGGGAGCCAGGGCAGCAACTTGCTGATGCTGGTGACCAGGCCTAAGCTCCTTGGTCCCAGCCCCTCCCCTCCATGCACTGCTCCTGCCCTCACCCTTTGCGGAGCAAGTGCTAGACTCAGTAACTGTGAACTCAGCCCAGCACCAGGGTTGCTGGAAGCCTTTCAAGTGATCTGCACAGAGTGGTTTGTACTTGGCTTTTCCCATCCAAACTCTTGGTCTTGGTTACAGCCTCAGACCTGGCCAAGGGCCCCTCTAGCCCAGCTCACTCCTTCATCCATTCAGATGTATGTTGCTCCTTCCACAGGGCATAACACTCACCAAGGCCCCGCCCGTATGGTACTTGACTGAAACCTCATGGAAAAAAGTCACACCTGGATCATAGAACAAAATGGAGTGTGTGCTTAGGCTAAGGCAGGTAGAGCAGCTGGAGAGGCCCAGAGTCAAAGAATGAGCAGGAGCCCAGCAGGAAAAAACGTTTCCAGAAAGGGGAGCCTGGGAGGCAGAGAAGACTTCCTGAGCCCCTGGGCCTGGCTGGTTTCACCTCTCCTCTTTCCGTGCTGAGAGGCCGCACAGAGACCTCCGCATCAGGCTCTGTCCTCACTTCGTCCCCGATCTTCACGTAGTGCTCCCGGTCACCTGAATGCACGGCAACCTGCTCCCCAGTTTCCTGCCAGGACAGGCTCCTCTGCGAACTATGCTCCCCACCCTATCAGAGCCCCACATCTACCCCCAGGGCCCCAGCCAGCAGTCCAGCCTCCCTTAGCCCAGGAGGACCGGGTCTCCACTTGGACGTGGGGAGGAGCTGCTCCACCTCTACCGGCCCCGCTCTGCGGAGAAGGAATCAAGCCGGCTCTGCCTGTCCGCTTCTCGGCGCGTTTCTCCAGATCTCTGTCTCTCGGTCTCGCCCCCCTGTCTCTGCGGGACTCTAGCTCTCTTCCTTCCAGCCTCTCTTCCCCGTTGTCGCTCTCTCCCTCCAGGTCTCCGGCTGCGTCTCTCCCGCCTCTGCCTCCCGAGGCCGGGCGGGGGAAATCGCTCCGTAAATAGGCGGATGGCCCCGGGCGCTCCGGGCGCAGACACTCGTTTTTAGAGCCGGTAATTGACTCCTTTCAGTTGATAATTCATGGCTTGCATATGCGCTTTAATGCGGGCGCCCGGGGAGGGCTGCGGGCGGGGCGGCCCGTGCGCGGAGCTGCGAGCGGCGGAGCGGCCGGGAAGCCGGCCGGACTCCGGTGCGTGGCGTCCGGCCGGCCGTCCCGCTGTTGTGAGGGCGGGGAAGTCCGCCTCCGCCGGGTCCGTCTGTCTGGCCCAAGCGAGACCCGGCGCGGGGGAATGAAATCTGAGTGCGGGGAGTGGGGCGCAGAGGCCAGGACAGCGCCATGGGCAGCAAAGCGAGGCGGACCGTCAGAGCCTTCGAGATGGATGGGGAGGAGACGCACACCCCTTCCTCTTGTAGCCGAAGGGGAAACTGAGGCCCAGAAAGGCGATAGGTCTTATCTGCATCCCACAGCGCAGAAACAGGGCCGGAACCCCAGGTCCCGCTTCCTAAAGGGTCCTAGTCTGGAGCCTCAGTCGCAACCTCCGTAGAACCAACCACGCCTCTGGGGAGATTTCCTGTCTCTGAGCTCAAGCCCTCTCCATGAGCGAACCACGCTAAAGCTCTCAGAATGGCCTCCCCAGGAAGAGCTGGGGATTCTGGACATAGACTCGGAGACCTGAACCGACTTCTCGCCCCATAGTGACCCCTAGGATGAGGAGGGGCAGCCCTCGTCCTCTCCCACCTGGCCTTCACCTTCTGTGGAGGTCTTATCCTGAGGCCATGACTGGGCCTCAGATGCGATCATTATTTCCACCTTACAGAAGAAACTGAGGCTTGAAGAAGCTGGGAGACTTGCCCAAGGCCTTGGAGGAAGCAGAGCCAAAACCTGGGCCTGTGGGCACCCAGATGAAGCTCCCCACGACGGGAAGTAATAGGAGCGGGAAGAGGAGCGGGGAGGCGATGTCCTATCTCTGGCACCTCGAAGGAGCCCCTAGGCAGAAAGGCTCTGAGAAAGCCAGGGTACGGTCAGGCAGACCGGGGGTGGGGGTGGGGGGAGTGGCTTCAGCTGGAAACGGTGCTGGCAGGAAGTGAGGGGTTAGAAGTCAGCGCTGGAGCTGGAGCTGGGGCTGGGGAGGAAGGCAGCTGTTGACCCCAAGCTTCAGCTCAGGAGAAATGAGAGCAGCCCAGCCTGTAGGAAGTCTGGCTCAGGGCGAGGGTTCCCATTTAACTATGCTCCTTGAGCTGGTATCTGCGACTTCCTTTCCCCAAGCTAATTTTAGCCCAAAATAGGATTTTTTCCCCATCTCCTAAAATCTGCACCTGGTCTATTCCTGGTCCTCCTATCTCACTACATCTCATCCCACTAATTTTCTTGGCAGTGGACCTAAGACTGGAAAAGACCTGATGAGAGGGGAGAAGGCCAGGTAATGTGTCTGGCGGCTCAATGCTGCCCCCTGGTGCCCAGACTTGTGCGGCCAGCGGGGTGTAGGGAAAGGGAAGCAGGAGGCATTTGAGATAGAAAACCTCTCTGCTCCTCCACTTCTCTGAGCCTCTTGACAAGCTGTGTGTGTTGGTGCTCAATCGTGTGGTACTCTTTTATGACCCCATGGACTGTAGCCAGGCAGGCTTCTCTGTCCATGGGATTTCCCAGGCAAGAATGCTGGAGTGGGTTGCCATCTCCTTCTCCAAGGGATCTTGCCAACCCAGGGATTGAACTTGTGTCTCTTGCATCTCCAGTATTGACAGATGGGTTCTTTACCAGCTGAGCCACCAGGGAAGCCAAAGACTTGAGTGCTTGCTATGCGTGCATCCTCAGCTGCGCAGTCATGTCCAACTCTTTGCGACCCTTTGGGCTGCAGCCCACCAGGCTCCTCTGTCCGTGGGTTTTTTTCAGGCAAGAATACTGGAGTGGGTTGTCATTTCCCTCTCCAGGGGATTTTCCTGACCCAAGCATCAAATCGAGTCTCCTGCTTTGCAGGCAGGTTCCTTACCTGCTGAGCCATCTGGGAAGGCCTAAGCCTCTTAGACTTCCCTCTTATGGGAGAGAAAGGACAGAGAAGGAGCCATACTAACCCTGACTGAGAAGGTACCATGAGGACCCTTCTCCTGCAGAGAACTCAGACTCTGTGCTAGAGCCTGAAGAGAGGTGGAGGCCAAGGTGAGGTCAGCAGTAGCCCTATCCAGCCTGCACCTGGACACCCCAGATGGTTGTTTCTATTGTAAGTGGAGTCAGGGCAGCCTTTTTGGTATGATTCCTGGGGTCTCCATCTTAGTTCAACTCAGGCCTTTTTCTGCCTAAAATTCCATCATTTTTGTTCCTGAGGAGGTACTCAACAAATGTAGAATGAGTGAATGGATGGGTGAATTCCATTTATTTGCACTGGGATATTATCTCCAGGAGGTCTGGGCTATCAAGCGCAGGGAGGAATGAGTTCCTAAGTTTGCCTAGTTGACTGGAAGTAGGGCTACAAAGAGGAATGGGATACAGGAAGGGGAAGTTTTGTTGAGGGAGAACCTCAAGAGAGTTTAGGTGAACGGAAAGTCATGGAGGAGATTGAGGGCTCAAAGAAGGCTTCCCGGAGGAAGTGACATTCGACATAGGACTTGAAGGGCAGCGAAGACAGTGGTGACGTTTAGTTGAAGAGAACAGTATGAACAGAGGCACAGGCACACCTGTGCTGGCAAGAAGGCCCAGTTTGAGAGAATGGAGGGAGGTTATGCCGTGGTGGAGCCATGCCAGAGAGGCTGTAGAGGTCCTCAGGAGGTGCTGGGTGTCAGGTCAAAAGATTTAGCAGCTCGTGGGCAAAGCACTGGACTGTGAGTGGGGGATTAACTCCTAACACAGGCTCTGTTCTGACTTGGTTTCACTCCCACAGCCTTGCTCTATGGAACTTTCTCTAGAAAGTGGGAGCCATGGCAAGTTCTTGATCAGAAAAGTGCCTAGGGATCACCTCTCCCATAATAGTCAAGTACTGGCAGGTAGGACAGACTACATCAAATCTAACCCCCTCAATTTGTAGATGATAAGACAGGTCCAGAGAGGGGAAGTAACTTGCCTGGCATCACACACCAAACCAGTGGCAGAGCCAGGATTTGGACCAGGTCTCCAAGCTCTCAGTTTGGGGCCCTCTCCCCTCTCCTGCAGTCTGGGATAGCATCTCAGAGACTGAACTGGAGGAGAGCAGCTGGAAGTAGAAGGCCACTCGAAGTCTACAGCCCGACCTCCCCATCTAGACCAGAGATCACAAAGCCAGCCCGTCAGAATGTTTATTGAACACGTCACCCTGCTCCCCATGCTGGGATAATCTGAGAAGTCTGTGTACTGAGCAGCCACACAGAGGGACAACAAAGAAAACTTCTGGTGGGCTTCCAGGAGGAGAAATAAGGCGGATCTGGTATTCATGAGAAGGAAGTAACATTGAGAGCAGACTTGGATGAGGATGTAGAAAGACCTCCAGGAGGAGGAGTGTCTTGTCACTTGGGTTCCATCTTGTTCTTGACTAAGGTCTCCACCTCCTTCATGAACCGGAGACACAGTTCCTCTTCCCATGGCAAAGCGATGCACTGCACAGCCACCGAAAGCCCCACAGATCCTCTCACCGCCTGCAGGGAGAGAGGGCCTATGGACTCAGAGCCTGCTTCCTGCTCACAGGCCCCTTGCCCAGCTACCCTCGCCACCCATAGGTGTGTATTAACCCAAATAGCTCACTCCTGGTCTATATTAAGGCAGACATGTCGCGGATCTCAGAGTTCCAGGCTTCCTCAACTCTCAGCAAAACCTGGAAAAACTGTTCTGCTTTGGCTACAATTCTCCAGGGTTAGGATGGAAAACTTGCTCCCTGTGTAGACAGCTGACTCTAAGGATGAAATATAAAACTGAGTATCCAGCCCATGTTCTCAGCAAAGGAAAAGAGAATGTGCAAATCCCTGACCCAAGGCCTGATTGCACTTCTGCAAGGAAAGGGGTGCCTTGATCCCCAAACACAACTCTAGGAACATGGGAGTTGAGCCTGAGTCCCTGCCATGAAAATCAAACATACTTGTAGGCATTCGAACATGTTTTCATTGCTTCAGGATGATACCATATAAGCCCTCACTTGCCTTTGTCTCTGGAGCCAGGTCCCATGGCTTCGAGTCCTGGATCCTTCCCTTCAGCTGGCTATATGGCTTTGGTCGAGTCCCTTAACCTATCTGTTCTTTCATTTCCTCATTTGGAAAACCTCATGGGACAGTTGTGGGATTTAATGATTTAATATATATACAGCACTTTTAAACAGCTCTTGGAACAGAGTAAGAGCTCAAGACACATTAGATAGTATCGTTATTGTTATTCTCACAGAATTCAGGTCAGCAGTTCCACTGGGTAACTCTAGCACTAAAATCAATTTCCAGGAAAAATAAGTTACTTAATGTCTGACTCAGACACATGCATACTTTTCAGGGCCAGTGTCTCTCTTTCCCTCTCTCTCTTCCTCTCTCTCACTCAAGTTGGGGCTGTTATTTTAGACCATGAATTCAATAGGTCCATAGAAATATTTCCTTTGTGAAGCCCTCTCTGAATTAGTAATAGCATTTATGCAACAGTTCCTACATACAGGGCATTATGCTAATTGCTTCACTTTTTTTCGATTTAACCTTTAACACAACCCCACAAAGTGAAAATAGAACGAAAAGTGAAAGTGAAAGTCACTCAGTCATGTCAGACTCTTTGCGACCCCATGGACTGTATATATAGAGTCCATGGAATTCTCCAGGCCAGAATACTGGAGTGGGTAGCCTTTCCCTTCTCCAGGGGATCTTCCCAATCCAGGGATAGAACCCAGGTCTCCCGCATTGCAGGCCACAAGGGAAGTCCAAATCCTGTCTTCCTAGAGAGAAAAAACTGTGTCCAGTTCAGATACATAGTGACCTGCTAACCAGTACCTTCACCTTGTAATCTTCACGGTAACCTCCCAGCCTTTACCTTTATTCACTGCCCCTGTCTCTGGGATTGACCTTCCCTACAGAAGTGTCAAGGAAACCACTGCTTTTGCACAGTGGTTCTCCCCTTGCAAGGACAGAGGCTGACTTGGAGGTCAAAATAGTGTGTCTTCAGTGATGGGGTGAAACTGTAGCTGAGGTGGTAAAGAGAAACACTAAGAGGGACCAGCCCCGCCCCACCCCAACAGCAGGAGAGGCAGAGAGGGAAACTGACCTCCTGGAAACTTTTGTTGAACTTATCTCTGTAGTAGCCTCTGTAGAAGGCCAGTTCCTTCTCGTCCTGTGGTGTCACGGTGGTGACAGGCACTATGCCGGCAGGGAAGTTCAGGAGGTTGTAAAGACCCAAGTAGAAACTGCTTTCTGTAGGAAGATCCAGGTAAGCTCAGGAAAATGATCAGCTCAGAAAAGACTCAAGGGACTTCCCTAACAGCCCACTAGTTAAGAATCCTCCTTGCAATGCAGGGGATGTGGGTTCGATTCCTGGTCAGAGAACTGAGAGCCCCCATCCCTCGGAGCAACTGAGCCCAAGCACCGCAACTAGAGAGTCTGTGCTGCAACAAAAGATCCCGCATGACACAGTGAGAACTCTGAGTGCTGCAACCAAGACTGGAGGCGGCCAAATAAATGACTGATTACTTTTTTAAAAAAAGAAGACAGGAGGGACAGAATGTGGGTGGGTGCCCCCTTGGGATCTTTCTTGGAACCACAGCCTTCTGCTTGCAATAGCTGTTTCAGTGCAGGGAGTCAGTCTAACAGCTGCCTACTGCTCCCCACCGTGGAGGGAAGGAGAGAGTCAGAATCTGCTCTGTGCAGATGGGCAAAAAGCACATGAAAAGATACTCAACGTCACTAATTACTAGGGAAAGGCAAATCAAAACTACAATGAGGTATCACCACATACAGGTCAGAATGGCCATCATCAAAAACTCCTCAAAAAATAAATGCTGGAGAGGATATGGAGAAAAGGGGACCCTCTTATCTACACTGTTGGTATGAATGTAAATCGGTGCAACCAGTATGGAGAACAGTATGGAGCTTCCTTAAAAACTTAAAATAGAGCTATTCTATGATCCAGCAATCCCACTCCTGGGCATATATGCAGAGAAATCCATAATTCAAAAAGATACATGCACCTCAGTGTTCATTCCAGCACTGTTTACAGTAGCCAAGATATGGACAAGTCTAAATGTCTATTGACGTAGGAATGGAAAAGAAGATGTGGTATGTACATACAATGGAATATTACTTAGCCATAAAAAGAACAAAATTATGTCATTTGCTGCATGGATGGACCTAGAGATTGTCATAATGAGTGAAGTAAGTCAGACACAGAAGGACAAATACCATATGATATTGCTTATATGTGGATTCTAAAACAAATAATACAAAAGAATTTATTTATGAAACAGAAATGGAGTCATGAATATAGAAAACAAGCTTATGGTCATCAAAAGGGTGGGGGAGGGATAAATTGGGAGATTTTGATGGACATATACAGTGGAAGTGACAAATAGATTCACGGGATTAGATCTGAGGAGTGCCTGAAGAACTACAGATGGAGGATTGTAACGTTGTACAGGAGGCAGTGATCAAATCAGCCCCAAGAAAAAGAAATGCAAAAAGGCAAAATGGTTGTCGGAGGAGGCCTTACAAATAGCTGAGAAAAGAGGAAAAGCAAAAGGCAAAAGAGAAAAGGAAACATATCCATGTGAATGCAGAGTTCCAAAGAATAGCAAAGAGAGATAAGAAAGCCTTCCTCAGAGATCAACGCAAATAAATAGAGGAAAACAATAGAATGGGAAAGACTAGAGATTTCTTCAAGAAAATTAGAGATACCAAGGGAACATTTCATGCAACGATGGGCACAATAAAGGAAAGAAGTGATATGGACCTAAGAGAAGCAAAAGATATTAAGAAGAGGTGGCAAGAATACACGGAAGAACTATACAAAAAAGATCTTAATGATCCAGATAACCATGATGGTGTGATCACTCGCCTAGAGCCAGACATCCTGGAATGTGAAGTCAAGCAGGCCTTAGAAAGCATCACTACGAACAAAGCTGGTGGAGGTGATAGAATTCCAGCTGAGCTATTTCAAATCCTGAAAGATGATGCTGTGAAAGTGCTGCACTCAATATGCCAGCAAATTTGGAAAACTCAGCAGTGGCCAAGGACTAGAAAAGGTCAGTTTTCACTCTAATCCCAAAGAAAGGGAATGCCAAAGAATGCTCAAACTATCACACAATTACACTCATCCTTCCCTGGTGGCTCAGACGGTAAAGTGTCTGCCTGCAATGCAGGAGACCCAGGTTTGATTCCTGGGTCAGGAAGATCCCCTGGAGAAGGAAATGGCAATCCACTCCAGCACTCTTGCCTGGAAAATCCCTTGGACGGAGGAGCCAGTCCATGGGGTCGCAAAGAGTCGGAGACAACTGAGTGACTTCACTTCACTTCACATGCTAGCAAAGTAATGCTCAAAATTCTCCAAGCAAGGCTTCAGCAATATGTGAACTGAGAACCTCCAGATGTTCAAGCTGGATTTAAAAAAGGCAGAAAAGCCAGAGATTAAATTGTGACTATCTGTTGGATCACAGAAAAAGCAAGAGAATTCAAAAAAACTTCTGCTTCATTGACTACACCAAAGCCTTTGACTGTGTGGATCACAACAAACTGTGGAAAATTCTTAAAGAGACAGGAATACCAGACCACCTTACCTGCCTCCTAAGAAATCTATGCAGGTCAAAAAGCAACAGTTAGAACTAGTCATGGAACAAAAATATTGTTCCAAATTGGGAAAGGAGTATGTCAAGGCTGTATATTGTCACCCTGTTTATTTAACTTATATACAGAGTACATCATGTGAAATACTGGGCTGGATGAAGCACAAGCTGGAATCAAGACTGCTGGGAGAAATATCAATAACTTCAGATATGTAAATGACACCACTTTTACGGCAGAGAGCGAAGAGGAACTAAAGAGCTTCTTGATGAACGTGAAAGAGGAGAGTGAAAAAGCTGGCTTAAAACTCAACATTCATAAAACTAAGATCATGGCATCTGATCCCATCTCTTTAAGACAAATAGATGGGGAAACAGTGATGGACTTTATTTTCTTGGGCTCCAAAATCACTGCAGATGGTGATTGCAGCCATGAATTAAAAGACACTTGCTCCTTAGAAGAAAAGCTATGAAAAACCTAGACAGCATATTAAAAAGCAGAGGCATTACTTTGTCAGCAAATGTCCATCTAGTCAAAGCTGTGGTTTTTCCAGTAGTCATGTATGGATGTGAGAGTTGGACTATAAAGAAAGCTGAGCACCAAAGAATTGATGCTTTTGAACTGTGGTGTTGGAGAAGACTCTTGAGAGTCCCTTGGACTGCAAGGAGATCAAGCCAGTCAATTGTAAAGGAAATCGGGCCTGAATATTCATTGGAAGGACTGATGCTGAAGCTGAAGTTCCAATACTTTGGCCACCTGATGCGAAGAACTGGCTCACTGGAAAAGACCCTGATGGTAGGAAAGATTGAAGGCAGGAGGAGAAGGGGATGACAGAGGATGAGAAGGTTGGATGGCATCACCGACTGTATGGACATGAGTTTGGGCAAGCTCCGGGAGTTGATGATGGACAGGGAAGCCTGACATGCTCCAGTCCATGGGTCGCAAAGAGTCAGACATGACTTAACCAATACACACTATTATATATAAAATATATAACAAATAAGAACTGGCTGCATAGCACAGGAAACTCTATTCAGTACTCTGTAATGGCCTATGTGGGAAAAGAATCTAAAAAAAAAAGAGTGGGTATATGTATGTGTGTTAGTTGCTCAGTCGTGTCCGTGTCTTTGCAACCCCATGGACTGTAGCCTGCTAGGTTCCTCTGTCCATGGGTTTCTCCAGACAAGAGTACTGGAGTGGGTTGCCACTCTTCTCCAGGGGTCAAACCTGGGTCTCTTGCATTGAAGGCAGATTATTTACCATCTGTGCCAACAGGAAAGCCCCCCTGGCCTCATTACATTGTGGGGTTTTTTTTCTAATTTTTTAAAAAATTTGACTGAGTCAGTTGTGGCTCACAGGGTACATGTATATATTCACTTTGCTATACACCTGAAGCTAAGACAACATTGTAAATCACTATGTGCCAATAATTTTTTTTTTTAATAAAAAGAATCCACACTGCAAAGCCTTACTCAGTGCCAGGCACTGCACTCCCCTCTCTACACTGCTGAGTCCTTGACTCCTCCCTTCCTCTGTGAGATGAGGATTACTATTCCGTGCACAAATGGGAAACCAAGGAGGCAGACAGATACACAACTAGTGGCTGGCAGAGGATGCAGCCATGCCCTCCAGTACTCAGGGCTCCAAGAGGGCTGGAGTGCAATCCTGAGTTGAAAAGGTAGCTCCTCCCAGCAGCCACCTGTGTGCAGGGAGTGAGCATCAGAGTGTCAGGGAGGTGGACAGAAGACACTAGAGCAGAGCCAACTGTGGGGTATGCCTTGGGCAACTGCTGTAGGGGGACCCAGAGGAGAAGAGCCCAGGCTTGAGGGGGGTTTGCATTCTGCATGGCATCGCCTCTGAGACCAGCACCTGTGCTATACATAGGTGGTTGCCCTGTGTTGAGGCTTGCTTGCATCTGCAGGTGGGCTACTGGGCTGAGGCCACCTCTGGAAGTGAGGCTGCAGAAAGCATGTTAAGAGTGAATGGATATGCTAAGAGAAAGAAGCCAGACCCCTGTGCCTCATACCTTTTGATTTTCCTTATATGAAATCCTAGATGAGGCAAAACTATAGTGACAGAAAGCAGACCAGTGGTGGCATGAAACGCAACAGAACATGAAGGAAATTTGGCTAATGATGGAAATAGCCTCTATTGTGATTAGGTCGTGGAGGAGAAGGGGAAGACAGAGGATGAGATGGTTGGATGGCATCACCAACTTGATGGACATGGGTTTGAACAAGCTCTGGGAGTTTGATGGACAGGGAAGCCTGGCGTGCTATAGTCCATGGGGTCACAGAGTTGGACATGATTGAGCGACTGAACTGATACACGTATACATACATATGTTAAAATTCACCAAGTTACTTAAAACTGGTGAATTTTATCTCATGTAAATTATACTTCAATAAAGTTCATTTAAAAAGTGAATGGAGGGACTTCCTCAGTGATCCAGTGGCTAAGACTCCGTGCTCCCAAGGCAAAAAGCCCAGGTTCGATCCCCGGTCAGGAAACTAGATCCTGCATGATGCGAGTAAGATCCAGTGCAGTGAAATAAATTTAAAAAAAAAATGTTTAAGTGAATGGAGGAAATCCCCTGGCAGTCCAGTGGTTAGGACTCCATGCTTCCACTGCAGGGGCACAGGTCCGGTCCCTGATCAGAGAACTGAGATCCCAGAAACTTCACAATGAAGCCAAAACAAATGAACAAACAAACAAAGGGAATGAAAACTGGTAGGTGCCGGGAGCCGGCAAGAGGAGTCCTGCCCGTGGCAAAGGTCATGAAGTTAAGGGGCCCGACAGGCAGAGGCGAGTCGGGCCTTAAGGGAGCCTCGCTGAATCTGCTCGTGCATCTGCCCCAAAAACCAGAGTCTGCCTGCCTTGCTGCATTATGCCTTTCACCTATACTTCTGACATTACAGGGGGCTATCTCCCACCACCTCTCTCAGTAAAGGAGTTAACTTAGGACTCCAGTTAATAAATCTCCTGGGTGTGTTTCAGTCCAAAAACTCCTCTGATGGCTCTCTAGCCTGCCTGATAGGATTATCCAGCCACATATGATTGTTTACAGCCTCCCAACCGCGAGAGGCACGAGATGCTTTAAACTTTCTAAAAACAGATTCTTTTGAGAAGTTAGAAAATTATTAGTATAGTATTAGCAAGTTAGTTAGAAATTATGTTGGTGAGGGGTTTCATTGCTGAGTTAATGATTGCCACCAGGCCTCCATATCCTTAGGCACCTGGGAGTATGTTAATCAATGTAATTGGAATGTAGAAAAAGAAATATAGTAGTTTTGATGTTAGCAATACTAGACTTTTTGAGTTAATGAATTTTCTCTTCTGTTATAGGTCACTGTACTCCTCTTTCTTTGTTATAAATCATTGTGTCCTTGCTATGTAAAAATGTAACTTTATCACTATCTTAAGACTAAATAGATCTTAAGGGGAAACAAGTTTTCTGCTCAATTAACCTTTATCAATAGAAGAAAGGTGGGGCCATAAAATGTTAATCGGTCTCCAGACCAGAAGATATTATAAAACAAATGTAAGACCCTTATAAGAACAAAGGTATGCTGATAAGGGTCAGAGCAGCTGACTCTGCTTGACTGTTTCTTACATTTATCTCTATGTACAACTAAAAGTATAAAAGTGGACCTGGAAAATAAAGAAATGGACCAGTTCCTGGAAAGACTGGCTTCCCCCGTGTGGTCTTTTCTCGTTCTCTTCTTTTCTGACTGGATTCCCATCTAGAGTGTGGAGGCTCGCCATGTCTACTTACTTGCCCTGGCTTCTAAGACCCACGCGAGAGGGAGCCCAAGGCGGGGCACCCTCCACTATTCAAGAGGGCGCCGGTGGCCTACATAGGTGGTGCAGACTCCTTGTCTTGGAGCTTTATTGGTTTTCCGTGTAAACCAAGTTATTCAGCATCTTTTCTCCACTTATTTTCCTACTACACTATTTCTTTCTAATCTCCCTCCATATCTTTAATTAAGCAATTAATTCCTCAGATGCCGACGTCGTCCCGGCTTCAAATTCCCTGGATCCCCCGGGGCTGGACCCCGGCAGGTAGGGACTGGTAACAGGTACAGGGTTTCTTTTCAAGATGATTAAAATGTTCTGGAACCAGATAGTGGTGGTGGTTGCATGACATTCTGAATATACTAAAAACCACTGAGTTGAACACTTTAAATGGTGAATATACGTTATCTGAATTTTATCTCCGTTTAAGAAAATTTTTTAAAAGTT
Organism: Capricornis sumatraensis; assembly: GCF_032405125.1. Taxonomy (NCBI): domain Eukaryota; kingdom Metazoa; phylum Chordata; class Mammalia; order Artiodactyla; family Bovidae; genus Capricornis; species Capricornis sumatraensis. Next base: position 200,370,454 of record NC_091070.1, read on the forward strand.
GGCTTAAAACTCAACATTCAGAAAACAAAGATCGTGGCATCTGGTCCCATCACTTCATGGGAAATAGATGGGGAAACAGTGGAGACAGTGTCAGACTTTATTTTGGGGGGCTCCAAAATCACTGCAGATGGTGACTGCAGCCATGAAATTAAAAGACGCTTACTCCTTGGAAGAAAAGTTATGACCAACCTAGATATATTCAAAAGCAGAGACATTACTTTGCCCATTAAGGTCCGTCTAGTCAAGGCTATGGTTTTTCCTGTGGTCATGTATGGATGTGAGAGTTGGATTGTGAAGAAGGCTGAGCACTGAAGAATTGATGCTTTTGAACTGCAGTGTTGGAGAAGACTCTTGAGAGTCTCTTGGACTGCAAGGAGATCCAACCAGTCCATTCTGAAGGAGATCAACCCTGGGATTTCTTTGGAAGGAATGATGCTAAAGCTGAAACTCCAGTACTTTGGCCACCTCATGCAAAGAGTTGACTCATTGGAAAAGACTCTGATGCTGGGAGGGATTGGGGCCAGGAGGAGAAGGGGATGACAGAGGATGAGATGGCTGAATGGCATCATGGACTCGATGGACGTGAATCTGAGTGAACTCCAGGAGATGGTGATGAACAGGGAGGCCTGGTGTGCTGCGATTCATGGGGTCGCAAAGAGTCGGACACGACTGAGCGACTGAACTGAACTGAACTAACATCAGAGGTAAAGGCCAGAGGCTGTGGGAGGACTCAGAAGTCCTGGATGCCACACCCCACCCCCATCCCACTCCCTACCAAGGACCCAGTGTTCTCTCACCTTGTGTCTTGGCAGGATAGCCAACAAAGAAGGCGGGGTCCAGTGCTGGAGACAGCAGCACATCCAGGTCCAGGGACCTCCACTTGGCTATGAACTCTTGCTGATATTCCTGCAGGAATAGTGGAAGGCAGGAAAGGTGAGACTGGCAGGGGTCACTGTTTGCAGGACAAAATCAGATGCCGCCAGGCTGAGTCAGTTAAACACCAGGAAGAATTCCCAGGCTGTGAGGTGCAGACTGAGATGGGGGTGGTACGAGGGGAAGTCAGGGTCTTCCCAGGGGCCAAGGAGGAGGGATGGGAAGGACAGTCTCAAGCTACAGTGATCTGGGGACAATGTATCACCCTGGTCCCAGGGAGACAGACTACATTAACCTCCTGGTCATCATCCGGGTGCAGCTGGGCCTCCCCTGAAGGCCAAGACAGAGATCTACCATCTACTGGGCTACTCCTGTCGCCACCCAGGGGTCTGCTGCCCCAGTTCTGGCAGTCCCTCAAGGTCTCCCCAGGCATGTATTACCTCCACTGCTGTGTGCAGCTCCCACAGTTTCTTGGGTGTCCTGGGGAATGAGGAAGAAGGAGAAGTCCAAAGGTCAGCATGGGAGGACTGCTTTTTATACAAACGGGGACATGACACCCAGGAGGCAAGTTCTGGACTCTATGCAGGCTTCAAATCAGCTGATGGGCTGGGAATCACCCTGTATCTTGTCCCCTGGCCAAGATCCATTACCTATCCAATGTTCCCAAGAGGACCCGTCCCCAGTCAAAGCCCTACTACCTGTGACAGGGACCCACAGGCTCCCTCAAAACCCCAGGTCCCTTCCCCTAAACCGTGAGGCCCCGGATCAACCCTCAGGCTGCTCCAGCCCCAGTTCCAACCAGCCCCTTAATTCCAAGCCCACCAGGCCAAGCCCAACAGCAAACCCAAACCAGACTTCTCTCCCAATCATATCCCCACCCCAACTCCAATCTTAACCTCAACCCTGACCCAAACCTAACTTCAACTCAGGCCCAACTTTTATCCCAATCTAACTCAATTCTAGTGTGTACTCAAGAGTTCAACTCCAAATAAAACCCCAGTCCCACCCAAAAGTCTAAATTAACCCCATGTTGGGCATGATTCCAAAGCCCTAATTAGATTCCAAAGCCTTAAACAGCCCTGCTCACAGTGGACAAGACCCCCAGCCACATGACCCTCACCCAGTTCCCAAGGAAACCCCTTGTGAATTGGACCTGAGGAGGCTTGATCACTTACCCTACTCCACACAACGTTTCTAAATTCTGGCTAACCCGGGGCTCCTGGAGGTGGGGAGAGAGGGGGAGGGCACTTTCAGAAACCATAGGGCAATGCCACCTGCCCAGGACAGGGGTCTGGGAAGAGAAACTCTGCCCCGTTCCCCCGCAAGCCCCTGACCACAGCACCAAACCCTGATCCCCCTCTCTCAATCCCCTTCCCTCTCTCTGAAGCCCCATCTCTCTGAGCTTCTCTGAAGCCCCCTTCCCTCTCTGACAGCATTGCTCTCTTTTGGCCCCCATCTCCCTTCTTTCAGTTCCTCTCCCATCGAGCCTTTCTCTGAACCACCACATTCTCTGGGCCTCATCTTCCTCTCTGACCTGACCCCCACCCCTACCCCACCCCTCACCCCCAAGGGAGCCCCCTCCCCTTTCTGAGCCCCTTGTCCTCTCTGGGCCCCTCCCCCTCCAGCCCCTCCCACTCTGAACCCACACTCACGATATACTTCCAGATCCAGGCCAGGAAACGTTTGAGTGAGTCTGGCAACCTGAGAGAGGTGACTGTGTTCTTCATGGAGGGGTCCACAATGTCCCCCTTACTGAGGAACCACAGACACACAGCTGGTCAGTTATGGCCTTCAGCTGGCCATCACCCAGCCATCAGCTTCCCCTCTGTAGATAAGCTACAGAGAGAGGTTTGACCCAAAGAAATACTCTGTTCCCAGCAGCACCACCCCAGAACATGTGCGTCCTGAAGGCAGAGCTTGGTTGGGTGACTTGCTGCTTATGGTCACACAATGAGCCAGAGGCACCAAAGCAGCCCAGGCCTGCAGCTCCCCACCTAGGGCTCAGGCTGCCACCAGCCCTTTCCTCAACCCCATTTCCATCACACCCCACATCCGAGTCCCAGCAGACATACAGTTTCTCCAGAAGGCTGGCCCCTCCATCAGCAAACAGACTCCCTAGGAACAGGCGAAAGAAGGCATACTCTGTTCGGGGGACAGAGAAGGGGATGACCTGGGGAGAGAGAGGCCAAGTCAGGGCCTGGAGCTCCTCCTGCTCTGCCCCATGTTCTCTCTGCATCCCTCAGGATTTAAAGAGAGAATACCACATCAGCTCCTCAGCAAGCTTGGGAAGCCTTTATGCTCTGCCCACTCCCTCACCCCCTCCACAGAGATAAGGCAGAATTTGAGCTGCTTGCTTAACTGTGATCCAGCCCCTTGCCAAGTGCTTTATTGGGAGCTCATTCAATCATCACAGCCACCCAGTGCAGTAGCAACCTGAGGCTCATAGAGTTGAAGAGACTGCCTCAGCAATTCTCAAAGGGTGGCGGGGCAGGGACAAGCCACTGGGGAATGGGAAGTAGGGGAAGAAGAGGGCCACTCTGAGGACAAGAGGCTCCTTACAGCCATTTGATGGAGACAATAGAAACCCAAGGTCTAGGAATTATAGGAGTGAGTCTCAGAGATCCTGCTACTGAAGGGGGATGCCTTCCTCACAGGATGGGACCCACCCTGCCCCCACCTCCACTCCATCAGCCTCCAGGAAGCCTAGGGGAAACACAATGATCTCACTAGCACAAACTCAGATATAACCTTTCTCCCCAAGAATGGACCAACCCAGCATTCTCACTGACCTGGTCTCCCTTCCAAGGGCCAAGTAAGCCTACCTGGTGTCCTGCATCCCGGAGCAGCCTGGATGTGAGCTTCACAGCCCTGGCCATGCTAGGTGATGGCTGGGTGAAGCCATCTGATTCGTAGTAGCCAATTCGAAGGGGACGGTTACTGGAGTACACCTTGGGGAAAGAGGGGCTGGGTTAGGGGAGATTGGCCAGAAGACAAGGTGGCCTCATTCCAAGGGCCCCTTAAAGCCTCCCTATATACTCTCCATGGTTTAGGTCCTCTGAAGAACTCTCCAGAAGAGGAAGAAATGGATGGGGTCATGACTGATTGGGTAGCTGGAGTGGATAGTTAAACAGATTCACAAGTGAATGGGTGGGTGTATGAGATGGTGAATGGGTGAGTGGGCAAGGGTTAAACAGAGAAATGGGTGGGTGGGTAAATGAATGGGTGGAGGTGAGTGGTGAGTGGGCAGGCAGGCGAGTAAGTACATGAAAAGACACAAATATCTTAAAGCCAAAGAAGGGTCAGGAGAAGAAGAGCATGAAGAGACCAATAGAGGTGAATAATAGATAGCAGACAGTGACCGCAGGCTGATTGTACTGCAGTATGTGTAGGGAATCAGATGGATAGACACTGGCTGAACAGTAGACAGAGACTCCCCCTATGCAGCAGATCCTGGAGTCAGATAGGGCTGGGTTCCAAGCCACTATGTAATCATCAGAAGGTCATTTCACTTCCCTTCAGTTTCACTTGTAAATGGGAGGAGCGAAGCTCATTCTATAGAATGAGTGTTAGGATGAAGTACAAAGAGCCACCACATAGTAGGTACCAATAAACGTGCCTGAGTGAGTTAATGCAAAAATGAAGAGTCAGAGCTAGAAGGGTCTACAGCAAAATTCTGGTTCAACATCTTCATTGTACCAATGTGGAGGCTGAGGCCTAGAGAAGAGATGTGACTTGGCCAGAGTTACCTAGAGGCCTAACAACCCAGCTTCCCTTGATACCAGGCTCTCTACACCACACTTGCTGAGCTTACTGCCCCTGTGTGTTGGGCAAATGATGATGGAGTCCCTCTCTGGGGTAATATCATCTATGGCTCGAGGTGGCACAGAAGCCAAAGCAGGTGGCATCTGGTCGGGTTGGGGAATGAACTGACTGAGCATGCGGGCCTCCTGCTCACTGCACTTGGGCTGGGAAAGGAGAGCTTCACAGGGAATGGTCCTAGTGGCTGGTTGTTGAGGAATGAAGGGAGAAGAGAGGGAGCCCTCCAGGCTTGCTCCCTACCCAGCTCACCTCCTCCCTGAAGGGCAGGAAGGGCACGGTGGGGTCCAGTCGGTGCATGTGTTCACTCAGCAGTGCTCGCAGGCACAGTGCCAGGCTCTGCACGTCCCAGGCCAAGGGGCCAGTCACTGTGACCACTGTACAGAGCGGGTGGAAAGAGGTAGACATGCCACAGCCTTTCTGCTTTGGGGACCCACACTGCCTGGCCTCAGAGGGGGGGACCCAGGGCCATGATCAGGGAAAAGTGAAGAGACCCTGGGGCTGTCTTAGGTCAGGGGTGGAGAATGAGCGGAGCTGGCAGGCTAGCTCAAACAACCTTCCAGCCTGAAGGGAGATTCTCCTCTGGGGCAGAACACTAGGAGACCAGCAAGCGAGGTGAAAGCTAAGGAACAGGAAGCTCCTCTCCAAGGGGCAAGAGTCACTGGACTAGAAAGCCAAGCAGAACCTTCCCCCATATTCCTTGGTCAAGGGGGGGCTGGTCTGTGTGAGATACAGTGAAATGTTCTTGGGAGAAAGGCAAACAGGTGGCCTTTGAATGGCTATGGCCAACACAGACAAGAGCTTACCTGTTTTCCTGCCCTTGACAGCAGAGGCAACTCCGGAGTTGCTGCAAAACCCCACCCACCCAGAGCCCAGCTCAGCACGTGAAGGGAAGGACTTAGGTGCCAAAGAGCCTTGAACACCCAGCCAGTGCACTCCCCCAGGGCCCAGCACACAAGAATAAGAGCTGCCTCAACCCTCCCATGACTCTTTACTGTCCACAGAATAAATCTGAGCTGTTTTACTTCCCTTCAAGGCTCTAAATTATCAACTCTTTCCATAGCTTCCCTTTCTAGCCCTTCCATACGTACTCACACATTGTTTCAGGCAAAATAGCCTTCTAGATGCTACTCAATAGACATGAGTTTGATCAAGCTCCAGGAGTTGGTGATGGACAGGGAAGCCTGGCATGCTGCAGTCCATGGGGTCACAAAGAGTCTGACACAGCTGAGTGACTGAACTGAACTGAACTGAAGATGCTTCTCCAACTCTGCATGTCCATCCTTTAAAAACCAAGCTGAAATACTGCCTTCTCCAGGAAGCCTTCCCTGCCTTTGACCTGCTTCTAAAAGTGTAAAATCTTGGCCTTTAATAAATTCTATTGAAGAAAATGTCAACTTCATCCCTCTCTTTGACCTTCTCTTAAGCCTGGATTCAGTTCAGTTCAGTCGCTCAGTTGTGTCCAACTCTTTGCAACCCCATGGACCACAGCACGCCAGGCCTCCCTGTCCATCACCAACTCCTGGAGTTTACCTAAACTCATGTCCATTGAGTCAGTGATACCATCCAACCATCTCATCCTCTGTCGTCCCCTTCTCCTCCTGCCTTCAATCTTGCCCAGCATCAGGGTCTTTTCAAATGAGTCAGCTCTTTGCACCAGGTATAAGCCAGTTGGATGTTAAAGAGCAGAACAGGGCCCGGGGCTGGGTCTGAAAGTGTTCTGTGTCCCTGTATAGGGCCACACAGTGTAGGTAGTCAGAGTGGGCTTGAAATATGGGTGGATGGGTGGATAGATGCATGAGTGAGTGCAAAACAGATGGAAAAATTAATGGAAATATGGATGGATTGGTGGGTGAATGGATGAATGGAGGCAAATGTGGGTTGATGGATGGCTAGTTGAGTAGGTGGATGGAGAGATAAATGTCTGACTGAATGAATAAATGAATGGAAGGAAGAATGTAAGTTCTTAAAAGGCTTGGATATTGTCCATTTTGTTCACTGATGCATTCCAAGTACATAGATCAGTGTCTGGCACAGAGTAAACACTCAATAAATATTTTTTAAATAAATTAAATGGCAGATGAATGGTGAAATTGTTTGATGGATAGAAACTGGGATGGCGACTGCATGGATGCATGAATGGATGAGAAATTGATATAGATGGATAAATAGATGGACTGATGTATGAGGAAGGAAAAGGGGGGTAAATGAACAGATGGATGGATGAATGAATTAATGAAATAATGAATGAGTGGACAGTGTATCCCACTCCCTCCTGTACGAAACATGGTGTGTTTAGCTGTGGGGCTGAGGCAGGAGTTACTGGAAGCCCTCCTACCTCATCCACTTCCCCTACTACTGAGCTAATGAGAATCGTTATATGGACAAGAACCCTAGTTTCTCCAGACTGGGCTGAGCCTACCCAGGCCCCCCACCACCAAGTACCTGAGGCGGTATCCTGTGACCCGGATACCACAGACACCACAAAAGCTGGCTGGAATACGGATACTGCCTCCGGTGTCAGTACCCATGCCCAGGATGGAACCCCCTTTTGTCAGGAGAGCTCCTTCACCCCCTGAGGAGCCCCCAGGTGTCTTCTTTAAGTTCTGAGGGTTCAGAGTCTGTCCATAGATGGGGTTGCTGCAATCAAAGCTGAGGGAAGCAGAAGAAATGGGGCTGGGAGGGGAAGGTATAATTGGAGAAAACTGCACTGCCCATAGAGAGGCCAACCTCCCTCGGAGTCAGCCCCAGGACCGATGAGCTCCCCCTGCGGGCCAGGAACCTCCTGGTGTCCCTTCAGTTGAGGCGAGAGGCTGCTGCTGCAGGAGAGACCAACCAGGACTCCTAAAATGAAGATCAAGGAGCCAGCAGCTCTGCTAACTAGTGGGGAACAGGTTACAAAAACAGATAGAAACAGATACACTACAGGCTGAGTGGGGTGGGAGGAGAATAAGGAATGAGAACAACTAGAGAGCTGGAGTAGAAACAGAGGTGTAACTTTTCAGTGCCTCTGGGCCTGAGGGCCCTTAAAGACCATGAGTCCACACACATGTTGTCAGATAAGGACACTGAGGCTCGGAGGGCAGAAAAGACTTGCCCAAGAACCTCCATCCCAAGGTCTACATGACCAGCCCCCACCTCACCCTCAGCCCTTCAGCGGCAGCTTCATCCTGGGCCCAGCCTTGTTCCCAGCCCCGGTCCCAGCCCCAGCCCCAGCCCGGGTTGGCCTGCCTGTTGCAGAGACCTGAGCAGCGTCTGGGAGATGTTGGTCTTAACAAAGGGAATAGCTCCCTGAGCCTTTAACACTTTCACGACGACTCCGTCCTTGGCTGCCGGCTTCTCCAGGAACTGGGCCAGGCCACACGTAGAGTCATGGCCCTGCAGGGAAGTGACACAAGCTCCAGCCCCTGGGGGTCAGAGTGGAACCAGCCACCGAACAGATTCTCTCCAGCACTCCAGTCCGCTCACAAGCATTCTCTCTCCTGCTGAGATGCAGGCGCTGCACCCTTAAGATTCATGAGTGACAGGAGAGATCAGTGGTGAAGAGATTGGGTTTGGGAGCCTGACTGCTGGTTTGGTTTCCAGCTGGCCACTTTCTAACCTTGGGGCCTAGATTGGGCAAGTGACTTGCCCAATGTCACACACTCAGATGCTCACATGTACACATGCACATGTATCCCCAGGGCTCACCATGCAGTCATAGACGTCCTTGAGGCTGATGGGGACCCCATAGAGGAGTCCTCGCTCACTCTTCTTGAGTTTCTTCAATGCCTGCAACTGTTCCTCACATTCATCTAGGAAATCCGTCAGGCAATTCACCTCCTGGTGTACCTTCATTGCCTGAGCATCATTGAGGGAAGCCAGAGAGGGGCTCAGGGCATGACCAGGGGCAGGACACTGAGTCACTCCAGCCCCTCTGCCCATCCTGACTCAGGGCAGAAGTGACAGACTGTGGCACAAGCTCCCTTCCAAGCTGGCTGCAATGCCACAGGGTCACACCTGGCCCCCAACTATTCCACCCAGAGCCCCAAGATTGGGCTCTGACTGGGACCGCACCTCCTCTAGGTAGCTGCAGAGGACACTCTCCAAACTCAGCTCATCAGCAAGCAGCTTCTGGACCAGCTTCTCCAGCGGCAGCTCCAGAATGGGCTTGGGGTCCAGCTCTGGCTCCTGCAGAGACGGGGGCAGGCAGATATCACACTGCTCCACTCAGGCCCCCCCCCACCATCAACATCATGCCTAGGTGGACACAGAGTACTCCTCACATGTTCCTGGGCCCATCCTTAGCTTTAAAGACATCTCCCAATCAGTCTCCAGGTTGGAATAAGAGCCCTCCAGGGACACAAGTGTCCTCCTCTGTGTCGGCCTCCCCAGAGTCCAACCCCAGGGCCCAGCACAGAGAAGGCTGGCCCCCTCCTCGTGCAGCTATCCAACAGGGCCCCCCGTGGAGTGGGAGGGACTCTGCATGCACATCTCGGGATGCAGGGCTTACGAAAAGTGAGGCTCAGTTCTTTGAGGTTTGCCTTCAGGAGTCACCGCCCCAGCATCCCACCTTTCCTTCTTCTCCAGTCCTCCCACACCTGCTGATCTGACCTTGGGGAAAGGTCAGGGTGGCAGGAGAGCTGGAAGCCAGCCTTGACCACAGCCCCGGTCAGTGGGGTAACGCAGGTGAACCTCTCCCCATCCTGTGGCCTAGGTCTCCTCAGAGAGGAAAGTATCAGAATATGGTCATGGGTCAGCCACGCAGCAGAGCATAGACAAGCCCCCCAGCTTCCCTGAGCCCAGAACTCCTGGAACAGCCTGAGAACTCCTAATCAGGGATCCAGCACACAGTGGGCATTCAAGAAGATGAAGTTGCCTCTCTTTGTCCTCCATGGCCCCAGCTGAGCCCCTGATGCCTTCAAGTTGAAATGTGGGTTAGGTGGGCCTTTCTCGGTCCTGGAGGGTACATAGGGAGAGGGATTTTCCTGGGAGGTTGGGGCTTCAAGGCTTCTTGGATTCTTCCAGTCCTCATCTTATTCTCATCCGTAGCATCTGACTGCTAGAAACTTTCCTCTGGAAACGCTCCACGCCCTCAACTCCCCTGACTTCCCTCTCCCTTCCAGCAATTCCTGCCCAGTCTCCTCTGACCCTCCTACTCCAGTAAATGTTGGCCACCTCCCTCCCTACCCGTCTACCTTCTCTGATGAACCCAGTGGCCAGTTCTCCCCATTTCTCCAGTCCAGACCTACTTCCCATCAGGCCTCAGGCCCATTTACCCACCCATGGACCCACAGACATCCAGGATTCATCATTTTTCTGTCAAATCTGTTCCTCTTTATGAGATTCCCAACCGATGACACTTGTGTCATCAACAAGGTGAATCTCAGATCCCCTGGATCCTCACACCCAAGTTCTGAATATGGCTGGATAAATACCAACACAATCGCACATAAAATGTGTTACAACACTTCAATCTATGCCGGGCCACCTTCCAAGAATTTTACATATAATCGTTTATATTACTCCTTGCAACAACTCTAGGAGGTAAGCTGTGTAACTTTCTCATTTTACAGCAGAAGATGCTCAGGCACAGAGAGCCGTTTACCCAAGGATCTGGATTCACTGGGCAGTGCAGTCCCAGCCACCATTCTCCTCTCCACGCTCAGTGCTGACAGGTGGTTCTGCCTCCTTCAAATCGCCCCCTTCTGACTTCTCAGACTCCTTCCTGCCTAGAACCTTCTTTCTCTCTTAGTTTTCTTACACCTCCTCATTGGCCTCCTTGCCTCTAGTCTTCCCTTCCAGCTCAGCCTCTTCACTGCGGCCAGGGTGATGCTTGTAGGTGTTACACTCAGTCACTCACTCATGTCTGACTCTTTGTGACCCTTTGTATTGTAGCCCACTAGGCTCCTCCATTCATGGAATTTTCCAGACAAGAATACTGGAGTGAGTTGTCATTTCCTCCTCCAGGGATTTTCCCGACCCAAGGCTGGAACTTGATTTTCTTGTGTTTCCTGCTTTGGCAGGCAGATTCTTTACCTGCTGAGCCATTGAGAAAGCTCAAGAATACTGTGTAACTAGCCATTTCTTTGTCCAGGAGATCTTCCTGACCCAGGGATCGAAACTGTGTTTCCTACATTGCAGGCTAGTTCTTTACCGTCTGAGCCATAACTACTTATATAAAACCCATGCCATGTTCCTGGTGCAGTAAGTACTGGGTAACTGAGAATATTGGTGTATCTATATGTGAACACATTAGATGTTTATGGTGACCCTTGTAGAAAGAGAATGTTGTTGCAACTTTATTCTGAGGGCTCCCCTGGTGGCACCATGTGAACAAGTGCCCGTCATCCATATAGACCCTTGAAGCCGTTGCTCCCTGGCAGTTGTCCTTATGTGGCCACTGGTGAAAATGACAGCCTGCCAGGAACTGGGGAGAGGTGGGAAGAGAAGGCCAGGGCAGTGACAACGGTGGCTCTGCAGGCCTCTGCCGGGACTGCCCCTCTGCCGGCACTCCAGTGACCAGGGGTGGGGGGCTTTCAAGGGTCCGGGAAAGCTTTTTAGCAACCCTGATGAATGGAACAAATATACTAGAACAAATCCACTGAAACTCAGAAACCCACTCAGCAAGGACAACATTATTGCTGAAATGAGAATATCATTTAGATAATGCTTGCTGTGTACCCAGGCACCACTGTCAAAATTATTAACTTGTGGACTATAATTATAATGGTCACTCCATCACAGAGGTGAGTAGGTTAAGGCACAGAGGAATTATTTAAAATGTAAACGTTGGAGTCAGGATTCGAACACAGGCAGTCCAGCACTGTCTTAACTACCACACTCTTAACCAGCATGTTACACAACTCCTTCCAAGGCTTGTAAGATTAGGGTCAATGAAATTTATATGACATTCTAATAACAATGTTTATTGTTGACAACAGAGATCCCTGAAGACTATATAAAATCTCAAAAGGTATCAGAAGAGCCAGGAATTCTGAGTGTCACCGCTACTGGTTCAGCGGAAGCTGAGGCAGACTCAGCCTAAGGAATGATGCATTGGTGTTGAAAGTCTCTATTTAACGAGACTACATGTCACCTAATGACCGAGCTTATTGAGAGAGCTTAATAAAGCTTTTAATAAAGCTTGAAAGATAGGGACATCTTCAAAAGATGATCGTCACATCAGAAGAGCCCCACAAATTTTCAAAAGATCAACAAATTATTTGGAAATTATTACAATAATCTGATGAAAGAATTGAACTTCAACTCATATTACTTTTAAGCCATTTTAGTATATAGTTTAGAACAAATCACGCCCTCCAGCCAAGCCCCACAGCTCCCAGGACATCCGGCCTTCTGCACACTCAGCTAGTGCTGCCTCCACGTGCAGATTGAAAATCAAAGAAAATATACTTCAAAGTTTTTAGTAAATTGGTTATTAATCTTTCCAAAGTGGTCATTACATATGTTGAACTAAAAAGCCTCTTGATGAAAGGGAAAGAGGAGAGTGAAAAAGTTGGCTTAAAGCTCTACATTCAGAAAACAAAGATCATGGCATCTGGTCCCATCACTTCATGGCAAATAGATGGGGAAACAGTGGAAACAGTGTCAGACTTTATTTTTTGGGGCTCCAAAATCACTGCAGATGGTGACTGCAGCCATGAAATTAAAAGACGCTTACTCCTTGGAAGAAAAGTTATGGCCAACCTAGATAGCATATTAAAAAGCAGAGACATTACTTTGCCAACAAAGGTCCATCTAGTCAAGGCTATGGTTTTTCCTGTGGTCATGTATGGATGTGAGAATTGGACTGTGAAGAAAGCTGAGCGCCGAAGAATTGATGCTTTTGAACTGTGGTGTTGGAGAAGACTCTTGAGAGTCTCTTGGGCTGCAAGGAGATCCAACCAGTCCATTCTAATGGAGATCAGCCCTGGGTGTTCCTTGGAAGGAATGATGCTAAAGCTGAAACTCCAGTACTTTGGCCACCTCATGCGAAGAGTTGACTCATTGGAAAAGACTCTGATGCTGGGAGGGATTAGGGGCAGGAGGAGAAGGGGACGACAGAGGATGAGATGGCTTGATGGTTTCACCGACTCGATGGACGTGAGTTTGAGTGAACTCAGGGAGCTGGTGATAGACAGGGAGGCCTGGCGTGCTGCGATTCATGGGGTCACAAAGAGTCGGGCACGACTGAGCGTCTGAACTGAACTGAACTGAATATCAAAAACTCCCTTAACCTTCAGGGTGGCAGTTTCCACCTGAAGTGACCAGAGCCTCCTAGCCAACAGCCGTCAGTCAGTAGATGCTACAAATATTATTTTCTAGGTGTTCTATAGCAGCAGTCCCCAGCCTCTTTGGCACCAGGGACTGGTTTCATGGAAGACAATTTTTCCATGGGTTTGGGGGTTTCAAGCAATGGGGAGAAGCTGTATATGCAGATGAGGCTTCTCTCACTCAGCTGCCACTCACCTCCTGCGGTGAGGTTCCAGGGGCTGGGGACACTCCCCGCCTCCCCACCACGTTATAGAAACAGTGCCTTACCTCAGGCTTTTCTCTTTCTTGTACTGCCTTTCTTGTTCCCTCCTCCTTTTGAAAAAGCTCCTGCATATCCTTCAAGGCTTAGGTCCAAAACTGCTTCCCTGTGAAACCTTCCCCACACAACCCTCTCCAGGTAGCAGATCACCTCTCCTGCCAAGTCCCACAGCTTTGAGGGCATCTGACCTTTGCCACTCTCAGCTGAACTGCCTGCCTCCCTTCATGGTTCTCGCAACTCTGCTTCCATCACACACACCCCCCCGCCCCAGACTGGGAGCCTCTTTAAGGCAAGCTTGGGTCAGATGTCAAATGTCAGATTGTCTGAATAATGAATCTGTCCTCAGGGTCCAGCAGAGGCAAGACCCAGGAGAATCCTTTGTAAAATGTTCCTAAATGGAACTGAATTGGATTTGTTTGAACCCTGTGAGGGTTTGACCTATGTTTCAGCTTCCCATCTGCCTGGATCAGAAAGCTGGTCACCTGACCTTGAGGGTAACCCTGGCAGAGGAGTGATCTGATTGGAAAGGTGTCTAGGGCAGACCTGTACAACTTTGCTGGGAAGAGAATAAGGTGCTGAGAGCCAAGAGACTTTGAGGAAAGGTTGGAGGTACCATGGATGATATCACTCCAAACCCTTTACAGTCTTCCAGCCACCCAGACACACCTTTCCAGGTACCCAGCCTAATAACTACCTATCCCAGATATCCACACGTACACCAACCAGATGCCCAGTGACAGTGACGTCACTCAGTCATGTCCGACTCTTTGCGACCCTATGTACTAGCCTACCACGCTCCTCCGTCCATGGAATTTTCCAGGCAAGAATACTGGAGTGGGTTGCCATTTCCTTCTCCAGAGGATCTTCCTGACCCAGGAATCGAACCTGGGTCTCCCACACTGTAGGCAGACACTTTACCTTCTGAGCCACCAGGGAAGTCCAAGACACACCCCAAACCAGACATCCTCACACGCCAGACACAATCACATGGGTACATACTCAACCAAACATACAGACCCAAACCAGCCAAACATATCCAGGTGAATATACCCCAATGAATAACACATGTACACTCAACCAGGCCCACACCAAGGCACATGACCAAACATAAACAGCTCACAGCCAGACACACACCCAGCCAGCACACAGGAGGGACATACAAGCAGACCCTGGTGTTTGCAGTGAAGGAACCTAAACCCACCACTTTGCACAGATGGGGCCTCCCTGCACACACAGGAATCCTCTCCATCATGCGGAATCGCTGCAGCAACCCCATTAGCCCAGATTTCCTCCTCATCAACCAGGGAGGGGCAGCTGCTCTCTGGGGCAGATTGATTTATCCAACTAATTAGCCCCAATTAATATTAATACACAGTCTCAGAAACTGCAGCAGCTAGGGCAGAGGAACTGTCCACCGGGGCCATCAATCACCATCCGGGGAGATGGCAAAGGACACTCAGGAACTCTGGAGCATAGGGATAGCACCTCAGGCACTACCCCAACCCCCACTCCCAGAGGGAGTCTACCACAATCACCCAAGATACCACGAGCCCACCTCTCCTTGGGCAGATGGGGAATCCAAGGCCCAGAAAAAGGATGGTCACATCGTGCAGGCTACCCAACAAACCAAAGTCACGGTATAGAGTTGTCTCTGTGCCTTTCCCTCTCAGCTCTCAGCCGCTCTCGACAGGACAGACATACCCACATCTCAACTGCCAGCCTCACTGTCTTGCACCACTGGCAGTCAAACTGTCCAAGCCCCCGTGTGAGAAACATAGTTTCCTGGCAGACTCACAGATTTAGAAAATGAACTTAAGGTTGCCAGGGGGAAGGATGCAGGGAAAGGACAGTTAGGGAGTTTGGGATCGACACGTACACACTGCTATATTTTAAATGGGTAACCAACAAGGATCTACTGTATAGCACGGGAAGCTCCCCTCAATGTTACACGGCAGCCTGTATGGAAGGGGAGTTTAATGGAGAATGGATACACGGAGACATGCATATGCATGGCTGAGTCACTCTGAAGTCCACCTGAAACTACTATAGCTACACCCCAATATAAAATTAGAAGTTTAAAGGACAAAAAAATAAACTCAGATTCACTTCAGAGCCTGTACTCTTAACAATTAAAGGAAAGAAACATAGCTTCCTGTGAAGACCCCACCTTCAGTGATCCCCAGTGTTTTGTGCCTGTCGTATGCTCAGCAAAAATTTGCAGAATCCCCATGTGGAGGATGAAGGGGACGAGAGGCAGAATTTAAAGACCAGGATCCTGTCCCAGATGGGGTCTAAGGGTCCTCAGGGGCTGAAAGAAGCCTGGCCTCCTACCTACAGTTGCCTCCATCAGTTTTAGTTCAACAAATAGCCCAGGTAAATACCCACCATGCAGCTGAGCCCTGTGACAGGCACTTCAAGAGAGAGAAAACACACTGCCTCTGACCTCAAGGGGCTCAAAGGACACAGATGAAGGAGAAACTGATGGGGACACAAGAAGCCAGCTTAGGGAGCTGGCGAGGGCAGGGCTGCTCCCTGTCTACTGAAGGAGATGAGGTCACGGGAGGAGATCTGTCCCGAGGTGGGACCCACTATGGGGATTGAGGGTCAACGTCCACTCACTTGCTGCCGGAGACGTTCTGCCAGGGCTGCCATCCTCCTCAGAGCCTCCTCCCTACGCTTCTGCGCCCTCGGGATCCTGCTCCGTGCTGGAGCCTGCCACCAGAAGAGCATGGTGGCCCCCAGCCAGACAGCCCCTAGCAGAGCCACCGGGACTAACACCACTAGCAGGTGAGATAGCCAAATCACCCCAGGCATTGTGGGATCCGTGCAGATGTATCAACTGCTTCCTCAGGAAGGCTGCCTTTTTATTTGTCAGCTCCACCCTCCCATGCCTGTTTCTCAAAGGGGCAGGAACCCCAGGTGTTGGCAGAACCTAACCTCATCCTAACTAGCTCTTACAGCCATCTGGACCTATCCTTATGCAGATAAAGTCGTCTGTTCCTCAGGCCAGGCAGATGAAGGGGCTATGGCAGAAGGAGCCCAAGACATCAGGTAGGCAGGTGACTCGGCTCTGATCCCACTTCCTTCACATTCTCCTCCCTCATCCCACCCACCCCTCAGACACCCCACCAGCACCCCAACCTGCCCCTTTCCACTTCTCAGTGGGTTGCTCCTATGGTTTCCTGTTGTTTGCAGGATAATCACCAACCCCCTTAACATGACTCTCAGGCCACAGGGAGGTGGACTGAACACCCCACCTGCCCAGAATTAGCAGCTCACTCTGGGGGTGTCTGAGGCCCAGGCAGAGAAGAAAGGAAAGGACACCTGGGGATGCAGGCAAGGTTCAGAAGGCATCCGTCCCAGGAACTGAGGACCAAGGCAGGTAGGCATAGTCCTCGCCCCTTCCCCTGACAGCCCAGCTGAACTTTTGTTCCTGATTCCCCAGGCAAGGCCACTGCTGCCCCTGGGACTGAAGCCTCCCTAGTCGACTGCTTCACCCTTCCAGACCCAGCTCCCATTTTCTCATTGGACTAGGGACTCCCTACCACCAAGAAGAGGAGACATCTTCAGGGCGGGGTGGGATGGGGTGGGGTGAGGAGGTGGAAAGACCAAGAGGATGTGCAGCGGCAGAGCAGGAAGGACTTGCTTTGGGAGTCCTTCTGCGCCCATCTGTTTGGGCCTGATCCTCTGTATCAGAGAGGGAGAAGGGAGCATTCGGAAATATCTGAGGCTGCCAGTCACTGACAACCTGGAAAATGGTGGCTTCACCCTCAAGACTGGGAAGTCAGAAGCAGATTTGGCGGGAAAGAGATGGGTCTGTGGTTTGTAATGTTGAGTCTGAGCACCCAGAGCCGGATCGAAGTCAGCAGTTGACCTACTGATCATGTCCTAAAGGGTAACCCCGAGGTCATCTACTCTCTACTACTCTTCACCATCTCCAAGAGGCCTCTGGAATTAGCCTTCCTTGACACCAAACTTCCTGTGACTTCCTCCTGTTCTCCCACCGTTCCTTTCCCCACCCCCCATGCGCTGTCACTGAACCCTGACTTACCCTGACAGCTCAGGTCCCCCAGGCATCAATTAGCAGAAATGCCCCCGCTGCTCCTGGGGCCTTGTTACATCACCCTTTCCAGAACTGCACCCCTCCATTTCATCACCTCATTTTATCTCCGCATCACACTTAACATTCACTGAAATCATTGTTATTTATTTCTTGCCTCCCTCCCTGAAAAATAAGTTTCTTAACAGCAAGTATCTCATAAATCTTTTGCAAAGTGCCTGGCACATGGCAGTTGCTCAATGATACTTCTTAAATGAAGGAATAACAAACGAGTCGAGCCCTTTATTTCTGCCTTTACCTCTATGGATCTCGTCTATTACCTTTACGGCTCCTTTCTAGCAGCATTTAACACCTTATGTCTCTCCCATCTTAAAAAAATAATAATAAAAACAAATTCTTGAAGGCCCTCTCAGATCTACATCCTACATAGCTACCACATTGACATGTTTCTTCTACTCCCAGCCAAGCTTCTCCAGTTATCTACACTTGCTGCCTTTATTTGCTCATCTTTCATTCACTCCTCCACCCAATCCAGTCTGATTTATGCCAAGTTATTCCGACAATCTTCCCAAAGTTAACTCAGCAGTATTTGAAGTCTCTGCCTCCACCTTCTTCCTTTATTAATTTATTTATGGTTGCGCTGGGTCTTCATTGCTACATGTGGGCTTTCTCTAGTTGCAGTGAGTAGGGCTACTCTTCCTTGTGATGCATGGGCTTTTTACTTTTGGTGGCTTCTCTTGTTGCAGGGCATGGGCTCAGTAGTGGTGGTGCACAGGCGTGGTAGCTCTGCAGCATGTGGGATCCTTCCAGACCAAGGATCAAACTAGTGTCCCCTGCATTGGCAGGCAGATTGTTAACCACTGGAACACCAGGGTTATCACCCCATCCTTCTTTTTTTCTTTTTTTCAATTGTATTTGTTTATTAGCTGCACCATGCAGCATGTGAGATCCTAGTTCCCTGGAAAGAGATTGAAACTGTGCCCTCATGCCTTGGCAGGTGGAGTCTCAACCACTGGACCTCCAGGGAAGTCCCTCCACCCTTCTTAAAATACATTCATTTCCTGGTTTTTGTGACAATGCTGCTCTTGGCTTAAATGTCCCTTCCTTCAGGAAGTGTTCCCTGACACACACACACACACACCCCCCACGATGAACCAGATACCATTTAGTTTACTTTCATAAAACACAATAGTGCTTCAGCTTTATGGCAGTTCAATGGCACCCCACTCCAGTACTCTTGCCTGGAAAATCCCATGGACGGAGGAGCCTGGTGGGCTGCAGTCCATGGGGTCGCCAAGAGTCGGACACGACTGAGCGACTTCACTTTCACATTTCACTTTCACGCATTGGAGAAGGAAATGGCAACCCACTCCAGTGTTTTTGCCTGGAGAATCCCAGGGATGGCGGAGTCTGTGGGGTAGCACAGAGTCAGACACGACTGAAGCGACTTAGCAGCAGCAGCAGCAACAAGTATCTTTATGTGATTGTGCATTTGGGGTCTGTTTGTTAGAAGAGTGGGGAAAGCTTCCTTCAGGCAGGGACAATTTCTGATTGGTTATCCAGAGGTAATACCTGGGGGAGGAGTTCAATATATTTATTGGATAGATCGTGATGAAGGGGGTATCCTAGAGATGGGGAAATGGATGGATGAGGAGTTGCAGACTAGGAGAAAGTCACAGGTTGAGTATAGACTGGGAGCTATTTGTCCTTACGGGCACAAGTGAAGGTCACATCAGTAGTAGGATAAATGCGAAAAGGGCCGAGGGCCAGGACACTTCTGTTTAGGATGAGAGAAGGAACAGGAGGTGCCAGATGGGTTCACTAATAACAAGTCAACCACTCCTCCATTCAACAAGCCTTTGTTGGGTACCCACTGAGTACCAGGCACCATGCTGGGTGCTGGACCTACAAGGGCAAACCCCACACAATCCTGACCCCAGGTCGTCTTGTCTGCCTCAGTACTCAGGGACAGGTGCCACCGGTGCCGTCAGATACTACATATAGATAGTACCACCTCTCCAGCCTACATGTGGGGAAACTGGGAGGACCCGCCAAGGCTGGATGGGATGTTCAGGACATTATGAGACTTGATTATGTGGCTGTCTCTTATGCCTAGGTTATCCAGGGTATGAAGGCTCTTTCTTTGGCTTTGATTTGATTGATTATTTACTGGTAATTTGAATGAGGTTGGAGAGGTTTGGTGTTCAGATTTGTGGATAGACAAAGCTGGGAGGCTGAACAGAAAGAGTGAGCAACAGCCAGGATCCCAAAGGCTCTCACACCGTCTGTAACCAGATACCAGCAGGGGAGCACAGTGCTTGGACACGGCTTCTGTCTCCAGGACTGTGGTCTCTTAGCGCAGAACTTGGCACTCAGAGAGGCCATACTGCATGTTCTTGGGATGATTGTGCAAACAAAGAAAGTACACTAAGTTTAGAGTTGAATATGTAGATTCAAGTTTTCTCTGCTCAAGTCTTTGACCTTTAGCAAACTGGCCGATCTACCCAGCGTGTGGGATCTTAGCTCTGACTGGGGATTGAACTTATGCAGCCTGCACTGGAAGCACTGTGTCTTAACCATTGCCTTGTCAGTGAAGTCCCTGTTAGTAACCCTTTCTGAACTTCAGTTTTCTCATCTACAAAATGGAAGCAATAGTGTCCATTTTTTCCAATGAGATAATAGATTATCAACTCCACAGCCTAATTGATGTTGGATTCTATTATTAAGATGCAGACCCTGCTTTCATGCTTTCAGGCATGAACAGAAGCACCAAGAAGCCCTTTCAACACAGCCTGACAGTTGTAAGAGGATGGCCACCCTTACTAAGGTAGAAACATGAAGAGTTCTAGGCAGAGCAAGTACAGTGAGCAAAGGGCTTGGAAATGGGAGGTATACAGTGTCCCAAGAACTCCTTCAGGCCCCAAGGCAGGGGAAGAATCCAGATTGGTCAGTTGCACGATCAGGTGAAGCATGGCCTTGTGGCTCAGAGCCAGGAGTCGGGACTGAGTACAAGCCCTTAGGCATGATAAGATTTGCTTTTAGAGAGGTCACTCAGCTGCCATATGAGTCCTGGCCACAGGACTGGAAAAGGTCAGTTTTCATTCCAATCCCAAAGAAGGGCAAATCCAAAGAATGTTCAAACTACCACACAGTTGCACTCGTTTCACATGCTAGCAAGGTAATGTTCAAAATATTTCAAGCTAGACTTCAACAGTATGTGAACCAAGGACTTCCAGATGTACAAGCTGGATTTAGAAAAGGCAGAGGAACCAGAGATCAAATTGCCAACATCTACTGGATCATAGAAAAAGCAAGAGAATTCCAGAAAAACATCTACTTCTGCTTCATTGACTACACTAAGGCCTTTGACTGTGTGGATCACAACAAACTGTGGAAAATTCTCAAAGATATGGGAATACCAGACCACCTTACCTGCATTCTGAGAAACCTGATTCAGGTCAATAAGCAACAGTTAGAACCAGACATGAAACAATGGACTGGTTCAAAACTGGGAAAGGAGTATGTCAAGGCTTTATATTGTCACCTTGCTTATTTAACTTATATGCAGAGTACATCATACAAAATGCTGGGCTGGATGAATCCCAAGCTGGAATCAAGATTGTTGAGAGAAATATCAACAACCTCAGATAGGCAAATGACACCACCCTTATGGCAGAAAGTGAAGAGGAACTGAAGAGCCGCTTGATGAAAGTGAAACAAGAGAGTGAAAAATCTGGCTTGAAACTCAACATTCAAAAAGCTAAGATCATGGCATCTGTTCCCATCACTTCATGGTAAATAGATAGGGAAAAAATGGAAACAGTGAGAAACTATTTTCTAGGGCTCCAAATGACTGGACAGTGACTTCGGCCATGATATTAAAAGACATTTGCTCCTTGAAAGAAAAGCTATGACAAACCTAGACAGCATATTAAAAAGCAGAAACATCACTTTGCCAACAAAGGTCCATATAGTCAAAGCTATGGTTTTTCCTCTAGTCATATATGGATGTGAGAGTTGGATTATAAAGAAGGTTGAGCGTTGAAGAACTGATGCTTTAGAAGTGTGGTGTTGCAGAAGACTCTTGAGGGTCCCTTGGACAGCAAGGAGGTCAAACCAGTCAATCTTAAAGGAAATCAACCCTGAATACTCATTGAAAGGACTGATGCTGAAGCTGAAGCTCCAGTCCTTTGACCACCTGATGGAAAGAGCCAACTCACTGGAAAAGACCCTGACATGGGTAAGGATTGAGGGCAGGAGAAGGGAGCAACAGAAGAGGAGATGGTTGGATGGCATCATCAACTCAATGAACATGAGTATGAGCAAACTCCGGGAGATAGTGAAGGACGGTCTGACCTGCTGCAGTCCATGAGGTCACAGAGTCAGACATGATTGACCAACTGAACAAAAACAACAACTCAAATGCCAAATGAAAGACAGTTGGAGACGGCCAGTCTGGAGTGGGGAGGCCAGGCAAGAAGCTCTTGAAGTGAACTAGGGAGTAGAGGAAAGGTTGAGACCAGGCAGTAGCCATGTGACTTAGAGGGCCTTGAGGCCACAAGACTAGTGGTTGGACAGGAAGAAGCAGTGGCTGGATTATGTTGTCACTCCTCTGGGCCTCCGCATCTTGGGACATCAGGCAGAAGTTCTGACATAGAATAAATCAGATCTTGATTCTAATTCCCCACCTCATTTCTATATGTGGAAAACTGGGAGAACCCAGCAAGGCAGGTTGGGACATTCAGGACTTGATGAGACTTGTGTTATGTGGCCTCGTCCAAGTCACCAGTAAGTACTCGGTCAGATCAGAGCCAAAGTAAGAGCCCTGGGGTTGTCCTGCCCAGAAAGCCTGGGCGTGAGAGATAGCCACATAATCAAGTCTCATCAAGTTCTGAATGTCCCAACTAGCCTTGGTGGGTCCTCCCAGGTCTCCCACATACAGAAATTATGTGCTTCTAGCTGTGGGGCCTTTCCGCAAAGTGAGAACATAAGTATACACAACACGGTTAGTAGGATAAAATGACATGATGACTATGAAGGGCCTTAATATTAGTTGGCTCATATTCAGAATGTCCTTCTCACTTGCCCTGATTAAAAGTCATCTCATCACTCCATGTATTAAGTATTAAATATGTGGAGGAGAGTACGGCAACCCACTCCAGAATTCTTGCCTGGAGAATCTCAGTGGACAGAGGAGCCTGGGAGGCTACAGTCCATGGGGTCGCAAAAAGCCAGATATGACTAAAGAGACTGAGCATGCACATTAAAGACATAGGTCTTTAATAGCACACCTGCCTGCCTTTCATCCAACAAATATGCTCCAGAAGGCAGCTCTGGGAGGACAAGACCCTTGTCTGCCTCATTTATCACTGCAGTCCCAGCACCCAGTACAGCTCCTGGTCCCTAGTAGATGCTCACTTGGTGTTCACTGAATTAACTAAACACCCTATAGGAACCATTCCACATGCTGAGTACTGGGATGAGCATGACAAAGTGCAGTTCTCAGGAAGCTTATTTGAGTGGAGACAAAAAAAAAGAAACCAATATGATCCTAGATAGTGGCAATGGTATTAAGTCCAAGGGATGGCATGTTAGAAGATGTCAGAGGAAGCTGTTTTTCAAGTAGGTGATCAGGGAGGGTGACATTGGTGTCAAGAGTTCCAAGCAGAGGGACAGCTAACACAAAGGCTCTGGAGCAGGGGCCGCTTGAGATGATCGAGACCATGAAGTGCTTGTGTGGCTGGAGCACAGGGAATGAGAGGAAGAGACATCCAAGATGAGGCAGGGGAGATGGGCAAGGGCCATGTCACTTGGGACCTCAAAGGACTTGAAGAGACTAGATTTTTGTCTCGGTTGATTGGGAAGCCATGCAAGGTCTTAGGGAGAGAGGTGACTCAATCTGATATGCACTTTTATGGGATCACTCTGGCTGCTGTATGGAAAATGGATTGGTTGGACAGGTGGGGAAGGAAGCAGGGACCCCAGTTTGGTTATTGGTGTCCAGGTGAGGGGCAGGAGGCTTGGACCAGAGTGTAGCTGTGGGGGTGGAATGCAATGGGCACTTGCTTCCTCACTGACCACATCTGCCCTTGGCAGCACTTGGCCCCTTTGTTGAACTTTCCCTCATCCCTGATAATAATCGAGCCAACATGCTTGTGCCAAAATCTGCCACCCACACAGGCCCCAGAGCCTCTCAGAGATGACAGACAGGCTTGGAGGAGCTTCAGCACCACTAAGCACAGAGCTGGGCATGGCCATGCTGGGATTCAAGTGGGGAATCAGTAACCCAGTTATTGATTGGAATTATTGGCTGGAAAGAATGAAAGTGAGGTCTAAAAGCACAAAGCTATCATTAACCAAAGACAGAAATGGGGCAGGAAGCTGAGGCAGATGCTGAGTTGACTTCATGGAAATATATGAGCCAAAATGACAGTAGCATCAGATGAGAAATCAGGGCAAAGTGCAGCAGCTTCTTGGTCATCCCAATCTAGGTATCTGTGTGGATTAGGCCCTCTAGTCAGCTCCCAGGGAGGCTCATGTCTGCCCTGAGACTTGCCCCAACCGAGGCCGGGTTACTATTGACAGAAAGTACAGGTGCCACTGGGCACATGATGTGGAGGGGAAGACACATCTGGAGAAGCAGGAAAATCTGGGCAGAGAAGGAAGCCTTGGGAAAGCACTTGTCCTGGAAAGAATCTGACATTAGTCAGGTGGGAGCCAGGGGCCACCTGAGCCCGAGGGCTCAGGCCAGACACATCATGAAACAGCAAGCAGGCGAGTTAGGGCTGGAGCCAGGGAGGCATGAGGAAACTCTGCTTGTGGGCCCAAGCGGCCCCCAGAGGGGCCCAGATGAGCTACCCGCCGCCCATCAAGCAACACAGGCCCAGACAGCTCACTTGCACCCCAAACCACTGCCCTAGCTCAGGCCTCAGGCCCCCTTCCTCACACCAGGATCATGGAACAGCCTCATTACCCTCTCCAGGCTCTGCCATTCCAGTCTACTCTCCTCAGCACACCTGGGTGATCTTTCAAGAGCACCCCACTGCCCTGGAGACTGGATTCAAGTCCCTGAACTGGCCCCCCAAACCCCCTTGACCTGACCCCCACCTACCTCTCTGCTGCTCCTCCTGGAAGCACAGTGCTTCCATCTACCAAACTCGTCCTGGTTTTCGGGCATATTTTTCGCTCTCCTTGGGATGTCCTCGTCCCCTCCCTCAGCCTCTGGGAACCTCAGTCTCTAGGCAACACAGGTTCTCCTCCTTCGGGAAGCCTTCCCATAACATCCAGTCCTTGACTGGTCCTGCAAGCACTCTCTGCCAGATCATCTTGTCTTGGGCTTGCCTCCCCAGGCCTGTGGGCTGCCCTCCCCAAAAGACTCCCTGCTGCCCTGTGCCCAGCCCTGTGCTGCCCGCGGAGGACAAAGATGTAGAAATAGTGCCCCTGCGTCAAGGAAAGCCAGTGTGTGAGGCGACCCACCTGCAGATGCCTACTGGACAGGGCTGATTGGACAGAAACAGCCCCCCTACTCCAGGGCTCAGAGGGAGAAAGAGGGATCTGAGCTGGGCCTCAAAGGATGTAATGGTAGAGCAGAAAGGGCCTCCTCAGCAGAGGGAAGGAGCACAGGGGGAGGAGAGAGAGAAGACAACGTCGAACAAGGTAGGGCTTAGTCTGAGGGTTGGGAGGCGGGGACCGGGAGACAGTGGGTGAGGGTGAAGAGCTGGGGCTGCAAGAGCCACCCCGAAAAACCTGTGTCCATGCTGTGAGCGGCAGGAACTAGAGGAGGTTTGGGAGCAGGAGATGGACATGGCTGAAGTTGGGTTCTAGAAGGGCGGGTATCCAACCCCTGGGCCCCTAAGTGACCGCCAGAAAGCACACACACACCAGACACCAGTTCTTGACTGTTAGTCATCATGTCATGCCCTCTGGCTGCCACGGTGAGGGGGGTGGTCAGGACAGAGAGCGGACCTGGAGAGGAAGTGAGGTTCAGATTCAGTGGGTCTGGGCTTCTTGTAGGGGGCGACAGAGGAGGGACTCGGAAGCCTCAGCCCAGGCTGAACACTTCCTGGCGGGGCGGCAACGCAGCCCTGACCAGGCTGGCTGCAGCTCCAGGGGGGTCTCGGGTCCTCGGGGGCCGGGTGGGCGGCAGTCAGGAGAGCTGCTTGTCCGGGTTCATCAGTTGCTCCACCTCCCGCATGAACCGCAGACACAGCTCTTCCTGCCAGGGCAGAGCCACGCACTGCACAGCCACAGGCAGCCCCACGCTCTTCCTCACAACCTGCAGGGGACACAGGCATCAGGACCTGAGGTCTCAAGGCAGGGCCCCACCCAGACCTAGGACGTGACCCAGCTGGGGAGGAGGGGCAGCACAGCAGGGCCCGCCCACAGTCTCTAGGGGTCCTGCGTTAAGAAAGGCCGACAAGGCCTGTGCCTGCTTATACTGTCCTCTCCGCTAGAGGAAGGGGTCCCGCGGGGGAGACGAGGGGAAGAGACTCGCCTTCCGCAGCATCTTGTCCCAGATATCCCCAAAGTAGCCCTTGTAAAGCTGCAGCTGGGCCTCGTCCTCGGCGGTCACCGTGGTGACAGGTACCACCCCCGCGGGGAAGTCCAGGCAGTTGTAGAGCAGAGTATAGCTGACGGCCCCTGAGACACAGCACAAGGGGCTGGAGCAGGTCAGCCGACCTTCCATGATGACTGTCCGCTCCGAGCCCCCATCTTCCACCCTAAGAGATGGCACTGGCCTCCACCAGCAGGGAGGGGTTCTCTCCTAGGGCTGAGACTTGAGTGAGAGGGACAAGGCCCAGGAACCTGGATTCAGGGCAGGCTGGAGAGCCCGCTAGCGCTTGCCCTGTGCTTCCCCCACTGCAGCTTCATTGCTGTTTTCTTGGTTTACCTAAATCCCACCTGGACTTCAAATACCACCTCCCAAAACCATAGACCCTGTAACAAGATCTCCAACTTGAGTATCGCTGAGGACGAGGAGCTCATTCCCTCCCAAGGCATACCACCTGACTCCCAACTCTCCAGCCAACCAGACTGTGAGCGTATCGGGGGTGGAGTCCTCCCCCAGGGTTCCTCTCCTCCTACTGCCCAGCAACCCCGCCAGGTACAGGGCGGAACTCAGAAAAGAAGAGACAGGTGAGAGGTATGTGATGGGGCTGCCAGCCTCACCTGTGGCCTTGCCTGGGCCATTCAGGTCCAGAGCAGGGCCCAGCATGGGGGTGAGCAGCACATCCAGCTCCAGGGCTCTCCACTGGGCCATCACGGAGTGCCGGTATACCTGCGGAGGACACCCACACGCCCAGTGAAGCACTCAGACCAAACCCATCACATGGATTCTGCAGTACAGGCACTGAGGCAGGGTGACTGGCCCCATGCCTGCCCCAGATCTGAACTGAACCACATAGCATGGAGGACCTCGGGATACTCAGACAGGAATGCTTTCAGGGGGCATCAGATGCTCCACGGAACCACAGAGACCACTCTTCCTGCCAGGGTGGGGCCACAGAGTGTTGGTTACAGGCAGCACCAGAGTGGCAAAGAGGTGTCCAGGGCAGGAGTCCCACTCAGGCCGACCCAGGCCCTTAGGATGGGCCTCTGGGCAAGTGAGGGTCACAGAGCAGGCCCCAAACGGCCCAATCCAGGGAGTGGGAGCAGGGGATGATGGGCCACTCCAGGGGACCAGAGGGACCAGTGTCCAAGAGACCCCGAAGCATATGCCCTGTCCGGCCCCACCCCCACCCGCCCTACTCTAGTCCAGGGGCTCTGGCCTCACCTCAATCTCATGATGCAGTTCCCAGAGCTTTCCGGCTGACCTGGACAGAGGGAGTGGAGTCACTGACCATGATGACCACAGCCATGGGGATTAGCAACATCAGGCCCCTACTCTCAAAACCTCCCAGATTTCCTTCCTTCTCAGACCCTTCTCAATTCCAGGGCACTCTGAGAAGAAAGCAGTGCAGGGCAGAAGTTCTAATCCCTAAGTTCATATCCCATGGAGTCCCCAAGAGGGACTTAGGCCAGACCCTCAGCTACTCTTAGGACACAGAGCTGCCCGAGGTCCTCAATGCCTGGTGGTGAGAGAGGAATGGGCTTCCCCCGTGGCTCAGCGGTAAAGAAGCCACCTGCAGTGTAGGAGCCACAGGAGACACAGGTTCAATCACTCAGTAGGGAAGATCCCCTGGAGGAGGGCATGGCAACCCACTCCAGTATTCTTGCCTGGAGAAGCCCTTGGACAGAGGAGCCTGGCGGGCTCCAGTCCATTGAGTCACAAAGAGCTGGGCACGACTGAAGCGACTTAGCACACGCACATGAAAGAGAAGGCAAGTCCACAAGTTGTAAGGGCCCGAGAATCAGGCAGTTTACTCCCATCTTTTCTGGCTTGAGGCCCCAAGGGGCAGGCAGGAGCCGGCACAGTGCAGTTCAGCCTCTAAGACCAGCACCTCTCACGGGTCCCCAATATCCCCCGCTCCTTGCCACCCACTAGCTCCTTTCTGGGCCTTTCCACCCACGTCCAGGCAGGGCAATCTCCTCCTCTTCATCCTCTCCCAACCTTGCTCTCCTTCAGGTCTTTACTCTCCAATCCTGTATCTTGCCAAGACATCTTTAAGACTGCCCCCCCCGCCCAAGGCCACAGAGGTTGCCACCCTGCTTAGACCACTTCCAGCCTCAAAAGCTACTTCTCCCATCATTTCCCATTGGAAAGCACTTGGACCCAGGTCTGGGGGACAGCTGTACAGGCATCTGGGCGTGGGAAAAACTCTTACCGAGACTTCATATTGTTGAGAAAGGCTGATAACCTTGGGAGCTGCAAAAGAACAGACACTGTCAGTGACTAGACTTTAGGCCAGGTGTAGCAATAATCTTCAGGCCAAGCCACCTAGGCCTCCTCCCTCTGTCCCTCCCCGCAGGCCCCAGGTCAGCACTCCTCTCAGCAAGCAGGTTGGCTGAAGATTGAAGAGCATGAGGGGAGGAAAAGAGATAGGGTGGGGGCTGAGAAGAGGAGGCTAAGGGAAGGGGGAAAGAGCCCAGTGGTGCCCACCCTTCCACTCCTTGTGCCCTCACCAGAGGCTTCATCATGAAAGCCAGCAGTCCTTTAAGCCATCCGGGCAGCCTCAGAACTGAGATCAGGTCCCCCAAGCAGGGATCCACGAAATCACCTTTGCTGGGAGACAAAGGGTCCAGTCCAGGTGCGTCCACCCAAGGCGGCTCCTGGCTCACCCCCACCTGCGGCATCCCCAGCCTCCACTCAGTGACTCTACCTCCCTCCTCTCCAGACTCCGAGCCACAGCCTCCAGCCCCTTCATCCCAGCCTCTCCTTTCCAATATGTGACATATGTCTGCAGACCCTTTGGGATGCTTAGGCTCCACCCATACCCACTGGAGCTCCCCAAGGCAGGGCTCCCTGTCTCCCTCCATTGCAAACTCAGCTCAGAGCAATAAGAACTGTGGACAGCATCTCCCTGGCCTGAAGATACTGCCGAGGGCATCCCCCCACAGATGCTGATGCCAGCCTGGAGGCACGAGTGGTGTAATACTGAGTGGGTACAGTAATCCTTGCCTCTGAGGCTATCTCTGCTCTCCATCTCAGGGAAAGGTCTCAGGCAGCTGACTCTGGAGCCTCACCCCAAGGGCCAAACTGAGGGGTGGCCCTTTCCACTGAAGTGAAAGTTGCTCAGTCGTGTCCAACTCTTTGCAACCTCATGGAATAGTCCATGGAATTCTCCAGGCCAGAATAGTGGAGTGGGTAGCCGTTCCGTTCTCCAGGGGATTTTCTCAACCCAGGGATCAAACCCAGGTCTCCTGCACTGCAGGTGGATTCTTTACCAGTTGAGCACCAGAGAAGCCCAAGAATACTGGAGTGGGTATCCCTTCTCCAGTGGATCTTCCGGACCCAGGAATCGAACCAGGGTCTCCTCCATTGCAGGCAGATTCTTTACCAGCTAAGTTACCAGGGAAGCCTCCCAAACCATACTTGGCTACTGGCAGAAGTCCTGAAGATGCCCCCAGGAGGCATCTTCACAGACCTGCCCTGCCCTCATCAGCCTTTAGAACTGAAAACATCCCCGTGGGACCAGCTTCTCAAATATGAGCTCTGCAAAGCCCCGTAAAGCTGGTGTAGTCCAACCTTCTGACTTTTCAGACAAGAAAACAGATCCTGGTCAAAGGCGGAAGACGTGGCACAAATCCAAGGAGTGTGGAGTAACGGCAGGTCTACACCCCTGCCCTCCTGCTTGACTCCACCCTTGTTTCTCAGATTTCCCCAATAGATAAGCAACTTCCTACACAACTCAGCCCAGGGCCAGGCCAGGGCTGCTCAATCCTGCCTCTCCCCACACTGGCACCTTTCCAAAGTCTCCCTGACAAGGCAGCTAAGGCTCAGCTTGAAGCCAGAGGGATGGTAAGGTCCCTGCCCAGAAAGCTCCAGGCCTTCTTCAGGTTCTGCCGAGGCCTGTCCTCCATCTTCCCCAATGGCCTGTCCCAGGGAGGAACACAGCACTCACCTGCTCTCCCTGCATCTACCCATGTCCTGATCCCACCACCCACCCCCAAACCCAGTCACTCACAAGTTCTGTAGGAAGGTCGCTCCACCATCACTGAACAGTCCGCCCGTGCCCAGGGTCTCCAGAGCATGGGGTATGTTGCTCGGCAGGAAGGGAACCAGCTGCAGAGATGGAGGCATGTAAGGTTCCCAGACCTACAAACCCTTGGGCCCCACCCCCTAAGACACACTGTCCAGGCAGCCCTCAGCCCTCACGGCACCCTCACTGGAGCCACAGAGGCACCCTCGTTGGCCCTGATAACTCCCCATAAGATACGTATCCTGAGAGGAGTCTAGAACCACATATAAGCCTGTCTCAGGTGAATGGCCCCAAGCCTGCCATCTCAGGGCCCTGAGAACCCCTGGACAGCTGTGCACCACTGTTTGTGGTTGACGAGGAAGGGCCACTCCATGCAGCTCCCACATCCCAGCTCAGAGGTGAGGTCACCATCAAGCATGCACCCCAATACTGCCGACCAGCCCCTTTTTACTGGTCCCCCAGGGCCAATTTGCGACCTCAATCTCAGATCAGGGTGCAAGGGTGCCAGGGATGGGTGGCAGCCATGGGTACCTAGAAGGCTTCCCTGAAGGAGGGGCAATGCCAGGACCTGTGGGTTCCCCCTCCCCTAGCATACCGTGTGGCCAGCAACCTCAAGTCTCTGCTTGGTCTCCAGCAGGGCCCGCTTCATGGCCGGCGTGGGCATGGTATAGTTGTCAGTCTCATAATACCCTACACGCAGGGGCTGAGAGCTCCTGTAGACCTGGGGGCAGCACACACGAGTCAGAGTCAGGTCAGGAGACGGTGGCCCGAAGCAGGGCTCCCAGAGCTCAGAGCCATTACTCAGCCCCAGACAAAGCTGTGAGGCTGCTGCCTAGATCCCCCCAAAACTGACTGCCAGGGAGGCCAGCCCCTGCTTTGTCTGACCCCTTCACAAAACACCTTCCCAGTGACTCTGCAGGTGGACAGAGCAAGAAGGAGGATTCCACAGGCTTCAGGTCTAGATAGAGAGACAGGCCCTGAGCAGGGGTGGGACTTGCCCCAGGCCACTCATCAGGGTAGAGTGGCAACATCAGGGTGGAAACCCAGGCATCCACAGCCTGTTTCAAGGATGCAAGTCCTGGCTCCCATAATAGATTGTTCCAGACCTTGGGACAGGGGCCTCATTGCCTCTCCTCCCTCTTGGGAAGGGGCCCTTGGGTAGAGTTAGAACATCTCCTCAACTGAGGAGTGGGAGCTTGCCCTCCCTCGCCCCAGCCCAGATCTCATGCTGCCCAGGGGTCCTCACCCCTTCCCAGGCAAGAGGTCTGTAGGGAGTAATGCCAGACCGCTGAGAAACAGCACTTACATCACACAGCTTACACAGTCTACATAAACATGGCTTTACTATACCTCCTGGAAGAGGGAATGGCAACCCACTCCAGTATTCTTGCCTGGAGAATTCCCATGGACGGAGAAGCCCCAAGGGCTACAGCCCATGGGGCTGCAGAGTCAGACACGATTGAGTGGCTAAGCACACACTATAGCACTCTCTAGCTTGACTACTCCTGAAATCTGTTGCTCGTAAAGGACAGATAACTTTATTAGTCATTCTTAAAAGACCCGTCAGCTCTTCAATAGGATCAGCTAACAACAGTTTACTTTCCAAGACTCCTTGAACTGCTCTCCTCAGAATCCTCACCTCGCTGCACCCACCAGTCCTAACCAATTACATTATGACCCAGTCCTAACCAACCCCCTACACTGACATGAAGTGAAAGTGACTCAGTCGAGTGCGACTCTTGGCGACCCCATAGACTATATACTCCATGGAATTCTCCAGGCCAGGACACTGGAGTGGGTAGCCTTTCCCTTCTCCAGGGGATCGTCCCAACACAGGGATTGAACCCCGGTCTCCCGCATTGCCGGTGGATTCTTTACCAACTGAGCTATCATTGGCATATCCACCAACAAACTAACGTCAATATTCTAACTTGGTGCTCCTTCCCCATGCTACTAAGGCTCTGTGTGGGCAGCGCCCTCCCTCACCACAGACAGTAATACACTCAGCCTTATCTGATCCACAGGCTGTTTGGTGATATCTGGGGGGAGCCAGTATCTGACAGATCCCGGCCCACAGATCCCAGCTTTCTCTGGGAGAGAGATTGCTCTGCTTTTAACTGTTCTTAACTCACTCAGCCTCTGTGCCAAGCATTCTGCTGGAGGCTGGGGATGGAGAAATGAATGCTGCTAAGAAAGGATCCTGTTTACTGGCTTGTCAAACATGGGACAAGTTCAGTTCTCCCTCAAGCTGTTCTTAGCCTCAAGGTCCCTCCTGTTCCACAGCGACAGCCCCAGGGCTCTGACTCCCAGCCAGCCAATTTGAAAGGCTCCGGATTTCCAAATGCAGGAAAGGGCACCATCTGGTGGCTGTTTGCAGAGGTGCTGCTGTGCTCAGTCACTCTTGTGTTCGACTCTGCAACCCCATGACTGTAGCCCACTAGACTCCTCTGTCCACGGGATTATCCTGGTAAGGATACTGGAGTGGGTTGCCATTTCCTTCTCCAGGGAATCTTCCCGACCCAGGGATTGAACCCATGCCTCCTGCATCTCCTGCACTGGCAGGCGGATTCTTTATCACTGTGCCACCACCGGCAGAGGTGCTAGTGCTGGCCTTAGACCCCCGGGGGCTGGTTTTCAAGAGACAGGGCCTCCCAGGCCTGCCTGCAAGGGCTCAGGAGCACCAGTGAGCCCCAAATCCATCCCTATGCCCACCCCCACCCCTGCTCACCTCCTCCCTGAAGGGCAAGGGGGGCACGGTGGGGTCCAAGCGGAACATGTCCTCACACAGCAGTGCTCGCAGGCATAGCGCCAGGCTCTCCACATCCCGGGCCATAGGGCCGACTGCCAGCTGTACTGTGGGGCAGGGAGGGGAGGAGAGAGAGATCACGCAGCCCCGAGCGCTTCCGGGGCTGGGTCCAAAAAGGGTTGGGCCGGAGCCCTGGAGTGTGAGCAGATAGGAGGTAGGAACCCAGACCTAGAGTGGCCTGGAGGCCCAACACTGCCCCGAGAGAGGCAGGGCAAAGGTGCAGACCCCCCTCCTCCAGGGCGCGTTGGGAACCACAGGCCTCACCTGCTACCTGTCCATAGACACAGCCCTTCAGGCCACTCTTGCTGGATAAGAAACACAAGATGTTGGAAATGGGAAATGGCCACCCCTTGCCCAACCCCACATCCAGTCAGCAGCCCCCAACTCTCTCACCACTTTGGAAACTAGGAACCAGGGGCTGGTGGTGCTCTGACACTACCTCCTAGCAAAACCCCAGTCTGGGAATCCCTGCCTGGAGCCCAGAGAGGTGGGAAGCTAGGCCAAGGTCACACAGCAGGACTCAGAGGCTGCCTCCACCCGCCACCTACATCCTACCTGAGGCGGTTCCCCGTGGGTTTGAGGCCGCAGATGCCACAGAAGGCTGAGGGAAAGCGGATGCTGCCTCCAATGTCGGTGCCTAAGCCCAGTGGGGAGCCCCCAGCGGCAATGAGGGCCCCCTCGCCCCCTGAGGAGCCACCTGGGCTCTTGGAAGAATTCCATGGGTTCATGGTCGGGCCAAAGAGGGGGTTACTGCAGTCAAAGCTGGAGGAAGCGGGAAGGGATCAGCCCCTGTCATGCGGGTACCAGTGCCCCTGCCCCCCGCCCTGCAGCCCTGGGACCCAACCTGAACATGGACTGGGGGACATTGGTGTGCACGAAGGGCAAGGCGCCCTGCAACTTCAGCACCTGCACCACCACACAGTCAGCCTCCGCTGGCACCCCCTGGTTCAGGCTCAAGCCCAGTGTCGAGTCCTGGCCCTGGAAGCACGGAGGGTGAGAGGGACATGGGTGATGAGCCAGGGGGCTTCAACACACAGAGTCTGCTCCCACCACCACCCTTCAGGCCAAGGCAGGACACACCTGCAGTGCCCTCGCAAGGCCTTTGGGCCTAGGACTTCCTCTGAGGGCCCAGGGTGACCCAGGGCCCAGAGCTGGCCGGCAGGCAGTGGAGCAGGGCGCACCTTACAGCTGAAGCACTCCTTGAGGCTCACGGGGACACCATAGAGCAGGCCCTGCCTTGGGACCTTGCACAGCTGAGTCTCACAGTCTGCCAGGTAGGTGGTCACACAGTTAGTCCCTTTGTTGACTTCCCAGGCCTGGGGGAGGGAGAAATGGACACACAACAGAGTACAGTGAGGCTGGCTTCTTTTGTTTTTTCAACTGTGGTAAAATCAACATAGTGTAAGATTGGCCTTTTCAAATATACACCCAGTGACAGGGTAACCATGAACATGACCCAGAGCCAGGAGCACAGAGGGTAAGTAGGCCCAGTACTGGCCTCACTGGGACATGCGGCCCAGGCTTACTCAGGCTGTCTCTGACCTTCACCTCCAAGACAGACAGAGATAGAGTGCTCCGAGGACCAGGACACTCAAAGGAACTTCTGAGGATACTGACCTCAGATGCCCTGCAGAGGCCGAGCTAGGGGGAGGGTGACCCTTGGCCACCCCACCCACATCCTCCTTCAAGCCACACCGGTGCCCAGTGAGGCTAGATCCCCGTGTTAAGTTGCACCAGGAGTTGGTGCAGAGCAGGGCTAGACCCAGGCTTCTGCTTCCTGGCACCCAGCACTCTCCTCTGCCCCAGGCCTGGCCCTCACCTGCCCAGGTGAAACCTCCACCCCTCCCCAGGAACACCTGAATCTGAGGAATGGCTGACTGATACCAGCTGATAGGAACATGAGTGTGGCCCTATTACCAACTCAGGTCTGTGAAATCTGTCTGCTGCCCAGGGCAGGAAAAGAGGAGGCCAATCCGTAGCCAGAATGCTCTCTGTGGAAGCTCCCTCTGAAGGCCTGGAGCTTTTTCAGGGACATGGATTCAAAAGAAGCAAACCCATCTGCTGAGACTGTGTCCTTTCAATGCACCCAGCCCAGGGGTGTCCAGTCCTTCCTCCACAGTCCCTCTCTGTCCCCCTCTCAGCTGCAGTCACTCGCACCACTCTCACATCTCTGGCACTCATGGCCACCTGCTTAGGGGTCACAGTCACTGCCACGGACTCTCTTCCAAGAGATCATATCACATACAAGTCATTTTCATAAAACACAATTTATTCCTTCATTTCGTTTCAAACACATTTCTTAAGCACTTACTATCAACATATAAAAGACATAGTGTTAGGCCCTAAGGTACAAAGACAACTAAGACTGTCCACCAAAAGCCCACATATGTGCCTTGGGAAAGAGAAAGACAAGGCAAGCCCTACAGTGATGAGAAATGTGCTGTTAGTAAGTGAACACTG
Organism: Capricornis sumatraensis; assembly: GCF_032405125.1. Lineage (NCBI taxonomy): Eukaryota > Metazoa > Chordata > Mammalia > Artiodactyla > Bovidae > Capricornis > Capricornis sumatraensis. The sequence goes on from NC_091070.1 coordinate 200,405,562, forward strand.
AAGAGGAAACCCTAATCCAGACTGGGAGGGGAGGAGGGTTATGGGAGGCTTCCTGGAAGACGTGACTCCTCTCTGGGCCCTGGAGACTCAGGGGGGCCTGTTACACTGAGCAGGGCAAGAGGAGGGAGAAGAGCCTTTCAGGTAAAGGGAACCCCAGAGCACAACAGGCTCTGAGGGCCAGGTAACTTCCAGCAGCTGAGCTGCCGATGCCCCAAGCCCCGGAATCCTTGACCAGAGAGAACGCTGGAATGCTGAGAGGGCAGCTGGCCAGGAGACTGGTGCTTGAGACTGGTGCTTGGTCCTGGAGGGAGACTGGTGGAAGACCCGGGTAACGGAGGAGACAAGAGGATGGTCTAGAGGGAGCTCTAAGAGGGAACAGACCAGACTCGGTGCCTGATGGGGTGGGGGCGGAATAGGGAGGGAAGTCTGGGCTAAAAGCCAGGTTTCTAGGTAGGACAACATGCTCAGTGTCCCCAGCACATGCACACACACAGAGCTTTCTTTCTCTCTCTCTCTCTCTCTCTCTCTCTCTCTCTCTCTCTCATACACACACACAGCTCTGGCTCCCTCCCTCTCTCCCTAGCAGCACTTGGTACTGTGGCCCCACCATGGCCCTCCAGCCAGGTTTTCCCACAGCCTTGCACAGAGAGGGGAGGAAGGAGCGGGGTCACTCCCTGGCCTTACCTTTCCCATGTAGGTGAAGAGCACAGCCTCAGGAGACAGGTCCCCACTGTGTAACTTCTGTACCAGTTGAGGCAGGGGCAGGGCCAGCAGCGCCTCCGAGTCCAGGTCAGGGTTCTGGGGAGACACCTCGGATCAGTCCCCTACTCCCCCCAGGCCCCATGTGCCTGCAGCAGACACCTATGGCCCATGCCCCCAAGTCCCAACACCTACCAAGCACATGCTCACTGTCACATGCCAGCCCATAACAGACATGCCCACCTGTGGCTCTGACATCACAAATGTGCTCCAGCCTGGGCAGGCCCTTGCCACCTGTGGACAGTACAGATCTATCTCTTCCAGAAGCTCACTCAAGGGGGGCCCAGGGAGAGGCCACGCCCAGGCTGAGTATTAGACCATTATGAAAATCATTCCCAGATGGCAATAGTGGTAAAGAACCCACCTGCCAATGCAGGAGACATATGAGACAAGGGTTCAGCCCCTGGGTGGGGAAGAGTCTCTGGAGAAGGGTATGGCAACTCACTCCGGTATTCTTGTCTGGGGAATCCCATGGACAGAGGAGCCTGGCAGGCTACAGTCCATAGCACTGCAGAGAGTTGGACAAGACTGAAGCAGCTTAGCACAGTGGTTGCTGAATGTGGCCACACACCTTGTTGATGTGCTCTGTTTGGATTAAATGTTACCACCATTCCCATTGCACAGCTTAAAGAAACTGATGTTCACAGAGGGGAAGTGCCTTGATTAGGACTTACAGATAAACTATAGTTCTCTGCCCATTCAGCACAAGCTGCCCACTGGCTGTCCACCTGCACCTAACTACTCAACCCTTTGACAGGAGAGGGCAGAAAGAAGAAAACCCTGTCCTAGGTGGCTGGAGTTGAAGCTAGAGCCACATCAAAGAGAGAGGTTTTTTTCCATTCATTCCATAAACATATATATTAGGCATCTACTCTGTACAAAGGACCATGCTAGACATGGGGATACAGCAGTGAACAAGAAAGTCACCTCCCAACAAGGTGCAGAGTTGGGAGTGAGGAGATAATTTGGTGGCTCAGTGATAAAGAATCTGCCTGCAATGCAGGAGACCTGGGTTCAATCCCTGGGTCAGGAAGATCCCCTGGAAAAGGAAATGGCAACCCACTCAGTATTCTTGCTTGGAGAATCCCATGGACAGAGCCTGGAGGGGCTACAGTCTATAGGGTTACAAAGAGTTGGACACAACTGAGCAACAAACACACACGGGTCATTTATAAGTAAACAAATAAGAATTTTAGATAGCCAGAAACAAAGAAAATAACATGGATGTACTGAGTGGGCAGCACACAGGTAGAGAGGGTGGTCAGGGAAGAGCTCTCCGAAGGAGGAGGGACGTTGGTCCGACGCCCACTGCCAGGACTCAGAGGACTCCAGAGTCCCTGGGATCAAAGCCCCTGCCTGCAGACTCCCGTGGCTTCCCCCTCAAGGCCTTTGGGTTAATTAGGAGAGCATCTGAGTTCAGCCACCACATCTCATCTCTACCCTCCTCTGCTCTTGCCAAACTCACCAGGGACTTCCTTGTTGCCCAATACAACAAACACTGGACTCTTCATTCTGCTCCGAGTCTCACGGAGGCATTCACAGGGCTGACTTCAGACTCCTCCTGGGCACAGGCATACCCCTTTCCCAGGGTTCCCTCCCTCCTCTACGCTGCTTCTGTCATCCACTCGTTCAGCCAGTCAACACACACGTTCTGAGCACCCACTCTGTGTCGAGCACTATGTTAGGGCTATGGATTTAGAGGCAGCCTAGACAGACAAGTCCCTGCTCTAGAGCTTACCTTCAAGAAAACAAAGTAATTGAGAAAAATAATTTGAAAAAGAAAAGAAATTTTAATAACACAAGGGACATCCCTGGTGGTCCAGTGGTTAAGAATCCGCCTTCTAGTGCAGGGGATGTAGGTTCTATCCCTGGTTGGGGAACTAAGATCCCACATGCTGCAGGCAACTACTGAGCCTGCATGCTCTGCACTAGCAGTCCCCAGCCTTTTTGGCACTGGGGACCGGTTTCAAGGAAGACAATTTTTTCACAGGCAGGAGGGGTGGGAAGGAGGTATGGGGGTGGGGGGGTGTTCATCAATAATGCGAGCAATGGGGAGTAGCACATGAAGTTTCAGTCACCTGCCCCAGAGCTCACCTCCTGCCGTGCAGCTGGCTCCCAACCCACCACGGACTGCTACCGGCTGGTAGGGGCTGGGGACCCCTCCTCTAGAGCCTATGCTCCACAACAAGAGAAGCCTGCACACAGCAATTAGAGAAAGCTGGCATGCCGCAACGGAGACCCAGCAGAGCCAAGGGTTTTAAAATAAAATAAATTTTTAAATAAAAAAAGAAAGTTAATAAATGATGGCAGATCACAATAAGCGTGAGAAGGGAAGTAAACAGAGTCTGTGACAGAAAGAACAGCGGACTGACTCAGATGCGCTGGGCAGGTAGAGACATTGTTTCAGCTATGACCTGAAGCACGATAAGGAGCCAGACACAGGAAGAGGCAAAGGCTCCTGGAGGTTCCCCTGGGCACCTGCTCTTCCCTCTCTGATGCTGGGAGAAGTCATGCCTCCTCTTGGCTTCCACTCCAGGCCCTACACCTATCACATGGCCTCTAGATCATCTTCAGCCTCCAAATCGTCCTTCGCCTGACCCAGCTCAGCTCAGACCCGCTCACTGGGCTATTCCCTTTGTTCCCTCTGTTCCTGTGTCCTTCCCCTGAGCTCGCTGCCTCTTATCTCCTTTCCACCGGCTCCTCTTCACACAAGGAAGGACGCTGCCATCTGTCCTCAGCTCCCCCTGCTTCCACCCACATCTAATCGGTCACCACGCCCCTAAGTAGCTCTGGAAAATGGCCACCTCTCTGTCTCCTCTACTGAGACCCTTGCCACTGCCGACCCTTTCTCTACTGGGTCACACAGAGGCCACCTAGCTGGCTTCTCTGCCCAAGCTTTGTCACCAGACTACACAGCACAATGATGACCTCGCCTTGCCTGTCCCCTTCAGGTTGCCTCCCACCACAAGGTCCAGGAGATGTTTCTAAGCTGAGGTCCTGTCAGAACCCCCTGTGCCCCCTCAGTGTGACACAGCCCACTCACTCCCACCTCACGCCCAAAGCTGAACACCCATTGCACACACCCACCACAGAGCCTTTGAAATCCAGCCTCAATATCAGGAATATGCTACCGCTTCCCCAAATTTGTTAAAGGGATACAACACTTACTTGGGATTCTTTTTTGTTTTCTTTTTTTAATGATACAAGGAGCTACAAGGAGAAAAAAAAATGGATCCATGATCTACCCCCAACATATTAGATAACCCCTGTGTGCTAAATCACTTCAGTCATGTCTGACTGTGACCCCATGGACTGTAGCCCGCCAGGCTCCTCTGTCCATGGGATTCTTCAGGCAAGAATACTAGGGTGGGTAGTCATGCCCTTCTCTAGGGGATCTTCCCGACCCAGGGATTGAATCCAGGTCTCTGCACTGCAGGAAGATTCTTTACAATCTGAGCCATCAGGGAAGCCCAGACAACCCCTGATGACTTTTTTTTTAAGATATGCAAAATGGAAAGGAAACACTCCCCCCACCTCTAGGACCACCCTGACAAGTCCCTCTTCTGAAAAGGAAACCATAGTTAAGTTTCTGATGAACCCTCAAAGGGAGAAAAAAAATGTTTGTGAAGAACCCACAATGTATATAGTTGTTTATATATATTCTATTTTTGGACAGAAGGATCATACTATATACACAGTTCTATGCCTTGCATTTCTCCACTCACAATGAAAATAGCAAGATTTTTTTCTGATTATATAAATATGTGCTCATTGTAAAAAACGAAAAACGGCCTACCAGTTTGTGGAAGAAAGTAAAAATCACCAGAAAGCCCACCACACTGAGGTAATGACCACCAGGAGCCTGATCACCACCATTCCCCACCTCACCCAGGGTGTCCACAGAGGCCCTGTGCATCTCAGCTAGAAGCTGTTGGGGGGCTCCTCTCAATTCTCAGCACAAATGTTCATTCTTTTCTCTGCTCTTCTGTGTTGACAGTTGATGACACTGTTGCTAACAGCTATTTTTAAGTCTTCAACTAGTTATCAGGCAGCTGAGACATTTTCTCTTTCACAAGACACTAGAGTAAGTCTGCATGTCCAGGAGGCCAATCTAAGAATATGGAGGAAATCAAAATTTATATGGAGAATGCAGGGAAGCATACAAATAAGATCTCACCAAGCATGTGGCCATCTGTATGCCTTTTTTCCCAAGCATAGGATATTACAGCTATCACTGAATCACTGCCCCTCCTCAACCTGTTTTTCTCCTGAACCACCTACTGTCCTAATTTCAGATACCCTAGATGGTCCTCCAAATTTTTTTTTTTCATTCATGGTTCCCTGGTGGCTCAGACGGTAAAGCGTCTGTCTACAATGCGGGAGACCTGGGTTTGATCCCTGGGTCGGGAAGATCCGCTGGAGAGGGAAATGGCAATCCACTCCAGTACTATTGCCTGGAAAATCCCATGGACAGATGATCCTGATAAGTTACAGTCCACGGGGTTGCAAAGAGTCGGACATGACTGAGCAATTTCACTTTATGGTTTATTGTTGTTATTTTTTTTTAATCACTTCTGTTCTATTTCAAGATATACATTCCATTCAATCATGTGACCACTGACATTGACTGAAACAAAAACCATACTGTTCTTTCATTCATTTACTGACTTGTTTTGAAATCAGCTTCAAGTTGGTCTTGGAGATGCCAGGAGGTGGAACTACAGGTCAGATCCAGTTGAAGGGAGAGGCATTTGTAATCCAGTGGGATTTTGACAAAGGGGCTTGTAAGGTCTGTGCAGGAAGGGCATTCAGGTTAAAACCAGAGGTGCAGAGGTGCCGAGGTGTGGGCAAGTGGGATGGCTCTCCCAGTCGTCACAGTCTATCAATGGAAGTCCCTCACTTCAGTCTAGAAAGGACATTAAAACTTACTTAGGGGGCTTCCCGGGTGGCTCAGTGGTAAAGAATCCACCTGCCCATGCAGGAGATAAGGGTTCAATCCCTGGTCCAGGAAGACCCCACACACCGTGTAGCAGCTAAGCCCATGTGCCACAACTACTGAGCCTGCACTCTAGAGCCCAAGAACCATAACTATAGAAGTCCACGCGCCCTAAAGCTCATGTTCGTCAACAAGAGAAGGCACATCAATGAGAAGCCCGCATGCCAAAAGCAGGGAGTAGCCCCAGCTCACACAGCTAGAGAAAAGCCCGCGCAGCAACGACAACCCATCAAAAATAAAACAACTCATTCAGGCAGTAAGGTGGAAGCAAATGGGCAAACGCATGTGACAGATTAAGCCTCACATGGTCAACAGGGCGTATGAAAAGCATACTCCACTCTAAAGTTGCTCTAGAGTCCCAAAAGAGATGAACCATTTTGTGATGTTCAGGAGGCGCTTGGGACCTCCCCTCCTCCAGCAGCACCTTGGGACACAGGATGTATCTGGGTCCCAACTCACTTCTCTGCAGTCTATCAGGCAGGAGCTGTACCACAGGCTGCTGTATTCACCCAGGACCCTCCTGACCTCAAGGCCCCCTTCTCAGTGTGGGGCTGGGCTGAGAAAGCCCGGAAGAAAGACTGTTGAAACAGCCTCAAAACCCCCAGCAGCTCCATCACCAAGCAGAAAGAGCCTTAGGGGTGGGATGGAGGAGGGGCTTCTCCCTAAGGTTATGTGTGAGCTCAGCTAAACCGCCCACCTTCCCCAATGGCTCAGTGAGTTAAGAATCTGCCTGCAGTGCAGGAGACGCAGGGTTCGATCCCTGGGTTGGGAAGATGCCCTGGAAGAGGAAATGGTAACCCACTCCAGTGTTCTTGGCTGGAGAATCCACGGACAGGGGATTCTGGTGGGTATACAGACCATGGGTCAAAAAAGAGCTGGACATGACTGAGTAACTAAGTACACAAACTGTTCACCTCTTACTGATCCCAAAGCTATTGTCTTCAAGACCTCAACCCCTGTGCTGACTGCTCAAAACAAGACAGCTGAACTAGTTCTTTCTTCTGCCAGTCATCAGAAAACCAAAAGGGAATTTCCCTATGTACTCATCTGGAAGAGCCAAGCTTTGGTGTTCTGAGGTCAGGCTTTGACCCACAGAGGGTGTTTAAACAGCTTTTGGTATTTCAAGGCCAAAACCTGCCCTGGAAGTTACTGTTGTGTTGTTGTTCAGTCACTAAGTCATGTCCTGCTTCTTGCAACCTCATAGACTGCAGCATGCCAGGTTCCTGTGTCCCTCACTATCTCCTGGAGTTTGCTTAAATTCATATCCATTGAGTCCCTGATGCTATCTAACCATCTCTTCCTCTGATCCCCACCCCATTCTCCTTTTGCCTTCAATCTTTCCCAGCATCAGGTCTTTTCCAATGAGTCAGCTCTTCGCATGAGGTGGCCAAAGTACTGGAGCTGGCATCAGTCCTTCCAATGAATATTCAGGATTGATTTCTTTTAGGAAATCTACCATGGAAGTTCAGTTCAGTTCAGTTCAGTCACTTAGTCATGTCTGACTCTTTGCGATCCCATGAACCGCAGCACGCCAGGCCTCCCTGTCCATCACCAACTCCTGGAGTCCACCCAAACCCATGTCCATCGAGTCAGTGATGCCATCCAGCCATCTCATCCTCTGTCCCCTTCTCCTCCTGCCCTCAATCTTTCCCAGCATCAGGGTCTTTTCCAATGAGTCAGCTCTTCACATCAGGTGGCCAAAGTATTGGAGTTTCAGCTTCAACATCAGTCCTTCCAATGAACACCCAAGACTGACCTCCTTTAGGATGGACTGGTTGGATCTTCTTGCAGTTCAAGGGACTCTCAAGAGTCTTCTCCAACACCACAGTTCAAAAGCATCAATTCTTTGGTGGTCAGCTTTCTTTATAGTCCAACTCTCACATCCATACATGACCACTGGAAAAACCATAGCCTTGACTAGATGGACTTTTGTTGGCAAAGTAATGTCTCTGCTTTTTAATATGCTGTCTAGGTTGGTCATAACTTTCCTTCCAAGGAGTAAGCATCTTTTAATTTCATGGCTGCAGTCACCATCTGCAGTGATTTTGGAGCCCAGAAAAATAAAGTCAGCCACTGTTTCCGCTGTTTCCCCATCTAATTGCCATGAAGTGATAGGACCGGATGCCATGATCTTAGTTTTCTGAATGTTGAGTTTTAAGCCAGCTTTTTCACTCTCCTTTTTCACTTTCATCAAGAGGCTCTTTAGTTCTTCATTTTCTGCCATAAGGGTGGTATCATCTGCATATCTGAGGTTATTGATATTTCTCCTGGCAATCTTGATTCCGGCTTGTACTTCCTCCAGCCCAGCATTTCTCATGATGTACTCTGCATAGAAATTAAATAAGCAGGGTGACAATATATAGCCTTGACGTACTCCTTTTCCTATTTGGAACCAGTCCAGTTCTAACTGTTGCTTCCTGACCTGCGTACAGATTTCTCAAGAGGCAGGTCAGCTGGTCTGGTATTCCCATCTCTTTCAGAATTTTCTACAGTTTATTGTGATCCATACAGTCAAAGGCTCTGGCATAGTCAATAAAGCAGAAATAGATGTTTTTCTGGAATTCTCTTCCTTTTTCCATGATCCAGCGGATGTTGGCAATTTGATCTCTGGTTCCTCTGTCTTTTCTAAAACCAACTTGAACATCTGGAAGTTCATGGTTCACGTATTCCTGAAGCCTGGCTTGGAGAATTGTAAGCATTACTTTACTAGCATGTGAGATGAGTGCAATTGTGCGGTAGTTTGAGCATTTTTGGGCATTGCCTTTCTTTGGGATTGGAATGAAAACTGACCTTTTCCAGTCCTGTGAACACTGCTGAGTTTTCCAAATTTGCTGGCATATTGAGTGCAGCACTTTCACAGCATCATCTTTCAGGATTTGAAATAGCTCAACTGGAATTCCATCACCTCCAGTAGCTTTGTTCATAGTGATGCTTTCTAAGGCCCACTTGACTTCACATTCCAGGATGTCTGGCTCTATGTGAGTGATCACACCATCGTGATTGTTTGGGTCATGAAGATCTCTTTTGTACAGTTCTTCTGTGTATTCTTGCCGCCTCTTCTTAATATCTTCTGCTTCTGTTAGGTCCATACCATTTCTGTCCTTTATCAAGCCCATCTTTGCATGAAATGTTCCCTTGGTATCTCTAAGTTTCTTGAAGAGATCTCTAGTCTTTCCCATTCTGTTCTTTTCCTCTATTTCTTTGCATTGATCACTGAGGAAGGCTTTCTTATCTCTCCTTGCTAGTCTTTGGAACTCTGTATTCAGATGCTTATATCTTTCCTTATCGCTTCCTTTCTTTTCACAGCTATCAGTAAGGCCTCCTCAGACAGCCTTTTTTTCTTTTTTCCAGTTCTTAAAAATAAAGAAAGGCTGTTGCTCCAGAAGGAAACTGGATGCTTGGATCCAGGTGCTGATGATTGGAGCTGAAGTGAGGGAAAACTCACCCTTCTACTACCCCACACCCCTGCCAGCTGGTGGGTTCCTTGCAACCAAAAGGAGAGTTATGTAGGCAGAAACTGGGCAGATTCCTGCAGCTGCCCCCCCACATTCCTTGGAGCCGGCAGAACTCAGCTAGCTAGCTGCACAGAACTTAGAGTCTCCGGAGCTGCCGAGGTTCTCTAGGCTGGCCTGGCATCACTGCAAAGATCCCTGAGCAGGGCACCAGGGAGCTCTGCCAGAGAAGAAGGATCAGACAGTGATGAAGCTTTGCTCAAGTAGGTAGGGAAAGTGGCCAGTTTGGATTGAGTACCTAAAAATGAAATGATTGTGTACTTTCACTGATTGTGTGCCATGTCAATGAGTAAAGGCTAGAACCAGATATGTTCTTATTTCAATAAATAAATAAGACATTTTCCTGGTCCAGGAATGTTATCGTGTAAATTCATACAGTATATCCAGCTAAAACCGCAAAGCAATCAAGGCCACAGCCAGGGCCTGGCATCCAAGGCCCGGGTCTCCCTTCCTAATCTTTCTTCCTGCTCCTCTCCATTGGAATGAGGCTGGATGGTTCCACCAGGCATCTAGGTTCTAGTTCTAGCTCCTGCCTCATCTTGTCCCACCCAGATTCCATCCAACACCCGTTGGGGCAAGTCGTCTCTCTCGAAGCACATAGGAACTGAGCTTGGTATTTTGACTTGGAACTGAGTCCAGTGTGTCATACACCTAGAGGAAAGCCTCTTCTTCCAGGCCGCTTCCCTCACTCCCATACACACACTGAGCTGATCCAGAGGGAAAGAAGCTTACTGACAGGTCACCCAGGGAAGGGCTGGAACTAAACCTATCCATGAAAGGAACTTATAACCCATCCGACTCCACAGCCAGGTGGCAGGAGTCCACCTCAGCTGGTAACTCCCTGGGGACTTGCGCAAGTCCCTCCCCAGCTCCCTCTGAGCATCCTCAATGAATCTGAACTGTAAGCTCTCAGAAATCCCTTGACCATCAATTACTTTATGATTCCAAAGTCCTAAACCCAAGCATCCTATTGGTTCTCATCTTGCAGTTTAAGCCTCCTAGTAAGTCCATGTTCTTGAGATTATCTGGCACACAGCAAAGCTCCTCTTGGACCCAGTGAGGCGACAGCCTTCGACGACCTGCCCTGTCCCTTTCGTTTCCATTCCTCCCCTAGGCCCCACCTGGCTCAGAAAAGAGTACGGAATGCATGATGGCGAGAGGGGTGTCAGAAAGTTACAAACCTGCGCTGCCCACACACCTGAGCTGCCGGCCGCCCGTCCCTCCGCGCGCCCGGGCGGCTCAAAGCGCTGCTGCCACCCCGAGCCCTCCCACTCCACACCGATTCCAACCCCGGCTGTCACCTGGAGCCGGAAGCGCTGCGCCGCCTTGTCCATGGTGTCCAGGGCCGCTTTCTGCCTCCGTCGCGCTCGGACCGCCGAGGCCCTCGCTGTCCGGCGACTGGACCAGCGCAGGGCCAAGGCCGCCGCCACGAAGCAGCAGGCCAGGGCGGCCCCGGAAACGCTGGAGAGCGCGGCCCACAGTTCGCCCAGCACCATGATCTCCCGCCGCCGACCGCTGCCGCGGGCAACCGATGAGAAATCAGCGATCTCGGACTCCGCCGCAAAACCCGGCCTGGATCAGCCCGGGATCCAGCGCCCGCCTGCGCCGGAGGGGAGGCAGGGACGGTAGAGCTGCTCGGCCAAGCGCTGTTGCCCGGCAGCCGGCTGGAGACAGGTGGAGCGCAACGGTCAAGGCGAAGCGCCGCGGTTCCGCTGGGACGGCTCCCCAAGTTCTAAGGCTCTGGGCGGTGCGGAGAGGGAGGAGCACCTGCTTCCCGTGGGCGCCCTCGGAAGCTCGAGCCTAGCTGCCGTTCGGCGCCCCCGTCTGGCCTGGCCTCAGCCCGGTGCACCCAAGACCCTCAACTCAAGGAAGATGCTGTCCAACCCGAGCCACTTCGGGAAAGAGGATGGAGAGCAGCTACAGACTGTACTCGCGGACCTGATTAACCCTGCAAAGAATTTAGCAGTATTATTTCTGGAGAAGCTTGTCTTAGGCTGTGTACCGCAGGGCACTCGCCTCTCCCCTGCATGGGGCTTGGGGGTGCCAGCAGGAGAGGGGCACAGGATGTTTCTCTCAGGGAGTCCATCTGCTACCCCCTCCCCTCCCCAGTCCTGGGACCCGATGTCTTTAGGGAGGTGGGGGGAGGGGAGCGGATTATCTATATACACACAATACTTCTCCAATCTAGGCCTCTCTCACAGGTCTTTATGTGCTCAATTTCATTTGTCCTCCCAACAGATGAGGAAAGCATTTTTATCATCCTCATTTACTAATGAGGTAACTGAGGACAAGAGGGATTAAATGACCCCCTCTGTGGGTCATGCAGGTGACTGAGTGGAGATTCAAACTCAGGTTTAATCCTAAACCATTGCTCTTAACCATCAAGCTGTACTACCATGACTGCCCCTGGAAGTGAGGCTGTGTGGAGTGGAATGCGATGTGGGGAAGAGTGCTTTGTGGCTGGAAAATGCTGTTTGCCAAAACACTGCTGTTCATCCAGTTCTATCTTTACCTCTGAACCCATGCTTTTTCCTTGAAAAGGAGGAATGCCTATAATGTAAGATTGTTAGGAGGAGTCTGTGAGATCCTGGCTGTGAACTGGGGAACTTGAGGGCATACCAGATCTTCACTCTAGCCTCATGGATCTCAAGGTCTGGTTGAGAAGGAAAAAAACATGCATAGAAAAAACAAAAGCCATGCTTCGGTGGAAATGCAGAAATCATGTGACATGAATCCAAACAGCAGTAAATACTGGGCCCTTGGACTGAATAGCCTTTGGGAAAGCCAGATAGCACAGTGGTTTAAAGTTTGCCTCTGGAGCTGGAGTGTCTGGTAACCCATCTTTGTTGCATGACTATCCCCGTTTCCTTACCTGTAAAATGAGGATAATAGTACTCCCTCTAATGGCCAATTCTCTAGTACTATTGTAAGACTCAAATGAGCTAATACTTGAAATGCAGCCAGAACAAGGCCTAGCCTATTGTAAGCAATCCATGCATATTAATTATTATACTACTGTTGTTATTATTAGAATAGAGCCCGGTGCGCTGGAGTCCATGGGGCCCGCAGAGAGTTGGACACTACTTAGCAAATGAACAACAACAAACAGAGACCTACAGAGAGGGTTTTTCTGGCCTGAGAAGCCTAAGTTCAGGAACCAGACTATCTGATTTCAAATCCTAACTTTGACACTGTGGAACCTTCAGTAAGTCACTCTAACCTCTTGTGCCTCAGTTTCCTTATCTGCAAAATGGGAGCTAATAATAGTGACTCCTTCAAAAAATTGTGAAGATTAAATGAGTTAATTCAAGGGAAGAGCTTAGAACAGTACCTGGCCCATTGTAAGGGCTCAATAAATGTTGATTCATTGTTATTTTAAGCAGAGTCATGATGCAAGTGTTTTGGAAAGGCAATATGGAGGAGGACTGGGAGAGGCAAGCTGGAGGCAGAGATGTGGAATGGGAGAGCGGGGAGACTTGAGAACCCAGCAGGGAAAGGTTTCCAGGGCTCCACCTGTATTATCAGAAAAGCATCTGTAACTCAACACCTCGCCATTCCAGAAGCCAAAACAGCATGCCCTGCACTCAGATGTGTGTTCATATTTGCAGTCACTCAAGCAGGCCCTGATGGGTTTCCTAAGCAGGATCTGGGTCTTCACCCACTAACTGGTGACCTTGAGCAAGTCATCCTTCTGTATCCTCAGCTGTTGAGTGGGAAGACAGGTGAGTATCCTGCCAAGTGCAGTTGGAGGTGGGGACAGGGCAGAAAGGATGCGGGGGAGAGCTTGCAGAAGGGAAGGAAGCTTCTCAGATTCCAGAGGGTTTGAAGTCTGTCTTTGTTCTAGGGTGAGAAGAGGGAGTGTGGTCTGATTCTCAGCAACTGCTCTGCTTTGTTTCCCTTCCTTTCTGTGAGTCTTTCCTTAATACAGAAGGGGTGGACAGAAATAGGGCACAGCCTTGCTCTCAGGAACTCACAGGTCCTCAGGTGACACAAGATTACCACACTCAAAAGCACTACCTGTGGAGCATTTTATAATTTTTAAAGCACTGCCAGGTCTTTGACCTCAGTTGCCTGAGCCCCTCACCACCTCAGAGGTGGTTCTATTATACTATTATACTCTCCTCAGAGGTAGGGGAGAATTTGTCTTCTCTGGTAAATGATTTCAATCCCACACCTTGCTCTATCTCTGCTCTGTGCAAAGAGCTCCTCCATCCCTTCAGAAGGGAGCTATTTCCCCACCCCTGCAAATCTGAGCTGAACTTTGCGGCTTGTTTTAACGAACAGAATGCAGTGCACAGGATTCTGTGCTAGTTCTGAGCCTAGGCTACGTCAGCTACAGATTGGCACTTGCCATCTGCCTCTACAAAGATTAAATCGTGAGCCAACGCAGCTGCAGACTTTCAGCATCCCTTGAAAGGAATTCAGAGTGGAGAGCAGAACCGAGGTGCTCCGGGGAAAACTGGCAGAACGGGTCTTCAGATAGTTAGATATTTTCAGGAGCTGACTCTCTGAGCCCAGTTCTTGTATTTCCTCACATCTGTTGCCATTCAGTCACTAAGTCATGTCCAACTCTTTGCGACCCCATGGATTAATAGCATGCCAAGCTTGAGTCGATGATGTCATCCAACCATCTCAGGCTCGGTCATTCCCTTCATCTCCTGCCCTCAATCTTTCCCAGCATCAGAGTCTTTTCTAGGGAGTTGACCCTTTGCATCAGGTGGCCAAAGTATTGGAGCTAAAGTTGAATATTCAGGCCTGACTCTGGTTTGATCTCCTTGCTGTCCAAGGGACTCTCAAGAGTCTTCTCCATCACCTCAATTCAAAAGTATCCACCCTTTGGCGCTCAGTTGTCTTTATGATCCAGCTTTCACATCTGTACTGGAAAAACCATAGCTGTGACCATATGGACCTTCGCTGGCAAAGTGATGTCTCTGCTTTTTGATATGCTGTCTAGGTTTGTCATAGCTTTCCTTTCAAGGAGCAAGTGTCTTCTAATTTCATGGCTGCAGTCACTGTCTGCAGTGATTTTGGAGCACAAGAAAATAAAAGATGTCGCTGCTTCCACTTTTCCCCCTTCTATTTGCCATGAACTGATGGGACCAGATGCCATGATCTTAGTTTCTTTAATGTTGTTCCAAGCCAGCTTTTTCACTCTCCTCTTTCACCCTCATCAAAAAGCTCTTTAGTTCCTCTTCACTTTAGTTTCTTCTCATATCTAGAAAAGCACTAAGATTCTTCATGGTGACTGCTCCCAGTGACTAGCAGAAACTTTCTGCAAAAATAATATGTACCTGATTGTGTATACTCCCCCTTCACTAAAACCACATATATACTGACCTTCCCCCTCTGTCTCTTTGGAGCAGCTTTTCAGAGCTATCTGAGGTGCTGTTTCCTGGGCTATAATCTTCATTTTGCCCCAAAGAAAACTTAGCTCACAAAAATCTCACATTGTGCAATTTTTCAGGCCAGCAGCTGCAAAAGAACTGTTACCTTTCTCTCTCCTGGAACCCTACCACTGCCATGAGAAGCAGCCCAAGCTTGTCTTCCAGAAGATAAGGCCATGTAGCGTAGAGCTTGCTCAGCCCAGTTGTTCCTGCTCAGGCCCTTACACAGGTCCCAGCCAAGATGAGAACAGCCAGCCACTTGAATGCAGACACGTAAGTGAGCCTAGCCAACCAATAGACTCAGAATCATAAATAACTTAACTTGCCAGTTTGGGGATTGGCTTATTACAAAGCAATAGCTAACTAATCTACCTTCTAATCCCCATCACCCAGATGAGTAACTGAGCCCCACAGACAACCAGGGACTTGCTCAATACTCCATAGTGAATGGGAGCCCACTGCAAGTCAAAACTGGATCTTTGAGACTCACTGCTGCCTCTGTAATCGGGATACAGACACTTAGACTCTAGAACTGTTATCAGACTTCCCTGGTAGTCCAGTGGTTAAGAAAACACCTTTCAGTGCAGGGGACAAGAGTTCAATCCCTGGTCAGGGAACTAAGATCCCACATGCCACAGGCAACTAAGCCCATGTGCCACAACTAGAGAAACCTATGAACCTCAATGAAGAGCCGATGCAGCCAAAACAAAAACAGAAAACTTATCAAAAGTTCCTAGTCGGTAACCTAGAAACACACCAACCATGCCTTACCCTTCATCTGTTTTCCTCAACCTGTTTTAACCCATGCCATCCTTCAAACATACACGATATGCTTTCTCCCTCCTAAATGTATTTGAAGCTGGGAGGTAAGTTTCTTCACTGTTCTGCCCCTGAGTTTCTTCATCTGTAAAATGGAGGCATTGTACTACCTCATTGGTTATTGAGAATTAAATGAGTTCATTTTAGTAAAGTGTTTAGAACAGTGCCCGAAGTATAGCAAGGGCTAAAAAATAAACGAGTAAAATAATGTGACTAAACATGAGCCATAGCAATAGCAATTTTATTAGAGAAATGTTTTATTTTGATCCTGAGAGCTACATATTTTTCACTTGGCTCTGGGGACATCAGTATGAGTATTGAGTCAGCTTGTATGCCCTAAGTTTGTATCCAAGACAGTGTGGAAGAAAACATCTTGTAGGTGGCAAACCAGTTTTTGAAAACCAGATATGGAGAAAAGCACATGCCTCCCTTCTTGAGAAGCATCAGTAGGACATAATATATTGACCGCATATTTCACAGAGGGTTTATTCTTGATAGGTTGTATATAAATCAAATCTTAACACATAAATTTATCTTATTTAAAGAACTTACCTGGGGAATCATTCTACAAAGTGAGGATGGCTTTTTACAAAATCAGTATACCTTTGAGGGACATTCAGAATTTTGACTAGAGATGGGCAGAATTTTTGCCTAAAACAAACCTGCGCACCCAAGGTTCCCTCAAGTGACTCCAGTCTTTCTCTCTAGGGCTGCATTTTACTGAACCCTGGTACAACCCAAAGAGGGCTCTTGCCCTTGGTTCTCTAGGGCTGGAATCTTTGCACTATCTAATGATGACTGGCAGGCTGTAAGGATGGTAACAGGTACAAAGAACTATACTCATTTCTCAGCTTTCCTCAAACACTTTAGGCCCCAGGGTTTTTCTCCTTTGAACACCCTTCCTTTGATCTCTAAAGACCGATGTTCCTCCATCTAGGGCTGGAATCTTTCCTGGCTCTACCAAGGTGAATCCCTTTGAAACCAGAAGGTGTGGATCTGTTGTCCTCAGTGACTCTGATGTCACTGTACTGAAAGTCTGGATATTCAGCTACCAAGCTCTTTGGCTTCTGCTCAAGCTGGCGACAACCTGCTTACAACTTCCATCACAAATGGGGTCCCCTAAAAGAGACAGAGCCCACAGTTCCAGCTGGTGCCCTCATCTGCTTCTGTGAGTTGGGTAAACATACTGGTAGAGTTAAAACTCAGTATCTAATGATGACTGGCAGGCTGTCAGGATGGTAACAGGTACAAAGAACTGTACTAATTTCTCAGCTTTTCTCAAACACTTTAGGCCCCAGGGTTTTTCTCCTTTGAA
Source organism: Capricornis sumatraensis (assembly GCF_032405125.1). Taxonomy (NCBI): domain Eukaryota; kingdom Metazoa; phylum Chordata; class Mammalia; order Artiodactyla; family Bovidae; genus Capricornis; species Capricornis sumatraensis. The sequence continues at coordinate 200,422,347 of NC_091070.1, forward strand.
CACCCTTCCTTTGATCTCTAATGACCGATGTTCCTCCATAATCTTCACCCCCACCCTGCAGCACACACTGCCTGGCAAACTTCTATTCATCCTTTAAGACCCAATTTAGGGGCCTTAGGTTCCAGATGGCAGATGAAATACATGCATTTATCTTCTTCATTAAAATAACAGAAAAACATATTTTTAAAAGAATAACAGAGGTGTAACTGGTAAGCAAACAAACAAAAAGAAGTAAAATTTTTAAAAGATAGAAAGCAAGCAGGTGATATCAAACTGAAGGAAAGGAAACAGTCTAAGACACCAGAGGGAGCTAGGGTCTTCCCCCAAGAAAGACCTGGGGAAGGTCCAAGCAGGAACGGATCATGAGGACAGTCTTGGAATATATAGAGTACTGTCTGGAACTGCTGTGACTTTGGGGCTGTTCCCTGCCCCTTCAATAAATAAACAATCCAGCTTCAAGTCTGAAGAAATACTCTCTACACGAAGTGCCCCTGTCTGAGAAGAGCAGCCACTATGGGCATCAGGGCTTGTGAGGAACAAAACAAAGAGGAACTAGGTGACTCTGGTTCCCTAGAACAGACAAAGAAGGGGAAAAAGGGAAAAGGGACAGTGATTTTGTAGGAGTCAACCTGCCCGCATCTTGGTCACATTCCCTCTCCTGATCAGTCAGCCCTCTGGGTCAGGGAAAAAGCCTCCTGGGAGGTAAGAAGGACACACCTCAGGAAGAAAGGCATACCACCAGTCACTCTGCTAATAGTTCTCTCATCCATTCATCTCATCAGGTGCAGAGGGCTGAGTTCATTTCTGTTCACAGGACAATGTCATCACTGATGCATCCAAGTTCTGCTCATATCTTATCTATTTACTCTTTTTGTTTCCCAATCTTATCTTCCCTCCACCCATAAAGCAACTCTTATAATTTAATGCCTATTTTTTGTTTGTATATGATCTTTTAAAATGTTGTTTTGTATGCATATATTTAATACCTTTATTGAGATATAATTGGTGTACAATAAACTGCACATATTTAAAGTATACAGTTTTATGACTTTTTTACATATTATAGACTTGTATACATTACTACTGGCCATTCCTTCAGAGTTAGCCAGCCCTCACGCCTTGGGGGTGTACTATATTTTGTTTACCAAATAAAATTCTGAGCCATAATTGGTATCTTTACTACTGTAAAGATAGCCATCATCCCCAAGTTTCCTCATGATCCTGTGTAATCTAGCTTTCTCCAGGCAACCACTGTCTGTTGTCACTATAGATTGGCTTGCCTCTGATATTTTCTATTCTTTTGTTACAAATATACATAAAATAGATAAGTAACAAAGATTTACTGTATACTATAGGAAACTATATTCAATATTTCAGTATCTTGTAATAACCTATAAGGGAAAATAATTTTAAGTATCATATATGTGTATGCATATATGTTTCTGAATCATTTTTTGCTGTACACCTGAATCTAACATGATATCATAAATCAACTATACTTCAGGTTTTAAAATATCAGTGAGAAAATAAGGAGCTGGTCCATGCCTGCTCTATCAGTGAAAAAAGACCAAGTTAGGGGCTTCCCTAGTGGTCCGGTGGTTAGGACTCCATGCTTTGACTGTTAAAGGCCCAGGTTCAAACCTAAGTCAGGGAACTAAGATCTTGCAAGCTACACAGCCAAAAAAAAAAAAAGGAGACTAAGTTATACTTCAGTAACCACACAAACTCTCAGAGGCTGAACACAGCATCTTTCACTCACTCCACGTCTAATGCAGGTCCAAGGGGGTTCTGCTCAACACAGTCACTTAGGTACTCAAGCTGATGTAGGTTCCATTGTAACATGTTTCCATGATCACTGTGGTGGGAATGACAAGGCAAACCCAAGGTTCACTCTCAACGCTTCCATCCAGAAATACAGAAGACACCGCTTCCACTAATACTTCATAAAGCAAGTCACATAGCTAACCACAGAGGTAGAGGAGAGGCAACCCTTCTGAGAAAGAGGAGTAACCTTTCCTTTAGGAAGAGGAGTAACTATTTCTGAAAAGTCCTCATGCCTCCCATACCCACAAAATTGACTCCATGACCACAAATAAATCATGTTTGTGAACCACAGTTCAGAGAGCACTAGTTTAAAGGGAGACTGGTGACTCAGCTGGTAAAGCATCTGCTTGCAATGCAGGAGACCCAGGTTCTATCCCTGGGTTGGGAAGATCCCCTGGAGAAGGAAATGGCAACCCACTCCAGGACTCTTGCCTGAAAAATTTCATGGACAGAGAAGCCTGGGGGCTACACCCCATGGGGTCGCAAAGAGTTGGACATGACTGAGAGATTTTACTTTTTTTCCCCCCCAGTGGCAGAGACATCCTTGACTCAACGGATAGAGGGCGTTTACACGCCTCAAGCAAGATCCTGGAGCAATACTCCACCACGGTCGGCCGGGACTTGACTGCAGTCTTTGCTGCCAGGGTTGTGTGCTCAGCCGCTCAGTCATGTCTCACTGTTTGCGACCGCATGGACCACAACCTGCCAGGCTCCTCTGTGCATGGGACTTTCCAGGCAAGAATACTAGAGTGGGTTACCATTTCAAGGAGAATCGATGTGAGGCTGGCTCACTGATTACAGGGAAACTAGCAGAAGGGCAGGCTCCTCACCACCCCTTTGATAAGCTGTCACAGGGTCTAAAGTTAGAATATGGCCTGGGGCAAGTATGTAGGAAGGGCAGGTGAGAAGGGTGCAGGTGAAGCAGGGGAGGTACAAAGAGCAAGAGAACAGCCATTTCCTGGCTTAATGCTCCCAGTTGTTCTTTCCAGGATGGCACCTTCCGTTGCCTCTCCATCCTGGTCACCTTTCTGGGTACATCTGATTTTGCCAGCGTGCCTCCTGGTGTGGCACCTCAAACTTCAGTACGAGCAGCAGGGAGTTCCACAGCTCCATTTACTCATAGAGGGGAGGGCTAAGGAAGCTTAAGTACTGGACTGACATTCAGAAGCGTTTTCTGTTATGTCGTTATTTAACTTCCTCATTCAGCAACTACTATTGATAATTATATTCCCAGTGGGAGGCCCTTGGAAATCTGATCAGTTCACTTCCCAGCTTAAAACTCCTACAATGGCTTCCAATTACTCCAACTATTCACGGCTTCAGAGCCTGCTGGCTTCCGCCTGTTCTCTAACCTATTTCACAAGCATCCCCTTCTCTCCATGTTGCAACATACTAGACTTTTCAGGTTCCAGAATGTACTCTCCTGTCTCAGAAGCTTCAGTCACATGGCCCCTTATCTCTGCTGGAAGATACCTCTCATATACACACATCCCTCTCCTCCTCATCCCCAGGTCTGTCTGAACACATCTTCCTCCGGGCCACCCAGGTGGCTCAGTGGTAAAAGAATCCATCTGCCACCCTCCCTCCTGTGAGGGAGACACAGGAAACGTGGGTTTGATCCCTGGGTCGGGAAGATCCCCTGGAGTAGCAAATGGCAACCTGCTCTAGTATTCCTGCCTGGAAAATTCCATGGACAGAGAAGCCTGGTGGGCTGCCCTGTCCCCTACTCCATGGGGTCAGAGGTGGATACTACTGAGCACGCATGCACTCCACCACACTACATTAGGTCTCCCAGGTAATAGGCACTTTACACCTCTCTCAGTACTTTGCTCCCTTGTAATTGACTTGTAATTCACTTGTAGTTTCTTTTCCATCTTGCCCACTAGGTTGTACATCCCTTGAGAAAAACGACTTGTCTGTTCTGTTCACCCCTCTCTCTAGTATCTAGGATCAGGTCTACCACACGATAGTCTGTACTTATACCTTATATGTACCAAACATATTGGCGCTGGGGGGTCAGAGATACAAAAATGAATACGAGCTTCTTGCCCCGAATAAGTCTCAGTTCAGGGCTGTGGTGAGGAGAGAAACCAAACAAGGGAAGCGTTATATTCATAACATATACAGAGGGCAGGGGAAGCACAGAAAAAGAACAACTCAGTCTGCTTTAAAGGAATCAGAGAAGGCTTCCTGGAGGAGATGGAAATGTGGGCTAGCAAGAACAGAGAAAAGGGCATTTAGACAGAAAAGACAATGTATCGTGACACAGAGGTCACAGGGGATAGGTTACACTTGGGATACACAAATGACTTGTGAGAGAAGGGTGCACTGGTGGGTAGGGAGATGAAACACAATCAACAACCAGGGGCCAGGGCAGAGTTTGAACTTGACCCTGCAGGCAATGCAGAAAGAACAAAATATTATAAGCAGGTAAGTAAATGACAGATTTGGGTTTTCCATGTGTCAATCTTTGTTGCTGTGTAACAAATCATCCCCAAACTCAGTGGTTTAAAATCAACCATGCTTAGAATCATCACTAAGTCATATTGGTCTTGACTGGGGTCACTTATGCAGTTTGGGTTATTTAACCAATTAGCTGAGGTTAGGTCTTAGCTTGGTGTCCATCACGTCTCTCACCGCTAGCCTGGGCTTCTTCACATAGCAGTAAAAAAGAGCCAAGGTAACTAAGGTCCGTCTAGTCAAGGCTATGGTTTTTCCTGTGGTCATGTATGGATGTGAGAGTTGGACTGTGAAGAAGGCTGAGTGCCGAAGAATTGATGCTTTTGAACTGTGGTGTTGGAGAAGACTCTTTAGAGTGCCTTGGACTGCAAGGAGATCCAACCAGTCCATTCCAAAGGAGATCAGCCCTGGGATTTCTTTGGAAGGAATGATGCTAAAGCTGAAACTCCCATACCTTGGCCACCTCATGCGAAGAGTTGACTCATTGGAAAAGACTCTGATGCTGGGGGGGGATTGAGGGCAGGAGGAGAAGGGGACGACAGAGGATGAGATGGCTGGATGTCATCACTGACTCGATGGACTGAGTCTGAGTGAACTCCAGGAGTTGGTGATGGACAGGGAGGCCTGGCGTGCTGTGATTCATGGGGTCGCAAAGAGTCAGACACGACTGAGCGACTGAACTGAACTGAACAGTGAAAGCTGCAAGGCCTCTTGAGGCCTAAACTTAGAACTCACACAGCATTCATTCCACCAAACTTAACTGGTCAAAGCAAATCATACAGTTAGCCCAGATTAAAGGGGTGAGGAAACAGACTGTGTCTTAGTGAAGGAAATGGCAAAGTCATATTGCATTGGGACAGGATGTGACATTTAAAACTTAAAATACCAAGTATTAGCAAGGCTGTGAAACAAAGTACTCTGTATTTGGACTGAATCACCATGCTCTATGTGAGGAATCTCAGCTGCGAGAGAGCTCAAATCAGAAGTTCCTAGCAGGGTTTTGTAGTCAAGTTCTGGTCATGTAGTCAAGTCACACGTATGTAACCAGTTACACCAGTTGTAAACGGTCAGTAAATAAAATAACCCTGGGAGTCACCAGGGGAATTTCAAATTTAAATAGCACAACAGAAATACCAATGCCTTTATCGGGGCCAACAGTGAAAAACCAGACATCCAGATAGATAGAAAGAGCTTTTCCAATCCAGCTGTAAATCAACTCTCTTCCATAATGTGAAATTCTAGAATAGGCAAAACTATAGTGACAAAAAGCAGATCAGTGATTACCTGGAACCAGGGATTAGGGAAAGGAATTAAGTGCAAAGGAGCACAAGAAAACATTTTAGGAGATGGAATTATTTTCTATATTTTTATGGTGATGATGGTTATACTATTATAAGGAATTATCAAATACATTTAAATGGTATATTTAGTACTGATAAATCATACTGTGTGTAAATAATAACAAAAAAGAAGAAAAAAATTTTTAAGTACATGCTACATTTAATCTTTGGGACTAAACATTTAATATCTTATTGCTAAGAATCATTCATATTGTTATGGGTCACTGTAGTTTATTTGTTTCGAAACTGGTATAATATTCCCGTGTGAACATTCCAGTTTTTGTCCACTCTCTTGCTCATGCATATCTGGGTTTGCTTTTGTGACCAGGGCTGCTACAAAACCATTCTTCCATGTATCTCCTGATGTACATGTAAGAGTTTCTCTTGGATTTATCCCTAGTATTGGAATAAGTGAGTTGTAGGTAAACATTCAATTACAGGAGATAATCAAACTATTTTCCAAAGCAGATCTCTGCTTTCCTTATCTGCGTCTCTCTGTCCCCAAATAGACTTTGACCCCAAGTGCAGGAGACACTAGTCCCTTGAATTATCACTGCTTAGCATTTAATTAGCACCAGGCTGGCTACCCAGGAGGCCAAGGGAAGAAACCCAGGCACCTAAGGCCTCCAAGCCTCAGCAAGTACTGAATGTTGAGTAAACAGCAGGCAGGAACCAAACAGCACACATGGAAGCTAATTAGAGTCCTACTCCCTGGAGCTCCATCTTTCTAGCTTTACTTGATTTTGAGTCTGAAAGATCTTTCAGGGCCCTCGGTTATGATGCAAATTCCAAAAAAGGAGAAGGCTTAACCTCATCTAAAATCCTTCTCAGCTGACACCTCTAATACCCAAACAAGGATTAGCAGGAAAGGCTTAAAGAACAAAAGGAGACACAGAAAGAGGAAGAGAAGGGTTAAGGAAAGTAGGAAGAATCCTCTTCCATGCAAGAATCAGTTTTTCAGAAAAAAAATTTAATAAGAAAAGTAGTATCTGCAAGTGACCATAAGCAATTTTTAATATCCCTACCTTTAAAGAACTGCCTTCTTTGTGCTAAAGTTACAAAAACAACACAACTTAACAGTCAGGCATTACATGATGTAATATTGCTCCAAACACACTGTGTAAGATGAGAGCCTGTGATGCTGGGAGAAGAGCTCTGAGGGATTTAGGGGTTAGCCAGAGAACTAGCACCAGAGCTCAGTCATGGACCAGGAACAAGAGAAAAAAAAACAACTGAATAAGACATTAGGCAATTCCTAGGTGCTCAGAGAGGTGCCATTCTGAAGAATGAAGAGGCCTCATTTTCTCCCACAGTCCCGAACACTACATCCCCAGCAGTTCCCTGGCCACCGAGCTCGATGGTGCCTTGCACCACATACTTACTAGAGGAATACTTACTAGAGGAGTGAACAAGGGCAGAAACACACAGCAGAGTATCACAGCCGTGGCAGAAGCAGCTTCCCAGCCACATTTGGGCAACAGTGCTGTTGATAGTAGGAGGATGCCTGAATTATTCGGCTCTGGAGAGCTTTCTTGATGTTAAGTAAGCAGATTATAATGCACTGGCTTAACATTTTCAGTTACTCGTTCCTGAAATCAGATCATGGGCCATATGGAGAAACTTGGCAGGCTGGTGTAGGTACTTCAACTGCTCAAGACTTATCATGCAAAACTCAAGTGTGAGAAGGGTTCTGTAACCAGAGGCCTGTAACCAGGCTGAGGTCCTGGACTCTGGGTACCTGAGAGCTAGTGCTCAGTAGCAGCAACTGGTACAAGAGGAACTAACAAAACTTGGACGGACATGAGATCCCCCCAACTTCAGCCCCAGCTCGACGGAGCTTCAACAATTTTATTGGCTAAACACTTCTTCCCAAGTTTACAGCATACTGGTTCCTCCTCCTAAACCCCTAATGGGGCAGGAACCTTTAGCACAGGCTCAAAGATGGGGCGCGGGGATTGGAAGTGGGTTGTAATAAGTGAGTTAGAAACCTGCTGATGCTCCACAATTGGACAGCAGGACAGAAAAACTCCTACTTCCTACTGCTGAAAACCATCTATAGAAAGACTTGAATCGGATGGAGATTTACCACTGGTCTCCACAAGAGTACACCCAGTCTTCCTACACCAGGACTTCAGGAGCAGGGCGATGCTACGTCATTCTACACATTTTGCAAAAGTACATAGGCCCAAAATTGGCCATGAGGTTTGGGATTACCAGCTCCCCAACCTGGCAGGATGGGAAGAAAGAAAACGTGTTCATGAAAAGCTTTCGGAAGTGAGTCAAGTCTTCCACATGAACCTTGATGCTGTATTGATTGTCCAGGAGCTCGATGGCGCCTTGCACCACATACTCATTCTGTAAATGTGAAAGTGAGCAGGTAGAATAGACAACGTGGCCTCCTGGTTTGGTGGCAAGGAGTCCAGCCCTGTAAAAAGAGAGAGAGAGAGAGAGAGTGGCAGTGACTAATGAGCTTCCCAGAAGCAGAAGGGCAAGTGAATAAGCTGGAAGGATGGGGGAGCCAGCTGTGGGATGGGTGACTGTGTTAGCCTCTGCATGCCTTCCACAATGACATTATCTGAAAAGCTGTTCTCAAAGCAGAGAGCAACCTAACCTTACTCCATGGGCTCTCCTCCAGAAGCTGTCTTGAAACAGTCACCTGATCTTTGACTCCAGTTATAGACCAAACTCTGATACTGGCTATGAACCAAGTTCTTATCCCAGCTGTACAGAGCCTTGACCTCAGTATATATTTCAAAATTGTGTTAATCATTGACATGCGGTTAGGGGTTAGCCTGGAGGTAAAAGTCAATCTATGCAGTCCATCCTGCTATGTATTTCTACCACATAGAGTTTTTATGTCCCAGAGGAAGACCATCCTGTGAAGTTTGTCTCCTTCAGGCAAATTCCCAAACAGAAAACCCTTCTACGGGTGATGGTCTTGGCAATAGCTTCTAGCACCCCAGACTCCCAGATCACTCTTTCCCAAAGTTCTGAGTTTTTGTTAATCTGTTACTCACGCAAGAAGCTGCACCTGCAACATAGGCAACATCTGCCGCTCCTTCTTCCTGGAACGCTGAAAGATGTTGTTTTCCTCCTCATGAAGGGAGTGGCGGTCTGTGGTGCAGGGCACATCCACTAGCACCTGCCCAGGAGTGTAAAAGGTCAAGTATTAGAGCTCCTTACAGGCTCCTCTTCCCTAGGTCAGGGCTATTTCAGTCCCTTGACCTGGAGGATTCAGCAGAGTGGTCCCTTGGCCCATCCCCCAACTGCAGAGGATCTGACAAAGCTTCTCACTTTAACCTGGTGGACAACTGTGAAATAAAGAATGGGAAAATAGTACATCTAGGTATACTCATGGCTGGTCAAAAAACCACAACCAACATATAAATAACTGTAATTAAATAATTGATATCAACCTAAAAAGAAGTCTCCGGTGTTTCAGAGCTCCGTCCTTAACTCTGTCCCTAGCTATTTGAATAAAAACATCCAACTTACAGATGATATAATGCCCAAAGGGTAGCTAATACACTGAGTAACAGGATCAGGATTCAAAATTATCTTATTCTAAAACAATGTCATATTCAACATGGAAAAGTTTTAAAGTGAGAGATGCAAAGCCATTCACTTATGGGGGAATTCCCCAGCGGTCCAGTGGTTAGGACTCCTCGCTTTCTCTGCTCAGGACCTGGGTTCGATCCCTGGTCAAGGAACCAAGACCCTACAAGTGACACAGCACAGCCAAAAATAAACAAAGTCATGCATTTATTTATTAAAAGCCTACTCTGTGATGGGCAGCAAAACAAAACAAAAAGAGCCCCCCACTTCCCCCAAAACACCAGTCCTATATTTGCATTTCAAAAAAGTAAAAATCATCTGTGGAAAAGATGTGTAAATTTTCAGTTAAGCAGAAATTCCATGTAAATTAGTAATGACCCAGGGTTCAATATTCTGATGCATTCTCTGGCTACATGAATTGATACAGCACACACAGAGTACGATAAATGATTACCTTGTACTCTGGTCAGGTCATATCTCAAGGAATGTGATGGGACTAGTGTTCAGAAAAAGAGACGTTAATTAAATAAGAACTCTCAGAGAAGGGATAGGAAAGCTCAGAGAAGGGTCACTGGGATGTTTAGAAACCACATGACAATACCCTCTGTTTCCTGAAACCCTTATAATACAAAATACCTAAACAGGATAGATAAAATATATATTTTTAAATAGTCAATATTTTTAAATGCATAGCTCAAAGAAAATTAGAGAAATCCGTAGAAGCCAAAGAAAAACCAGGAGTACAAATTCAAGGAGGCATTCCAGAGCTGAAGCTGATGGCTTCTTTTTTTTTCCTATTTGAAGTATAGTTGATCTATAACGTTGTGTTAGTCTCTGGTATACAGCAAAGAGGTTCAGTAAACAAACAAACAAACATATATATATTATTTTTCAGATTCTTTTCTATTATAGTATAAGATATTGAATATAGTTCCCTGTGCTTTAAAGTAGGACCTTGTTCCTTTTTTCTTTTGGCTGTGCTGTGTGGCTTGTGGGCACTCAGTTCCCTAACCAGGGATTCAACCCAGGCCACAGCAGTGAAAGCCCAGAATTCTAACTACTAGGCCACCAGGGAACTCCTTGTTTATCTATTTCACATACAGTAGTTTGCATACACTAATCCAAAACTCCTAATTTATCCCATCCCGCTTTCTCCTTTGGTAACCATCACTTCATTTTCTATTTCTGTGAATGTTTCCGTCTTGTAAATAAGTTCATTTGTATCTTCTTTTTTTTTTTAAGATTCCACTTGTAAGCGATTTGTCCTTCCCTGTCTGAGTTACTTCACTTAGTATGATAATCTCTAGATTGATCCATGTTGCTGCAAATGGCACTATTTCATTCTTTTTTATGACTGAGGCATATTCCATTTAATATATGTATCACATCTTCTTTATCCACTCATCTGTCAATAGACATTTAGGTTGCTTCCAAGTCTTGGCTCCTGTAAACAATGCTGCTAGTTATAGTTCTGTCTGGACATATGTCCAGGGGCGGGAGAGTTGGATCCCATGGCAACTCTACTTTTAGTTTTTTAAGGAACCTCCATACTATTTTCTATAATGGCTGCACCAATTTATATTCCCACCAACAGTGTAAGAAGGTTCTCTTCTCCAGAACCTCTCCAGCATTTATTATTTGTAGACAATTTTTTTTTTTTATCTTTTTGGCCATGCCACACAGCACGTGGGATCTTAGTTCCCTGACCAGGGATCAAATCTGCACTCTGTGCATTAGCAGCATGGAGTCTTAACCACTGGACCACCAGGAAAGTCTCAATTATTTGTATACTTTTTGATAATGGCCATTCTGACCAGTGTGAAATCACACTGTCGTTTTGATTTGCATTTTCTAAAAATCAGCAATGTTGAGCATTTTTTCATATGCCCGTTGGCAGGATTAAAATTATCTAATGTAGGATTAAAATTATCTAATGTAGAATTAAAATATAAACCTTACTAAATAAAAAAAAATTTGAGAGATTACACAGTGAAAGAAACAGTAAGTAAAACAAACACAGTAAATACTTTGACAGAGCCAAAACCAAATATATCAGGGACATTAATCATTTTAAAAGAGAAAAATTTTCAGATTGGTTCAAAAAGCAAAACCCAATTCTAGGGAGTGTATGAGAGACATATCTAAAGGGTAGTTATTTAACAAGGCTAAATATAAAGAGATTGGAAAAGGTATAACTGCGACATATATAAAAGGGAAGCTGTTAAGTGGGGAGACGGGTGGGTATCTTGCCATGAAAATGCAGAGCTCTGGCACTCCAGCTGATGGCCAGGTAGAGCTGGGGGAGAAATGAAATTACCAAGAGTGTATGGAGTCCTGAGATAGTATTCTTCTTTGAATCTTAAGTGCTTAACACTTGCCTAACACAGTACGTGGTACACAACTATTTGTTCAACAAATAAATTAAAGACATCTTCAGGACATTAAAGCTGTTTTCAAACATCTGAAGCACTTTCACATGAAATGGGAGGCAGCACATTGTTACAGAAGGCATAGCTATAATCAATGAATGGAAATAATAAAAATAAAAGGGACTGTGATGATGACAATGTTATTAAATGCTTTCTATATGCCAGGAGCATTCTACATGCAATCTATTTAATCTTCACCTATGGGATAGGCATTAATATTATCCTTACTTTACAGAGGAAGAAACTGAAGTTTAAACTGAAAGGTTAACTTCTCTGGCTGGTAAGTGATAGAGCCAGGATTCCAAACCAAGCAGTCTGACTCTAGAATTCTTGAACTCAGCCATATACCATAAAATCTAGGGATTTTAATTCAGTAAGAGAAAGAATTTTTCTAAGAGCAGAGGTGTTCAACCACAAAACCTGAGTGAGCCCCTGTCACCGAAAGTATGCAAACACAGGCTGAATAATGATGATGGCTGCTACTGCTAAGTCACTTCAGTCGTGTCCGACTCTGTGCGACCCCATAGACGGCAGCCCACCAGGCTCCCCCGTCCCTGGGATTCTTCAAGCAAGAACACTGGAGTGGGTTGCCATTTCCTTCTCCAATGTATGAAAGTGAAAAGTGAAAGTGAATGATGATGGCTACTACCTGTCTAATCGTCATGGCCAGTTGATGTACTGAGCACTTTCCCTGGATATGCTCGTTATTAATCCTCATAATAATCATTTTCTATTTTACAAAGAGGCTGAAGTTCACCGAGATCAAGCAGCTGTCTCAAAGGCAATAAGTGGCACCTCTGTGATACAAAAACAAGTTAGGTCGACAGCAGAGGTCATGCTCCCTCTACTCTGCTGCCTGTATGCCAAAAAGGCTGAATAGGGGATTCCTACACAGATGGAAGCAGGTCTCTCAAGCTATCCAAGATTCTATAAGCCTTGGTCTTTCTTTCCATGTCTTAGAGTGGCTGAGGCAAGATGGTTAAGAACTGAACAGAAGAGAAAAATGTGTCAGATGACAACACAGAGGCAATAGCTACATATATTTTATATTTTTAGAAGTATATATTTTAAATAAATATTTTTAGAATGTGCCAATTAGAAAATACCGGGAACTCTCCACTGCTGGTGGGAATGTAAATCAGTGCAGCCACTATGGAGAATAGTATGGAGGTTCCTAAAAAAACTAAAAACAGAACGTGTGTGTGTGTGTGTGTGTGTGTGTGTGTGTGTGTGTGTGTGTGTGTGTCAGTGCAGCCACTACGGAGAATAGTATGGAGGTTCCTCAAAAAACTAAAAACAGAACGTGTGTGTGTGTGTGTGTGTGTGTGTGTGTGTGTGTGTGTGTGTGTGTGTGTGTGTCAGTGCAGCCACTACGGAGAATAGTATGGAGGTTCCTCAAAAAACTAAAAACAGAACGTGTGTGTGTGTGTGTGTGTGTGTGTGTGTGTGTGTGTGTGTGTGTGTGTGTCAGTGCAGCCACTACGGAGAATAGTATGGAGGTTCCTCAAAAAACTAAAAACAGAACGTGTGTGTGTGTGTGTGTGTGTGTGTGTGTGTGTGTCAGTGCAGCCACTACGGAGAATAGTATGGAGGTTCCTCAAAAAACTAAAAACAGAACGTGTGTGTGTGTGTGTGTGTGAGTGCAGCCACTATGGAGAATAGTATGGAGGTTCCTCAAAAAACTAAAAACAGAACGTGTGTGTGTGTGTGTGTGTGTGTGTGTGTGTGTGTGTGTGTGTGTGAGTGCAGCCACTATGGAGAATAGTATGGAGGTTCCTCAAAAAACTAAAAACAGAACGTGTGTGTGTGTCTGTGTGTGTGTGTCTGTGTGTGTGTGTCTGTGTACTCAGTCGCTCAGTCGCATCGGACTCTTTGTGATCCCATGGACTGTAGCCCGCCAGGCCCCTCTATCCATGAGATTTTCCAGGCAAGAATACTGGAGTGAGTTGCCATTTCCTTCTTCAGGGGAATTTCTCAACCCAGGGATTGAACCCACCTCTCCTGTATCTCTGACACTGGCAGGCAGATTCTTTACCACTGAGCAACCTGGGAAGCAGAACTACCATACGACCCAGCAATCCCATTCCTGGGCATATAACCAGAGAAAACCATGATTCAAAACATACATGCATCCCAATATTCATTTAGCACTATTTAAAATAGGCAAGACACTGAAGCAACCTAAATGTCTATCAACAAAGGAACAGATAAAGATGTTGTACATATATACTGTTATTGTTGTTTAATTGCTAAATCATGTCAGACTCTCTTGCAACCCCATGGACTGTAGCCTGACAGGCTCCTCTGTCCATGGGATTTCCCAGACAAGACTACTGGAGTGGATTGCCATTTCCTTCTCCAGGGGGTCTTCCCTACCCAGGGATCAAACCCTCCTCTCCTGCAGTGGCAGGCAGATTCTTTACTACTGAGCCACCTGGGAAGCCCACAAGAATACTAGAGTGGGTTGCCATGCCCTCCTCCAGGGGAATCTTCCCACATATATTCATACAATGGAACATTATTCAGTCATAAAAAGGAATGAAATTGTGCCATTTGCAGAAGCATGGATAGACCTAGAGACTGCCATATAGAGAGTGAAGTCAGAAAGACAAAAACAAATAAAATATCACTTACATGTGGAATTTAGAAAAATGATATGGATGAACTTACCTGCAAAGCAGAGATACAGGTGCAGAGAATAAACTTATGGATACCAAGGAAGGAAGGGAAAGTGAAAGTTGCTCAGTCATGTCTGACTCTTTGCAACCCCATAGACTATACAGTCCATGGAATTCTCTAGGCTAGAATACTGGAGTGGGTAGCCTTTCCCTTCTCCAGGAGATCTTCCCAACCCAAGAATTGAACTGAGGTCTCCCACACTGCAGGTGGATTCTTTACCAGCTGACCCACAAGGGGAGCCCAAGAATACTGAAGTGGGTAGCCTATTCTTTCTCCAGCAGATCTTCCCGACCCAGGAATCGAACTGGGGTCTCCTGCATTGCAGGCAGATTCTTTACCAACTGACTATCAGGGAGGCCCAGGAGGGAAGGGGTGGTGGGATAAACTGGGAGACTGGGATTGACATATATATACTACTGTGTATAAAAGAGATAACTAATAATAACTGCTGTAGAGCACATGAAACTCTAATGGTCTGTGGTGACTTGAATGGGAAGGAAATCTAAAAAAAGAGGGGATACATGTAACTGATTTACCACGCTATAAAGCAGAAACTAACACACACTGTAAAGCAACTATACTCTAATAAAAATAAGAATTTAAAAAATAATAAATAAAAGAAAATATAACTTAAAGATGTAAAATGACTTTCCTCTTCATTCATAACAAAAATGTAATCAGATGCTTCAGTTTGGCAAAAACCAAAAAGTTGGACAACTCCAATGGCGGCAGGATATGAGGAAATAGTGCCCTTATTCATTACCAGTAGAAGTGAAACTGATTTAGCCTTCACAGGGAGTGACTCAGTAACCTCTGTCAATATCCTAAGTACATATGAATTGTTATCCAGCAATCATACTCCAAAAACAAAACCAAAAGTTTGACTTCAGGGCATATTATTAACTAAAAAAAAAATACAAAGTTCAGAATAATAAGCATATACACTACCATTCCTATTATTTTTTATATACACATTTATATTTGTACATACACAAAGAAAATATTTTAAGGGAATACAGAAGAAAACATAGACAATATGTAGGGAGAGGAAATAGACAGCTGTGAGACAGGATTAAGGAGCAAACACACTTTTCTCCAGATACCATATTCAGCCTTCTGCATTTTACATCATGTACTGTATAAATATTCAAAACTAAATAAAATGAGCTTAATCATACTTACTTTAATGAGGGTTATTGTGCAGCCAAGTGAGTAGTGAAATAAAATAAGCCTAATTAATTTTTTTCCAGCCAGACAGGTTCAAACTCTTTTTGTTTCCTCTAATCAAGATAGTAGGCAGTCTTCTAAGCTGAACTGACAGTTCTGCAGATGGCTGTTTTCACCACATCACCCAAGGAGAGAGTTGGCCAGGTCCACAATCAGCCCTACATCTTCAAATACATATGGCTAGATCCTACCCGCTCAGGGCCTAGCATTAGGAGGGAATGCCAGCTTTGGCTAGCTGGATGTCCCAGGTCAGGAATCACTCACCCGGTCATAGGTGTCCCCCTCCAATTCTCCCCACTTCCTGCCATCCCATGATGTGACTCGAACTCGATTCTTATCCCTGACATCTTGAGGCACATAGCTGTGAAGGACCCTCTGTAGCCTGCTCGTTCGTGACGTGGAGAGATCATTGGCAGCGAGATTGCCTGTGGGAGTATAAATTTTAGGATTGTTTTTTCTACTTCTGTTAAAAAACGCCACTGGACTCTTGACAGGAATTGCACTGCATCTATAGACATTCTGGGTAGTAGAACATCTTATGCCTGCAGGAATAAAGAAACTTCAGAGGCCACTGCACAACAAAGCACCCCACTAGCAATGGTGCTGATGGAGAGTCAGACAAATTCTCAGGCATAGCCAATCAACACAGACCCCCCAGGCAGGGGCAGACGGAGGAGAAACATTTATTATATGCAAAGCACAGTACTAGACACTCTGAAGTGGAGGCTGCAAAGGCAAACACCAACTTAGTCCAGAAAGGTTATATAAATAAACAAAGCAGACTAGGTTAAAACATTTCTTTCTTTAAAAAATATACCCTCTCTCACCTTTCTTGAATATGCATTTCTCTTCATCTTTGGTAGATACTACATATTATTTACCCCCAATTTAAATTCTACTCTTATTCCTTAGTATGGGCTTCCCCAGTGGCTCAGCTGTAAAGAATCCACCTGCAATGCAGGACATGTAAGGACACGGGTTCAATCCTTGGGTCAGGAAGATCCCTTGAAAAAATGGCAACCTACTTCAGTATTATGGCCTCGAAAATCCCATGGACAGAGGAGCCTGAAGGGCTACAGTCCATGAGGAAAAAAAGAGTCAGACATGACTGAGCAACTCAACAACAGTTCCTTAGTAACAGAACTCCAATTTTATTTGAGAGAGAGGGGAGCAATATTCCCCAAAAGACTACCTTTCCCAGCCTCCTTTTACAACTAAGTAAAACTATAAGACTAAGTTCTGGTCAGTGAGTTGTAGGCAGAATTACTGTGTGGGACTTCTGGGAAGATGTTTAAAAGAAGCTGATACAGGGCTTCCCTTGTGGCTCAGTGGTAAAGAATCCACCTGCCATGCAGGAGACATGGGTTTAATCCCTGGTCCAGGAAGATCCCATATGCCGTGGAGAAGCTAAGCCCCAGCTCCACAACTACTGAACCAATGCTCTAGTGTCCAGAAGCCACAGGTCGCAACTACTGAAGCTTGTGTGCCCTAGAGCCCGTGCTGTGCAACAGGAAAAGCCACCACAATGAGCAGCCTGACTACCACACCTGGAGAGGAACCCCTGCTCGCTGCAACTAGAGAAAAGCGCATGCAGCAACAAAGACCCAGCACAGCCCAAAATAAATAAAAATTACATATAAAAAACAGAAGCTGATACAGGGACTTTCCTGGTGGTCCACTAGTTAGGATTCTACCTGCCAATGCAGGGGATACGGGTTTGATCCCTCATCTGAAAAGATTCCACATGCTGAGGGGCAACTAAGCCCATGTGCCACAATTACCGAAGCCCATAGGCCCCAGAGCCTGTGCTCAACAAGAGAAGCCACGGCAGTAAGAAGCCTGTGCACCACAACTAGAGAGTAGCCCCCTGCTTGTGGCAATAAGAGGAAACCCACAAAGCAACAAAGACCCAGAATAGTCAAAAATAAATTTAAAAAATTAAAAATAAATAGATAAAAAGAAGCTGATACAATCAGGAGATGTGCCCCTTTTGACCAGACTTGAGGCAATCCTGAGGATGGAAGACAGCAATAAAATAGGTTGCAAAAGAAGAAACCCTGATGAAACCCTGATGACTGTAGAGCCTCCGTGCCAGTCCTGGACTGCCTATATTTCAGCTCTCTTACCTAAGAGAAGAATAAACATTTCTTCTTTAAGTCATTAGTTGAGTTTTCTATTGTATACAATCAAGCCTAAACCCGCATGATTCACCATCTAGCTTTCACTTTCCCTTTTGTGATAGATACAAGTTTGAGAAATATTTCACTTCACTCTTGGCTCTAAGAAAAATATTACTGTGAGCTTAATGATAAACGGCAATTGATACCTGGCCTCGGAGTCAAGGAATGAAAGAGAGCAGTGGGTAATGTAATGAAGAACTAGAGAGTACATACTTTTATCTAGTGAGTGAACCACTTTAGTCTCCCCACAAAGAAATATGTCCTAATTTTTGAGGGCACTCAAAGAAGTAAAAATTGGATTCTCTGCTCAAGAGGAATTTGCAGCAGGATATCAATTGAGAAGAAAAAATGTGGGTTCCAGTTCTGGGCCTATCTCTAACTCCTTTAGAAAAGCAACTCTCAATTACTTCTTTGGCCCTTCTTCCTCTTCTCAGTTCCAGTTCCTTCTCATCCAAGAAACTCCACCTTATCCATTCCCCTTTCTGATGAATTTTCACAGTACTCACAGTCAGATCAGCATAGCCCAGCCTAGGGTGATTGGACCCATTAAGCCATATCAACATTTCTTCATTCCCTCTGGACTTCCAGAATGTGGAAATCAAATGTAGTACCTCTCTGAATCACCTGTAGAGCCTACCTTGAGGCTGGAACCTAATTCAAACTGTGCAAGTTGGCTGATAAGAACTGGATAAGAAGGGTCCAGGTCCAATAAAAAAGGCTATGGCAAGAGAAGCCCGGCTGAGCTCCAGGATCAGTGTCACAGCCATCCCCTCCCTTCTGGCTTCCCTGGTGGTCCAGTGGTTAAGAATCTGCCTGCCAAGGCAGGGGTCATGGGGTGAAGATTCCACATGCCACGGGGCAATTATGCCCCTGTTCCACAACTACTGAGCCCATGAACCCGAAAGCCTATGCTCTGTGACCAGAAAAGTCACAGCAACGAAAATCTTGAGCACAGCAGCTAGAGAGTAGACCCCAACTGCCGCAGCTGTAAAAAGTCCACGCATAGCAACAAAGACCCGGCACAGCCAAGAATGAATGAATGAATAAATAAAAATCACAGCCTCCTTGTGAATCTTTCTCAAGATAAAAATACTGTTTATATTAAGGCAGGATGTCAGCAAATGGATGGCTGAAATGAACATTTACAATGAACAAGGCCCAGGCTGAGCTATACTACTGAGTAAGTCTTAGGCCTGTCCTCAAGGAGCTCCTTATCTTGGGGAGAAAGAACATGTATACCCATTATCCTCTGATGCGAGGCTAATGTACTAACTGTTTCAAGGGTGATGCCCAGGGTGTGAGAGCGCAGGAAGACAGAGGACACACTTCGCAGCTGGCCAGCAGAGATCATGAGAGAAGACTTCCAGGAGGTGGCACACTTGAGCTGAGGCTTGAGAGCTAAGAGGGTGATAGGATGGGGGTATTCCAGAGAGAATCCGTAACATGAGCAAAGGTAGAGCCTGATTCAGGCAACAAAGAGTAGCAGGATATGGCTAAGGCACATAAAGCCTGGGGAAGAATGACATATTAAAGCTCTAAAGGACTGCTGTGGCCAGATCTTATCATTTTAGCTGTCAGGCTAAGAAAATGGAACTTAGAGACAAAGGGAAAAGATGCAGAGGGGTGAAAAGTGTCATGTGGTAGACTAATCAGGGCTTCGCTTTAATCTGCTTTCAAAGACCTTGCTCTGCTCGGCAGTCTTCCTTGGCCACCTGACAGAGAAAGAGAGGAAGTCACTGCAAAAAGAACAAACACACCAGCTTAGCAAGTACTACCCTACCTGACCTGGACCAGAGAGCTCAGCATCTTCAGTGAGCCCCTGACTGGGGGAGGGAGGGGGAGGGAGGGGGAGGGAGCCCTCCCTGCTCAAGACACAGCCCTCTGACTTACGGCAACAGCCAGTCTGAAGCAATGCTAATGTCTTTCCCCCAGGGGCTGCACACAGGTCAAGCACGGTGTCCCCAGGCTGCAGGCCAAGGGCCAGGACAGGCAGCAAGGACGCGGCATCCATCAGGTAGTAGTCCATGAGACCCAGGCTGCCAAGCCTAGAAGAGAAGAGACCACCTTAAAGTGAAAGGCCAAGTCAGGAGACCCACAGGAAGTCAAGGTCTCAAGTCCAAAAAAACTCATTTCTCTGACCCACCCTCAGTTATGCACTCACTCACTCATTCATCCACATAGCAGCCAGAGCAGCCTTTTAAAACAGAAATCAACTCACCCGATTCCAGCCGCACTACTCATCTTGCTATCCCTTCATTAAGCCACGCATACTCCTGTTTTGTAGTTGTTCTGCTTTCTGCATGCAGCATACTTCCTCCAAATATACTTCATTTGCTTCCTCACTTCTTTCAGGTCCTCCGTGAAAGTTACCTCACCAAAGAGGCACTGGTATGCCCTGACCACTCTATCTGAAAATAGCAGCCCCCTACTCCCATCTATCTTTAAAGTATTTATTATTCACTTTGTAAGTATAAGGGTATGTGTGTGTGTGTGTCTATTTTTCTCCTTCTCTCTCTCCCTATTAGAGTGAAGGTAGAGACTTTGTCTTGCTTTGTTCATTATAACATCTCCAACACCTGAAACAGTGAATGGCGTGTGGTAGGAACTCAGTTTTATTAGGTTACATATTGAGATACCAAGTTCTTTCTGGGTTCAGAAAAGGATGCCATCCATTGTGACTGTCAGAGTTAAAATTATCTGGCTTAGGTTTGGATGAAGGAATGGACTTTCATTAGGTTAAAAAAAGGGAGTAGGGTGGGGAAGAGGCACATTCTGAGCAGAAGAAAACAAAAAAACCAAAGGCACAGAACCAAACTCATAGCTTCTTTCAGACACGGTGAGAAATCTGGTGTGTCAGAAATACAAGGAGATCCAACCAGTCCATCCTAAAGGAGATCAGTCCTGGGTGTTCATTGGAAGGACTGATGTTGAAGCTGAAACTGCAATATTTTGGCCACCTGATGCAAAGAGCTGACTCATTGGAAAAGACCCTGATGCTGGGAAAGATTGAGGGCAGGAGGAGAAGGGGACGACAGAGGATGAGATGGTTAGATAGCATCACCGACTCAATGGACATAAATTTGGGTAAACTCTGGGAGTTGGTGATGGACAGGGAGGCCTGGCGTGCTGCGGTTCATGGGGTTGCAAAGAGTCGGACACGACTGAGTGACTAAACTGAACTGAGAAATACAAGGTACATGAGACTGAAGTTCAGTTCAGTTCAGTTCAGTCGCTCAGTCGTGTCCAACTCTTTGCAACCCCATGAATCACAGCACGCCAGGCCTCCCTATCCATCACCAACTCCCGGAGTTCACTCAAACTCACGTCCAACGAGTCAGTGATGCCATCCAGCCATCTCATTCTCTGTCCCCTTTTCCTCCTGCCCCCAATCCCTCCCAGCATCAGAGTCTTTTCCAATGAGTCAACCCTTCACATGAGGTGGCCAAAGTACTGGAGTTTCAGCTTTAGCATCAGTCCTTCCAATGAACACCCAGGACTGATCTCCTTTAGGATGGACTGGTTGGATCTCCTTGCAGTCCAAGGGACTCTCAAGAGTCTTCTCCAACACCACAGTTCAAAAGCATCAATTCTTCGGCACTCAGCCTTCTTTTGGTCCAACTCTCAAATTCATACATGACCACTGGAGAAACCATAGCCTTGACTAGACGTACCTTTGTTGGGAAAGTAATGTCTCTGCTTTTGAATATGCTATCTAGGTTGGTCATACCTTTCCTTCCAAGGAGTAAGCATCTTTTAACTTCATGGCTGCAGTCACCATCTGCGGTGATTTTGGAGCCCCTCTAAATAAAGTCCATCACTGTTTCCACTGTTTCCCCATCTACTTGCCATGAAGTGAGAGGACCAGATTGAAGTTGCAAAGCAGATAGAGGCCAAGGTTGTAACAGATATTAAGTTTGGACTATAACCTGTAGGCAGTTACCAAAAATTTGTAAAGAAAATCACATGATCAGCTAGTGAGAGTTTTAGAAAGCTAGGTAGGCTAGAAAGAACAAATTAGAAACAGAGACACCAGTGAGAAGGCTGTTAGGAGAGTCCAAGTGAGAGCTAATGACACACAGATAGAGGCAGCAATCATTAGGGCAGAGGGGGATGCCAACAACATGATAGTCACAGAAGGACTCCTCACTTGCAGCTGTCATACGGGCAACTGCAGGGCAGTCATTCAGCCTGAGACACAGCTCAGCATGGACAGCCTTTGGGGACAGTCTCAAGGAGACAGAAAACTTGGTCCTTGCTGTCCTGACAGGAAGGCTGTGGGAGAAAGATGGGATAAGATACAAGACACAGTACTACTGAGGATCAGCTACAAGAGCTACCATCCTTTCACACTTGAATTGTCTGTGAAACTGTGTGCCTTGTAGCTGACAAAGGAGAAAGACAAATCAGAGAAAAACAATTGCTATCATAGCTGTACTGGCTCACAAAAACCCATTCTTACCAAGTTCCTTCCTTTTATTAATTGATTTTTTTTTAAGTTCCTTTCTTTAAGAAGCATTACTCAACCTTTTCTTTTGCGGGGGGGGGGTTTCATAGTTTTGAGAATCGGTTAAAAGTTACATATCTCTTTTCAAAAAAAAGGCACAGTATACTTATGGCTGATTCACATTGTTGTATGGCAGCAACCAACACAACACTGTAAAGCAAATATCCTGCAATTAGAATTTTTAAAAGAAAGTAAAACAACTTTTCAATTTCAGGAGGTTCCTGGACTCCGTGAATACATTTTTGAACCTCCCAGAGGTTAAGATCCCCTTGATTTACAGGGAATCCATAAAGACAAGAAGGAAAAGATTCAAATACAGAGATCTGCTTTCCCCCTACTCTCAGGGTGTCCTCAGGCAACTTAAAAAACAACATGGTCTTACTCCATGGATTTGCCTAAAGCCAGGGCCTCCAAATCGGCCTCTAACCCTGCTCCAATCTATGCCCTCCTCACTGTGACTAAAACGATCTTCCTGAAACACACCTTTGATGGCAATAACATCAATAGTAACAGATACTATGTATGAGTGTTATATTGCAGGGACTATACTTGGTTTTTAATATGCATCATTTGATTTAATTCTTACTACAACCCTATGAGGCAGGAGAACTCAGATTCTAGAGCCAGACTACCTGGATCTCAAATCCAGCCCACCTGCTCATCAGTTGTATGACCTTTAGCAAATCAGTCAACTTCTCTGTACCTCAGTTTCCTCATCTGTAATGAGTATGTACCAGATAGGATTAGTGTGAGGATGAAATGAATTAACAGAGGTCAAATGCTTAAAACAGTATCTGGCACATAGTGAACTATACTGTCAGCTATTACTATCATTACTTTCCAAATTATCTTCCTGATAAGGAAACCAAGGCTCAGGTATCCAATGCCACCTGTCTTTTTTTTTCGGTCGCACTTTGTGGCATGAGAAACTTCTCCAACCAGGGATCCAGGGATCAACATGGCGGCTCCTGCAATGAAAGCTTGGAGCCTTAACCATCGGACCACCAGTTTAGCCGCGTATATCTAATATCAATAAGTGGTGAAGACAGGACTCAAACCTAGGTTTTCTTAACTCCAAAGCCCATGCCTGTAATCACTCTATGTTATTCCTTTCCTCTGTTCTGAACCCCTCTTTAGTGGTTCTCTACAACACATATTGGCCATTTACAGCAATATATACTAAAAGGCACATGGTATGAAGCTACCCAGCCCTGGTATTCCAGTCATTTATAAGCAACCACCAGGAAACTCTCCTTTCCCTAGCCTGCAAGCTCCTGGAATTCAAGATTCCCATACATGGCGTCCCATGTACTTTTCCAGCCTCATCTCTTACTTCTCTTAAACATACAGCCTTCCTTCAAACCAGCCGCTAAGACTACTGCAAAGACTCCTAATTTACAATCCATTTCTGGCCTTGCCTCTCTCCAACCTATTTTCCACACAGCAGCCAGAATGATATTTTTAAAATTCAAAGCTGATCACGTCATTCTCCAGCTTAAAACCTTTATGGCTGGGACTTCCCTGGTGGCCAGTGGTTAAGACTCTGTACTTCCACTGCAGGGGGCACGAGTTCAATCTCCGGTCAGGGAACTAAGATCCCAGATGCCAAATAAAAACGACAACAAAACAAACAAACAAAAAACCCTTTCATGGCTCCCTCTTCCTTTTAGAGAAAAAGTCCATAATCCCATATGGCCTGTAAAACCTTCCTTATTTGGTTCAGATGGTAAAAAACCTGCCTGCAAGGCGGGAGACCTGGCTTTGATCCTGGGTTGGCAAGATCCCACTCCAGTATTATTGCCTGGAGACTCCCCACGGACAGAGAAACGTGGCAACCTACAGTCAATGGGGTCACGAAGAGCCGGACGTGACTGATCGACTAAGTACAGCACAGACTTCTTCTGCAGCCTCACACTCCCATCCCCAACCCCATGCCACCAGTTTTAATTCCTATTAATTTTCAGGTCTTAGCTTAAATTTCACTTCCTCAGCACTAGATCTTCTAACTATAAGACTTCATGGCATCTTGTACTTTTCTTCTGTAGCACTTATCACAACCGTAAATAGTCAACAGTTATCTCCCTCACTACACTGCAAGTTCCATGGGGACTTGTGCACTTCAGAGTGCCTGGCATTTGGTAGACAATATTTGCTGAATGAAAGAAACAATCCTTCAAAGATCAACTCCCATATCCTACAACTACCACTGAGCTCTCCTTTTCTCAATTTCTAAAACACAATTTAGCATTTTATTACAGAATCTTTTTTCATTCAAATCCATATACATCTGAGCATTGGATAAGATGTCTGGAAGGTCTCCTTTCGTTTCCCCAGTCTAGTACTAACTTTGTGTTCCTAAGCAAGCCCTATTTCCTAGACAAGGCCCACTTTTTTGGTATCATGAGGTTACCTGTCCTACTCTCTTTGATGGGGGCAAAATAAGAAAACAATTGTAAATAACACATTTTAACTAGAGAGGGTGCAGTGCTCATGTAAGAAGTGTGGGTTTTTTTCCTTTCTTAGGCAGTAGCACAGCGCAGGGTCAAAGTGCAGGTACTGGGGTCAGACTGCCTGGGTCTAAATACTAGCTATACCACTTACTACCTAAAGGACCTACAGAAATAAGTACCTTAACTTCTCTGCACCTCAGTTTCCTCAAAGATGGAAGAAAAACAGTAATATAACCCACCTCAGAGGACTGTTGACAGAACAAAAGGAGGTAAGGCCCAACATGTATAAGCACTTAGTAAATATTAGCAATATTAGGATTCCCATTAAACAGGACAAGAGCTGCATCTCTTCCTGTATACTTCTGGCAGACACTCAGCACAGCCCCAGCCACGCTCCAGATCCTACCTGGCAGGAGGGAAACGGCTGACATCCCCTCTGGTGAAAGTAAAACAACGAAGATTTGGACTGCAAGCCCAGGACGCAGGGGATGGAGCAGCAGTTTGGCTATTCTCAGGCTCTGGTTCCCTGTGGAAGACAGCTTCATTCACAAAGTCCCTGGCCTTCAGCTGCTCCAGCTCAGCACTCACATGATCCCCAGCAGCGAAGTTATTGACCAGTGCACCATACTTCTGCTCTGAGAGGAGACTGACCCGGATCGATGGCCAGAGATCTCCAAATTGCACACTGTAGGTCATGTCAAAATTCTGCAGAGCCAGTCGAGTAGCAGGAAATTTGGGCTCTGTGGAAGCCTGGAAGAAAGAGAACAGGCCTATAAGTCTTCCAGGCCTCACTATCCCCTTGCTACCTGAGCCCACCACCACCTTAGAGTGCTGGGGCAAACATGGATCCAGCTAGTGCCCACTCCTGCCTTTGCATCGTGCCTCTGCCTGCCAGAGAAAAAGTGTGTGAGAGAAAAGTAGTGGGAAACTGGCCTTTCTTACTCAGTGTTGTGAAACTCTAGCTCTCACAATAGTATGTGGGGCTCACCAAAAATGAGGGCATTCCTTAAGACCTAGGAGAAGACTCTTGAGGAGAGTCTACAGAAGGTCGGTAGCAACTATAGAGGCCCTGGGCAAAGAACAGATTTAAAGATGGAAGACATTTTTTTCTTTCTGAACAGTCCTTCCATTTTCTAAAGCACTTTCACATCTCCTAGTTTAGATGAGCACAAGAGACAGCGCAGTGGGATACAAAAAATATCAACCTTCTACATTTGGTAGAGAGGTGGGGGTAACTTACCTAAAGGTCATGCAGTGACTGACACCACAATGCTCAGTATCAGAGGGCTGAGGGTCATTTGGGGCAAGTTCCCAGATTCCAGGAAGGTGGGATGAGAAGAGCTCACAGAAGCCTTGAAGTGTGAATCAAGGTGGGGACTTACAGAATGATTGCTATGGGGGTGGCAGAGAGGGGCGTGGGTCAGGCTTGAGGAGCACAGAAATAGGTCAAAAGAGAAAAAAGATCTCAGCTGAGGAGTCCACAAGTTGGCCCTGGATGCCGCAGCTGCAATGCTTATTATGGCTGGTAGCCCTGTTACGGTCTATGAATTTTGTGTTGGCTTAGATTTTCAGATTGCTTGGAACTCCTTCTCGGCCCTCATTTCTTGTTATGGTGGGGGCTCTTGCTGTGACCGTGACCTCTGCTACGGTGGGGACTCTTGCGGGGACTCTTGCTCCGGCTCCTGCTCTGGCCCTGCCTTCTGCTATGGTGAGGACTCTTGCTTTGGCTCCGACTTCTGTTACGAAGGGCACTCTTGATCGGGCCCTGACTTCTGCTAGATTTGGTACTTTCACTCTGGCCCTGATCTTCAAGAGGTGGAGGAGAATCTCTCTGGTTTTTATTTGTGCTTTCTTGGGTACTATTGCTCCCACTCCGACTTCTGCTAAGATGGAAAGTCTTTCTTTGAGTCCAAGTTGTAGGGCCATGGACACTCTCACTCTGGCTCCCACTTGCGCTTTGGTGGGTGTTCTTGCTGTCACTACTCTGGCACTCATTAATAACCAAAATTGAACTACAGCTGGCATTAGTGCTACAGCTGGAACTCTTGGTTGAAGGCACAGGACAGCTGTAGGGAATCTGGGAGGACTCCTTGTGGGAGTCTCGAGAAGCCATGGAGTAGACGTGGAGGCCACATGGTATAGCATCAAGGTGACCCCGGGCTCTGGGGGCAATGGGTAAATTTTGGGGGTCAAAGGGTGTTCTCAAAGGGATAAAAGAATAGATGTGGGTAGAACAAGGAGGCACCACAGGCTGGCGATGAGGTAGGAGTGGGCCCCGGGGAGTGCTATAGACGACACCAGGGGGCACCACAGGCTGGTTCTGACACTGAAGGGGACTTGTGCATTGATTGAGGGGACCAGAGAGCAGGCCAGGATCGGGGGTGGGGGGAACCATGGAATATACATGGGTACTACAGGGGGGTCCTATGAGGGGTCCTCGGGGGCCGGTCTGAGCATAACTACTGGGTAAGATAGGATCACAAGGAAGGCGAAGGGGAAGGGAAGCAGGGATAACTGTTTTGAAGGTTCTAGGAACCACAGCAGGTGCAGTAGTCTCTTGGGGAAGTTCTTTGGGGCAGGAATTGGAGCAAGTTGTGATGGTTGTCACCACAGAAGAAGGGCCAGAGACGCCAGAAGGGCGGGAGGGAGGTGGAGGAGAGGAGCTGGGCTTGGGGGCGCTGGGCTGGTCAGGAGTGTGCTGGGTGACCAGGGAGTGACATCTGTGGGGAGAATGTGGTGGTTTTACCTCTAAGGATTTGGGAGACTTTGCTTGGGGACAAACGGGCGCAGGGGATTCCTTACAGCTTCTGCAGCAGGGTGACTGGGGTGGATTCATAAACTGGTTGCCTGGAGGTGAAGGGAAGAAGGCTGAATAAGGACAGTGGGAGGACAGGGGAAGAGGTGGTTCCTGGGGACAGGAGGGACCAGAAATCATAGCACCTGGGGTTATTCGGAGATAAGAGCTCCCACCAGTCTCCCAGGAATAAATAGACTCAAAGCAAGACTTCCTGGAATCCTGTAACCGGGGGTTGCCAGTACTCCCAGGGGATAGGTGGATGGCATAGTAAGGGTTCCCAGGGGCAGGTATGTGGGCCTCTGGGGGAAGATGGGCATAGTGATAAGAGCCCTCCTCAGGTGAGCCAGGACAACTAGATGTGCCTGGTTGAGAGGAAAGTGGGGAGCCACCATAATTTTTCCCAAAAGTTGGGTCAAGCTGTGGTTTAGGTTCATGAGAGTCTGGACGCTTAACATGGCCACGGTAAAAGTTGTCAGTGGGTGGGGAAGATGCTGAGGAAAGAGGAGGACCATTGTAACTTCTCCCTGAGGACCAGGAAGAGAGCAGAGTAGAGGTCATGGGCCCAGTATCCAAAACCCTCTGAGGAGGTGGAGAAATTATAGGTCTAGTTTCCATATGCCGATGGACAAGGGGAGGTGAAATTACAAGCCCAGTTCCCAGGGACTTATGAGTAAGAGGCGGTGAAATCACGGGGCCAGTTTCCAAAGGCACATGAGTAAGGGGAAGGGAGGTCACCGGGTTGGTTACCAGGGCTGGAGGGTATCCACCATAGTAACAGAGGTAACTGTGCTGGTCTATGTAAGGGCCTCGGGGACAGGGACGTGGTGTTCTCGGAGGACTGATCGAGCTGCAATGTGGGCTCCGCGGACGGGCAGGGGGTGACCCCACAAAGCGGAACCGCTCAACACAAGGACTTGGAGGGGACGAACCCGACAGGATAGGCTCCCGGCAAGAGGGCTTTCCTAGGTGTGGAGAAGCGGGTTCAAAACAACATCCCCCTGGGCGCAGAAGAGCCTGCGGGATTGGGGAGGAGGGCGGTGGCGGCGGGCAAAGAATCGGTCGGGGTAGGGAGGAGGACTGGTCGGTTAGGGAAGAAATTTCAGGGCTACAAGTGAGGCCAGAGAAAGGGGCTCTGGAAAAGTAGGGAGAGCCCATAAGGTGGGAGAAGTCGCTGAACCTTTTGCCTGGTTTGGGGGAAAGGTCTGGAGGGTGGTCGCTATAACCTTTCCTGGGAGCCAGAGGCAGCTCTAGGGTGAGGGATGGGGTTGAACCCTCTCCCGGAGGGCAGCAGAGACCCGGGAGGGAAGGGTAAGCCGCTACGTCACTTTCCGAGCGGAGAGGACGGCGGGGCAGGAAGGTCTAGGAGGAAAGGAAGATAAGAGGTCATGGGGGGGGGGCAGTGGGGGGCAAGGGAGGGAGGGTCGGAAAAAAGGGGAGGGAGGGGGAAAGGGAGGAAGGGAAGGGGGAAGGTTAGTGGGGGTCCAGGGGAAGGTAACCAAGGGCCGGGAAACAAGAGGCGTGACAGAGCTGAAAGAATGAGGGCGGAGGTGATGACGTAACTTAGAGGGGCGGAGTCTGGAGCTCGCAGACCTAACTAGAGGGGCAGCCGAAGACTTGTGACGAAACAAAAAGGCGGAGAGAGGCGAAGAGTACTGAGGTGAGAAGGCGGCACCTAGTCACGCCGCCTGAGGGGTGGGGGAAAGGTGACCCAAAGCGTTCCAGAGGCGCTGGAGTAGCGAACTAACTGAGGGTGCGAGATGTACAGGGCTGGAGAAGCTTCCCGAGGGGCGGCGGTAAAAGGCTGCTGTCACTGGACCTTACCCATTTCTTCTTATGTCGTTGTCTCCGCGGGACCGTCGCGAAGTCCGCACGCTTCAGCATGTCCCGAACACCTCTCACTAAGAGCGCAGCCATGTCGGCGTGCGCCGCTTTGTAATTCCGACCGGAACCGCAAAAGCAGACGCTCAGGTTCCGGAGAGGTGGTGTGCTCTACAGTGAACGAAAAGGGGAGAGCGTTACGGCTGCCTCTCTTGGGGCTCCGCCCTCCGACGCGAGTGCAAACCCCGCCCAGCTAGGGATCTTTTGTTGTTGTTTTTAGTCGCTCAGTCGTGGCCGACTCTCTGCGACCCTCTAAACTGTAGCCCTTGACGTACTTCTTTTCCTATTTGGAACCAGTCTGTTGTTCCATGTCCAGTTCTAACTGTTGCTTCCTGACCTGCATATAGGTTTCTCAAGAGGCAGGTCAGCTGGTCTGGTATTCCCATCTCTTTCAGAATTTTCCAGTTTATTGTGATCCACAGTCAAAGGTTTTGGCATAGTCAGTAAAGCAGAAATAGATGTTTTTCTGGAACTCTCTTGCTTTTTCGATGATCCAGCGGATGTTGACAATTTGATCTCTGGTTCCTCTGCCTTTTCTAAAACCAGCTTGAACATCTGGAAGTTGACGGTTCACGTGTTGCTGAAGCCTGGCTTGGAGAATTTTGAGCATTACTTTACTAGTATGTGAGATGAGTGCAATTAAGTCTTGGAGCTGCCAGTGCAGGGGATGTGTGTTTGATCCCTGCTTGGGGAACTAAGATTCCCAACATGCTGCACTACATGGCCAAAAAAAAAAAAAAAAAAAAAGCAATACAATGTACACTTAAAAGAGAATGTTCAGACCCTGAGATGGGGAGAACAAAGGTAAAGATATTGAAATCAATTATAAATTTTTAATTAATTACCTAAACTGAAATATCTAGCCTGCCATAATTCATCTGAGTGTCCCCCATTTAAAGCCTGTCTGCATGTGAATCTGAAAGTGTCCTTGGATTGAGTCCAAATTAGATAGGTTCCCCCACCATTTATCATAAAATTTGAGTCCTCCCTCTAGCGTTTCCTGCTCTGATCCATATGTACACATATGACTATGAAACTGTCTTCTAAATTGGAGAATGGCCATGTGAACTCCCACAAAAAACCCTGCAGTGACTTCCTTCTCCCTGTGGAAAAGCCACAGTTTTTACTTTGGCTTATGTAGGAGTTGCCTTGGGCTTCCATAACAAAGTTCCATAAACTGAGTGGCTTAAACAACAGAAGTTTACTGTCTCACATATGGGGAGTCTAGAAATCCTTAATCAAGGTTGGTTCCTTCTGACAGCTCTGAGGGAAAACCTGTTCTGTGGCCCTCTCCTAACTTCTGGTAGCTTGAGCATCCTTAGCTTGTGGATGGGAGAAGGCAATGGCATTCCACTCCAGTACTCTTGCCTGGAATATCCCATGGACGGAGGTGCCTGGTAGGCTACAGTCCCTGGGGTCCCAAAGAGTCATATGCGACTGAGCAACTTCATTTTCACTTTTCACTTTCATGCACTGGAGAAGGAAATGGCAACCCACTCAGTATTCTTGCCTGGAGAATCCCAGGGATGGAGGAGCCTGGTGGGCTGCTAGCAGTCTGTGACTGACGCGACTTAGCAGCAGTAGCAGCAGCAGCAGTACAGTACTTTGAGCATTCTTAGGCATTGCCTTTCTTTGGGATTGGAATGAAAACTGACCTTTTCCAGTCCTGTGACCACTGCTGAGTTTTCCAAATTTGCTGGCATATTGAGTGCAGCACTTTCACAGCATCATCTTTCAGGATTTGAAATAGCTCAACTGGAATTCCATCACCTCCACTAGTTTTGTTCGGAGTGATGCTTCCTAAGGCCCACTTGACTTCACATTCCAGGATTTCTGGCTCTAGGTGAGTGATCACACCATCGTGATTATCTGGGTCATGAAGATATTTTTTTGTACAGTTCTGTGTATTCTTGCCACCTCTTCTTAATATCTTCTGCTTCTGTTAGGTCCATACCATTTCTGTCCTTTATTGAGCCCATCTTTGCATGAAATGTTCCCTTTGTATCTTTCATTTTCTTGAAGAGACCTCTAGTCTTTCCTATTCTGTTGTTTTCCTCTATTTCTTTGCATTGATCACTGAGGAAGGCTTTCTTATCTCTCCTTGCTATTCTTTGGAACTCTGCATTCAGATGCTCATATCTTTCCTTTGCTTTTCGCTTCTCTTCTTTTCACAGCTATTTATAAGGCCTCCTCAGACAGCCATTTTGCTTTTTTGCATTTCTTTTCCATGGGGATGGTCTTGATCCCTGTCACCTGTACAATGTCAAGAACCTCCATCCATAGTTCATCAGGCACTCTGTCTATCAGATGTAGTCCCTTAAATCTATATCTCACTTCCACTGTATAATCATAAGGGATTTGATTTAGGTCATACCTGAATGGTCTAGTGGTTTTCCCTACTTTCTACAATTTAAGTCTGAATTAGGCAATAAGGAGTTCATGATCTGAGCCACAGTCAGCTCCCGGTCTTGTTTTTGCGGACTGTATAGAGCTACAAGGCTGTATATTGTCACCCTGCTTATTTAACTTAAATGCAGAGTACATCATGAGAAACGCTGGGCTGGAAGAAGCACAAGTTGGAATCAAGATTGCCGGGAGAAACATCAATAACCTCAGATATGCGGATGACACCACCCTTATGGCAGAAAGTGAAGAGGAACTAAAAAGCCTCTTGATGAAAGTGAGAGAGGAGAGTGGAAAAGTTGGCTTAAAGCTCAACATTCAGAAAATGAAGATCATGGCATCTGTTCCCATCACTTCATGGCAAAAAGATGGGGAAACAGTGGAAACTGTCAGACTTTATTTTTTGGGTCTCCAAAATCACTGCAGATGGTGATTGCAGCCATGAAATTAAAAGATGCTTACTTCTTGGAAGGAAAGTTATGACCAACCTAGATAGCATATTCAAAAGCAGAGACATTACTTTGCCAACAAAGGTCTGTCTAGTCAAGGCTGTGGTTTTTCCAGTGGTCATGTATGGATGTGAGAGTTGGACTGTGAAGAAAGCTGAGTGCCAAAGAATTGATGCTTTGAACTTTGGGGTTGGAGAAGACTCTTGAGAGTCCCTTGGACTGCAAGGAGATCCAACCAGTCCATCCTAAAGGAGATCAGTCCTGGGTGTTCATTGGAAGGACTGATGCTGAAGCTGAAACTCCAATACTTTGGCCACCTCATGCGAAGAGTTGACTCCTTGGAAAAGACCCTGATGCTGGGAGGGCTTGGGGGCAGGAGGAGAAGGGAACAACAGAGGGTGAGATGGCTGGATGCCATCACCGACTCAATGGACGTGAGTTTGAGTGAACTCCGGGAGTTGGTGATGGACAGGGAGGCCTGGCATGCTGCAGTTCATGGGGTCGCAAAGAGTCAGACATGACTGAGCTACTGTACTGAAACTGTAACCCACCAGGCACCTCAGTCCATAGGAATCTCCAGGCCAGAATACTGGAGTGGGTTACCATTTCCTTCTCCAGAGATCTTTTGAGGGTCTGAAAAAGAACAATCATTTGTGGAGAATGGTGGCTCCGTCTGAATGCTTGTAGCTTTAGGAGAGACTCTGTAAATTCCCCTAACCCAGTTGAAGGATAAAGGAGGACTTTGAGCTGATTGTTGAGTACAGAAAGAGTTAGGTAGGCAAAATGAGGCAAGAAGAGCCTTCTAGGCAGAACTTGTACAGAGAGAGGTCCAGAGGTAGTGAAAAATGAGGCTACTGAGGAGGTTTTGCAATGAAGCTGAAGTTTCAGGACATGTCATTTGTACTCCCCTGTTCAAGGCACGTAACTAATTTTTGTATTTCTCTTTAAAAGACTGTCTCCCAAATTTTGTAAGCTTCAGGGCACATTACTTTTCCAACAAAGGGCCATCTAGTCAAAGCTATGGTTTTTCCAGTAGTCATGTATGGATGTGAGAGTTGGACTATAAAGAAAACTGAGCAGGCCGGAGCCTGCGACCTAGTGGGAGTGGAGTGGAGTGGCCGTTGTTGCCGACTCTTTCCTCCTCCCCACGGTCCAGTCAGCGGGTTGATTAGGCCATCGGCCCTCAAGCCGAGACTTGTCTCTTAATTAGTTCTGGGGAGCGCCTGGCCGACATGAGTGATGTAGA
Source organism: Capricornis sumatraensis (assembly GCF_032405125.1). Taxonomy (NCBI): domain Eukaryota; kingdom Metazoa; phylum Chordata; class Mammalia; order Artiodactyla; family Bovidae; genus Capricornis; species Capricornis sumatraensis. The sequence goes on from NC_091070.1 coordinate 200,455,768, forward strand.
GGAGAACAACTTCGAGGGCAGAGAGTCTCGCTCTCAGTCAAAATCTCCAATGGGAACTCCTGCTCGTGTAAAATCGGAGAGCAGGTCAGGATCTCGTAGTCCATCAAGGGTTTCCAAACACTCTGAATCCCATTCTCTATCAAGATCAAAATCCAGGTTGAGGTCAAGGAGGCATTCTCATAGACGTTACAGTCGATCCAGATCCCATTCTCACTCTCATAGGAGACGATCTCGAAGTAGGTCATATACACCAGAATACCGGCGTCGAAGGAGCCGAAGTCATTCTCCAATGTCTAACCGGAGAAGACATACAGGCAGCAGGGCAAATCCTGATCCCAATACTTTTCTAGGAGTGTTTGGCCTCAGTTTGTATACAACAGAGAGAGATCTTCGCGAAGTATTTTCTCGATATGGACTGTTGAGTGGTGTCAATGTGGTTTATGACCAGCGAACTGGACGGTCACGGGGATTTGCTTTTGTTTATTTCAAGAGAATAGATGACTCAAAGGAGGCTATGGAAAGGGCAAATGAAATGGAACTGGATGGTAGAAGAATTCGGGTGGATTATTCTATCACCAAGAGAGCACACACACCAACACCAGGCATATACATGGACAGACCAACTCATGGTGTTGGCGGTGGTGGCGGTGGTGGAGGTGGGGGAGGTGGCAGACGTCGAGATTCTTACTATGATCGAGGATATGATCATGGGTACGACAGATATGAAGACTATGATTACCGGTACAGAAGAAGATCACCTTCTGCTTATTATAGTCGATACAGATCACGATCAAGATCTCGATCCTACAGCCCAAGACGCTATTAATAAGCAGAGCAGTTGCAGTTGAGGACATCTTTTTCTCTTTTTTTAATTTTGGATTTCCTCAAGCTTCTAATCCTTTCTACTCCTCAAAAAGAACCCTTAAAAAATCTTTGGTTTGTTTAGCATCTACACTTTGTCAATTGTATTGCTATTTTCCACCCCTTTTATTATATTCTTAAAGATGTAATTGTCATTTTTGAGTAGTTAAACATCTTGAGTAAAAAAGGAACCCCCCCGTGTTATGCTTTGTAAATGATTTTTTTCTTTGTTTTTTGCTTTTATGGAAAATTCACTCCTAGCTTATCAAAATGAGGAAAGAAATGATCTTTTTAAAGCTTCTTTTGTGTTAGATATTGTATTAGACATTGTATTAGAGGTCTGCATTTACTACAAACTCCTTTTTTAACTTTCTTTTGGGGAAGTTAGTTGTAGTTCAGCCAGGTCAAGTTTGTCTGGGGTGGCATGGAACAGTCAAATAGTTGAGTATAGAAAGTTTGAAGCTATAGAAGAAAATACTTACTTGGTCATTTCTTTTGAAGAACATAATTTTTGAACCCTAAAAATTACTTCTTTTTTTAGAAATGAAAAGCTTGTGGACTCCCATAAAACATGTTGTATTTAAAATACATTTGTTGAAACTTAAAAATGTAAAGTGTGATTTTTGTGTTGAATTTATTAATCAGTGAAGGACAGCCTTTATTATTTATTACTTAAAGCAATTGTATAATTGCTATTAGAAATTTTGGTATTGGGACAATGGTTTAGGCAGGCTGTTTGTATAGAGTTCTTAGAAGTAGTTGGGGGGGTAGTCTTCTTTCAAATAAAAGTTAATTTCTTTGAAAAAAAAAAAAGAAAGAAAACTGAGCGCCTAAGAATTGATGCTTTTGAACTGTGGTGTTGGAGAAGACTCTTGAGAGTTCCTTGGATTGCAAGGGGATCCAACCAGTCCATCCTAAAAGAAATCATTCCTGAATATTCATTGGAAGGGCTGATTCTGAAGCTGAAACTTCAATACTTTGGCCACCTGATGCAAAGAACTGACCTCTTGGAAAAGACCCTGATGCTGGGAAAGATGGAAGGCAGGAGGAGAGGGGGACAACAGAGGATGAGATGGTTGGATCGCATCACTGATTCGATGGACATAAGTTTGAGCAAGCTCTGGGAGTTGGTGATGGACAGGGAAGTCTGGCGTGCTGCAGTCCATGGGGTCGCAAAGAGTCTGACATGACTGAGCCACTGAACTGAGACCCCACAGAACTTGACTCCACCATAGGAGCCAGTGAAAAGGAGGGGCATGATCAGATAATTGTTTTTAAAAATGATTATCCGATAGCCGATGTTCAGAGTAGATGAGAGGAAGTACAGAGATCAGATGAGAGAAGACCATGTCTGGATTGTGTGGTGGCTGTGAAGATGGAGAGAAGAGGATGAATTCCACTTACAGTGGAGAGAGAAGTACAGAACTTGTTGACTGATTGGCCCTATCTAAAATAGTATAGATGACACCACCAGTTAATAGCCTTCCTTTTCAGTTCAGTCGCTCAGTCGTGTCCGACTCTTTGCGACCCCATGAATTCCAGCACGCCAGGCCTCCCTGTCCATCACCAACTCCCAGAGTTCACTCAGACTCATGTCCATCGAGTCCATGATGCCATCCAGCCTTCTCATCCTGGGTCGTCCCCTTCTCCTCCTGCCCAGCATCAGGGTCTTTTCCAATGAGTCAACTCTTCGCATGAAGTGGCCAAAGTACTGGAGTTTCAGCTTTAGCATTATTCCTTCCAAAGAAATCCCAGGGCTGATCTCCTTCAGAATGGACTGGTTGGATCTCCTTGCAGTCCAAGGGACTCACCCTGGTTTTATTCTTATGACTTGTCGTCTGATATGTATTTATTTTCTTACAGTCTGCTAAATAATTTTCAAAAGGTTAAAAACATAACTGATAAAAATATAAAATGAACACATGCCAAAGATTTTATTCATCATCATAAACTGCTTAATCATTATTATTGTAAACAATGAGGGAACCAGTGAGATGGTAAGTCTTTTTTTTTTTTTTTTGTAAGTCTTGTTCAAAATGAGAATTTGAGTTTCAGAGTTTCAGAGATTTGGATTATCAGCCAGAGGAATACTGAAATGAATTTGCTAATAGTTGCAGAAACACTAATATCCTATTAAGCAATAAACTATAATGATAGAGATTATCTCTTTTACTAGAGGGAATTAAATTCCATCTCTATTGGACAAAAATTCATTTGCATTTCTATGTATAGGAATTATTTGCATTGCTTGCAGACAAGATTTGCATTGCTATCAGTTTTTTACAAGTTAACCTCTATTGGTACAAAGTTGTAAGATTACCTAGTAATGTGAAGTAATGTCTCTGCTTTTTAATATGCTGTCTAGGTTGGTCATAACTTTCCTTCCAAGGAGTAAGCGTCTTTTAATTTCATGGCTGCAGTCACCATCTGCAGTGATTTTGGAGCCCAGAAAAATAGCCAGCCACTGTTTCCCCATCTATTTGCCATGAAGTGATGGGAACAGATGCCGTGATCTTAGTTTTCGAAATGTTGAGCTTTACGCCAACTTTTCCACTCTCCTCTTTCACTTTCATCAAGAGGCTCTTTAGTTCCTCTTCATTTTCTGCCATAAGGGTGGTGTCATCTGCATATCTGAGGTTATTGATATTTCTCCTGGCAATCTTGATGTTGCTGCAAATGGCATTATTTCATTCTGTTTTATTTTGTGGCTGAGTAATATTCTGTTGTGTATACATACCACATCTTTATCCATTCATCTGTAGATGGATATTTAGGTTGCTCCCATGTCTTGGGTATTGTAAATAGTGCTGCAATGGGCATTGAGGTACATGTATCTTTTCGAATTATAGTTTTCTCCAAATACATGCCTAAGAATCTGCTGCTTTGTATGTCTGTCTGGCAGTTTTTTTTTTTTACTGAGCACTTGGTATTGTGAAATTTACATTGTTGAATGCTGGATTTAGCTGTCTTCTTTAAAATGTCTTGGAATTTGTTCTGGCAGGCACTCAGGGTTTTTGTGTGTTTGTGAATCAGCTTGATCTTTTCAAGGTTCCTTTTTTAAAGATTTGTTATAGCCTATCTTGTGTAGCTCCTCTCTGTGGGTAGTTTTAGCCCTGGAGAGGTATCCCTTTCTGGAGTTCAAGTTGAATGGGAATTCTCCACAATAGCTGGTCAAAACTCAAACATCTAGCCCTCTGCGTACAGCTTTGGGAATTAGTTTACAGTTACCCAGTAGTTCTTTGCCTGGGTACGTGAAGTTTCTTTCTACTCATTTGCAGCTTAGTATTCAGCAACACACTTAAGCATCCTCTAAGCTGAATTCAGAGCTCTCTCTCTCTCTCTCTCTCTCTCTCTCTCTCTCTCTCTCTCTCTGGTAACTCCTTCCTTTTTATGATAAAACAAGTATAGTAATACTTTGCTAAATATTCACTAAAATCTGAGTAATGAGTTTAGGGCTGTTCACTGTAAAATTTCAGCTTTGTTGTTTGTTTGAAAACTTAATAGATGTTTGAAAATGATTGGATTACATACAACAAATATAATACTGCCATGTACAGTAAGTCCCCTACACATGAACAAGTTCTGTTCCATGAGCACATTCAAAAGTCCAATTTGTAAGTTCAACAAAGTTAGCCTAGGCAACCAACTAACACAATTGGCTATATAGTACTATACTAATAGGGTTAGCATACTTTATATACAGATAATATATTAAAAAACAAAAAATAAAAGTTTTAATCTTACAGTATAGTACCTTGAAAAGTATAGTAGTACAGTACATACATACAGGGGCATACAGGGGCTGGCGCATCAAGTGAACAAACAAAAAGAGTTACTGACTGGAGGAGGGAGAGGAGATAGCAGAGCTGAAGGGTCATCAGCAATAGGAGGAGATGGAGGGCAAGCTACAGTGTCACTCATGCATGATGTTGATGGCACAGGTTCTGGTTCTTTGCTGGATTCAATTCTATCACTTTCATCAAGAGGCTTTTTAGTTCCTCTTCACTTTCTGCCATAAGGGTGGTATCATCTGCATATCTGAGGTTATTGATATTTCTCCCGGCAATCTTGATTCTAGCTTGTGCTTCTTCCAGCCCACCATTTCTCATGATGTACTCTGCATATAAGTTAAATAAGCAGGATGACAATATTCAGCCTTGACGTACTCCTTTTCCTATTTGGAACCAGTCTGTTGTTCCATGTCCAGTTCTAACTGTTGCTTCCTGACCTGCATATAGGTTTCTCACGAAGCAGGTCAGCTGGTCTGGTATTCCCATCTCTTTCAGAATTTTCCACAGTTTATTGTGATCCACAGTCAAAGATTTTGGCAGTCAATAAAGCAGAAATAGATGTTTTTCTGGAAGTCTCTTGCTTTTTCGATGATCCAGCGGATGTTGACAATTTGATCTCTGGTTCCTCTGCCTTTTCTAAAACCAGCTTGAACATCTGGAAGTTGATGGTTCACGTATTGCTGAAGCCTGGCTTGGAGAATTTTGAGCATTACTAGCATGTGAGATGAGTGCAATTGTGCAGTAGTTTGAGCATTCTTTGGCATTGCCTTTCTTTGGGATTGGAATGAAAGCTGACCTTTTCCAATCCTGTGGCCACTGCTGAGTTTTCCCAATTTGCTGACATATTGAGTGCTGCACTTTCACAGCATCATCTTTCGGGGTTTGAAATAGCTCAACTGGAATTCCATCACCTCTGCTAGCTTTGTTCATAGTGATGCCTTCTAAGCCCACTTGACTTCACATTCCAGGATGTCTGGCTCTAGGTGAGTGATCACACCATCGTGATTATCTTGGTCATGAAGATCTTTTTTGTACAGTTCTTCTGTGTTCTTTAGAATAGTGCAATTCATGTTATAAGAACAAGTGACGTCTACCATCTTTTCATCTCACCCCACTCTCAATTATTTTCACTTTTGTTTCCATTGTTATTGTTTGGTGCTTCTTAGCAGTACCAGCTGCATCACTGCTGCTTGTACACTTGCTTCTGTGCTTGAAATAAAGGTTCTGTACTGCTGTACTCTATACAGTACTATACAGTACACAAAAACACCACCACTTGTAGAGGATGCATGCATGTGACAATGTATGCCAGACATGTGAACTTACCTGATTGGACATGAAAACACATGTTCACATCTTTGAAAGTTCAAAACTTGAAGGTTCATATGTAGGGAACTTATTATATATAGGTATTTGGGAGGATTATACATAACTATTGAAGTGGGTTCTAAGTCAGAAGTGGCTGGAAGATGCTGGCCATCCCTGTAGCTAGGACAATAGGCTCAAAGAGCTTCTAGATTAAAGTGGCCCTTTGCCCCATTTTTCCAAACACAATCCTTCAGATTCTCAGAAGCTCCATTACCATGTATGCCTGTGAAGCCTGAGTCTTGCAGGCTATATTGAATATCAGCCTGCTGATTACTTCTGAAGCACAAAACACTCATTTCTGGCATGGCTCACTTTCTGTGTATGACTGTTTACATATAGGTCTTTCTCATGTGCAAACTAAAGGTTGCAAACTAGTGAGCTAAAGCCCCAGCCCATAGGTGTGTTCTATTTAGCCTAATGCTTTGAAAAGTTAGTTGTTCACATTTAACAACTGGGAGATTTCACATAAAACAAGTGATCTGGCAACACTGGTTGTGCCTTCCTACAAAGCAACAGTTGACTGCAGTATAAAGGCAATTTTCCAGGGCCTGGAGGGCCTGTTTCCCTCATTTATCACTCAGATGCAACTTCTAGTCCTCTGCTGCCTAACATAGTAACCACACAGGAGTATTGAATATAAATTAATTCAAAGTTAATAATAATTAAATAAAATTTAAAACTCAGAACCTCAGTCACATTGGTGACATTAGCATATTGGACAATACAGAAGAGAACTTTGTCGTCACTGCACACTGCTCTATTGAACAGTGCTGACCTAGCCTGTCTCCCCAATTGGAACAGGGAACATTTTTGCCTATCCCTTAGGCAACATAGCTTATTAGTGATAACTGTGGAGCCTCATCACAATTTACTGTTTTTATGGGGAAATGTGCCAAGTTCTAACTCTAGACATAAGCTTATGGATGGTTCACAGGACTACAAGTTGGCTTCTGTTCCACATGCTTGGAACTTACTACAGTGTTTTTTAGTAATTCCAAGCTTTATCATTAAGTCACTGACATCTAATTCAGACTCCGTTTAAGTTTTACCAACTGTCCCAGTAACACCCTTAACAAGAGGATCCAGGTTAGAGTCACACGTTGCATGTGTTCTCTCTAGTCTCCTGTGTGAAATGGTTCAGCAGTCTTGACTATCACACCCTTGACACAAGTAAGGATTATTTTGTACAATGTACTATTTTATACAATGTTCCTCAATTTATCTGGTTGGATTTATCTTACCTATACCTTACAGGAATCTGTGATGCTGTGTCCTCATTGCTGCCTGTAGGTCCACTTATCTGTCCCATTATTGGAGATGTCAGCTTTCAACTGTCTGCTAGACTTCTCCAGTGTACTTTCTCCTTTAATAAAATAATATATATCCCCTTCTTACCAAGCTTTCAGTTGATTCACTTATTTATATAATTAGTATGATTCATGGATTTCTGCTTTACTCAGTGAGTTATAATCCAGTACTTTGATGTTTTTGATGCTCAAGTTGTCCTAGATTTGGCTAGGGTTTTTATGTACTCTTGATATGTCCCTATCATTCTTTGAGCACTTCCTTCTCTCTGAATCAAATATTCAGGTTTATCTTATACTTTCCCCACCCCAGCCTTGGAATCACCCATTTCTCCAAGAAGCCCTGGATCTTTTGAGTGGATAATAAAGCCCTTTTTGTGGGCCAAGGTGAAGAATGTATATATTCCCTACATATACACATTGGCATCTATATATACTTACATTGAAATTTGTATTTATTTAATTCATACCAATAAGAACACTGCAGGCTTCATTCTGGTTTTATCCTCTTCTATATTCATCTCTCCATTCTCTGCTAGATCTCATTATCTTCAATATATCTACTTACTGGATCAATTCCCCCTGTATCTATGTACCCAATCTCCCATTGCCAGCACTGCCTGGCCAGATCCTCTTTCCTCACCCTGTTTAGACTCCAGTACCCCTCTCCACTCTCCCCTAAAAACAGTATTTTCAGAGAAAAGTAATCTTGTTGGACACTGAGACCAAAACCTGTTTGCTGTTATTTTTTTGGCTGTGCTGCACGGCTTGCAGGATCTTAGTTCCCCAACCAGACACCGAACCTGTGCCCAACTGCAGGGGAAACTCAGAGCCCTAACCACTGGACTGCCAAGGGAATTTCCAAGACACTTTTGAGATAAAAGAAACTTTGATATGAACTGAGTATTTAATAATATTAAGCAATTAGTGTTACAAATGCCATCAAAGTAAAAATTTTTAAAGTCATTATTATTGCTAGGTAATGAGTATATGGGGGATGATTATTATTCTATCTGTCCTCATTCTTAAAATTTTTAAATTAAAAAAAAAAGAAGGCAAGACTGCTGATCACTGGACTTTATTAAGATGAAATCACTGATAATTACACAGAAATTACTTGCCTAAGCCAAAATCCTTGAGATTCACATGAACTTAGTTACACAAATAAACATCATGTTCAAAACCATGAGGAAATATCCCAATGCCCAGGTGATGAAGGTTGGGGTGAACAAATCTGCACACTTATTTCAAGCTGTTAAACAGTTTGTGGGCTACCTAGATGGGGGAAAGAAAAGAATGTCATCAACTGGCATGTTTAATGTCATGAATTACAATGCTTTTCATAACCTGGAGCAGCACTGCCTCTTCCCTTACCACTCACCTTCTCACACTCTTCTTGAGCCCTAGTGAACTCCCCTCAATTACCAGAATACTATCTTCTTAATTGGGAATCTCTTCCACACTTCTTCATCTTTTAATTTTCCTTTAAAACCTAACATTGCATATTTAGGTTTCAACAAGCTCCTGTCCTTCCTGTTTTTCCCAAAGAAACTTATGACTCCCAATGACAGTGCTTACTAATTCAACAAATATTTATAAAACATCTACTATATGCCGGATACCGTTCTAGATGCTGAGTCACTACAGTAAACAAGACAATATCTGTGTCCTATAGAACTTAAGAGAACAATGAGAGAGATATACGTATAACTTCTGGTAGTGATAAATGCTATGAGGAAAATAAAATGGTGGGGGGAAGGAACAGCAACTTTAAATAGAAGGTTCAGTAAAGGGCATCCTAAGGTTATACCCAGGAGATTTACCAGTTTACTAACCATTCTACTTCTGTCTCCTGTGCTGGCTTATAACTCAGTAAAGGGGACCACGCCCGTCTCATTCCCAGATCTTAACCCAGTTTTGACTCAAAGTATTTAAATAACATTCACCATTTTAATAATTTTAAGCAATTCATTTGTGTAGCCTTAAGTAACTGTGGTGTTGGAGAAAACTCTTGAGAGTCCCTTGGACTGCAAGGAGATCCAACCAGTCCATCCTAAAGGAAATCAGTCCCGGGTGTTCATTGGAAGGACTGATGCTGAAGCTGAAACTCCAATACTCTGGCCACCTCATGCAAAGAGTTGACTCATTGCAAAAGACCCTGATGCTGAGGGGGACTAGGGGCAGGAAGAGAAGGGGACGACAGAGGATGATACGGCTGGATGGCATCACCGACTCGATTGGACGTGAGTTTGAGTGAACTCCGGGAGTTGGTGATAGACAGGGAGGCCTGGCGTGCTGTGATTCAAGGGGTCTCAAAGAGTCAGACATGACTGAGCGACTGAAGTGAACTAACTCACACTGTTCTACAACCATCAACCTCCAGAACTTTTTCATTTTCCCAAACTAAAACTCTATAGCCATTAAATAAAGGCAACTACCATTCAATTTTCTATCTCAATGATGGACTACTCTAGGTTCCTCATGTAAGTGGAGTATTTGTTCTTTTGTTTTTGATTGATTTCACTTCGCATGTTTTCAAGGTTCACCCATGCTGTAGCATGTGTCCGTTTCCTTCCATTTTAAGGCTCAATAATAGTCCATTTATGTACATCCCACATTTTGTTTATCCACCCCACCAACAGACATGTTTTCTGAGTACTTTTTTCTTTTTATTGCCAAATAATATTCCTTTATATGGATATATCAAGTTTTATTTATCATCTGATGGGCATTTATATTGTTTCCAACTGTGCCTGTTATGAATAATGGTTCTATGAATATTTGTGTACAAATTTGTGTAGAGATGTTTTCATTTGTCTTGGGTGTAACCTAGGAGTAGAATTGCTGGGTCATATGTTAACTTTAAGTTTAACCTTTTGAAGAACTGCCAGACCTTTCAATAAGGCTATACCAATATACATTCCCATAGGCAGTGTATGTGAGGCTTCTAGTTTCTCCACATCACCAACACATTTCTTAAGATATAGAAAGCAGTATATAAGTATTTTATATATAAATTTTCCCTCTTTCCACTAAAATCATGTTGAAAAAAAGCTGTATGAATAATTATAAACTACAGGATGGATAAAATATGAATATAAATCAATGGAAAGAAATATAATGCTCCTTCATTTTATATGTAAATGTGTTATTATGATTTCATTTTGTTTAAAAATGTTTATATAAGAAAACATGTTTATCTTTAGACAGTATAACTTGAGTTGGATTTTTGTTCTTATATATAAAAAAAAAATTCCAGGGAATTCCTTGGCAGTGGGTCCAGTGGTTGGTTGGAATTCCATGCAGCACACACGGGATCAATCCTTGGTCAGGAAACCCTACAAAATGCGCAGCATAGCATGGCCAAACAGAATTTTCTTTACCTGTTAGAATGTGTTAGAGGAGCTGTGTACAAATACGCGTCCATGTGCATCTGTGTGTCTGCACTGTATATTATAGAATTAAAATATCTAAATTGGGATTGCTGCAGCATAAATTATGATAGTGGAGGTCATTAACTATTTTGTGGGGAGTTATTTATCAACCCCCTTCACCCATTTCTCCTCATATTTTTTTATTATAGCTATCCTGAGGTGTGAAGGGGTATCTCATTGTGATTCTGATTTGCATTTCCCTGAGAGCTAATGGTGTTAGGCATCTTTTCATATGCTTATTAGCCACCCAATCAGTTTTAACATAAACAATCGTATCAAACTTTGCCTACCCACCCTGTACTTTATTAAAATATGTTACTGTTACATATGTAAGGGAGTCAAAAGCAAGTTTAAAAAAAAAACTTTTGTACCAACTATTATGTACAAGACACACTGGAGAATATATATTGAAGAATAGCCTTTTGTACTTAAAATACAGAATCCAGTTTCCTTACTGCTTAGCAGTTTATTTTTATTTTTTAAATTATTTTTATTTATTGTTTGACCTGCTGTGTGGCATGTGGGATCTTAGTTCCCTGACCAGGGATTGAACCCGCATCCCCTGCATTGGAAGCACAGATTCTTAACCACTTGACCACCAGGGAAGTCCCCTGCTTAGCAGTTTAAACTGGAACACCACATCTCTTTTCTGAGCCTCAGTTTTTTATCTGTAAAATGGGAATAGCTATCTTCAGTGAATCAGAGGATTATATAAGATTATGTATGTAAAATGCTTAGCACTGTCCTGCCCCTAGGATGGAAAGAAAGGTGGTCATCACCAAGTCTTCCCTGGCCACTATAAGCCTTCCCCTTCCGGACTTCAGGCGGACTTACACAGTGGTCCCTTGCGTGCAAGAAGTCAAAGAGCTCCTCTGTGCAGTCCTCCTCTGTCTGTGACCTGGAGGATACACGCTCATCACAGAGCTCGAGCCGCTCTCGAGCCTTTACACATTTCTCCAGCTGCTCGCATTGCTCTCTCACTGTTGTTAGGGGATCCTGAGAGAGAAACACACACCCACACACACACAAACAAAATGGGGATTTTAGGAGACCCATAAACCACATGCTTTAATAAAACCACCAAACCAAGCTGCTGTCTCTGAATTACCATGCAGAAGGCCACCTGGCAGAGCCACACTGCCGCCAGAAAGAGCAGAATGGGGTCTCCCATTTAATTTTGATGCTAAGTAGAAGGGGAAAGTTTCACATTCCTGCCTTCCAGGGTTGCCAGTATGCACTGAAAGCCTCAGTCCTATCTGAAAAACAAGGTGATAAAGGAAACCTGGCCAAACTTGAAGGACATCTAGAGGAGGCCTGCCTTGTTTATTATCACATCATTTTGGGATATATGTCTGTGAATTTTAATTCCCCTCAATGGACAACTGGCCTATGCACCCCAGGTGACCAGCTACAAAGGCAATGTTAACATGGAGAAGGATCATTTAAGATTCCTTCTAGAATTCCTTATTAGACCACAAAGAGCACATGGTTGAGTACCAGGCCTTCAAGATGCTACTCTGCTCTCTGATACCATGATTGTAGAAGCCCCAAACCCAGAAAAGTGTCAGCCTCCCAGGCCCACACACCAGAAACACTGAACAGGAGTATTAAAGGATTTTTCCACTCTCATTCTCTCCAAGGTGTTGAGTATCCTTAAAATGCCCTTAGAGTTTCATGAAACTCAAAACTTTCTTTTACTGAGATGGTTCCAAACCTGAGACAGCTCTTACCACTAATTCCTCTTCCTCCTCTTCCTCCTACAAAATGAAAACAAAATTAATGTCAGCAGCAATTTTATGACATATATATTCGCAATCACAGTGATGTTGTAATTACTGAGGATAGACAGTATTAATCATGTTTTAAATTTTTCTATATTTTATAGTGTTTTGACACTTTAGGAGCCTTGCTAATCCTGGAGATAGCCCCTCCCAGGGCTGCCTAATTTCTAGAGTTGGCAAACAACTTGCCAGGGGGCACACATTTCAAAGAAACCAATCCAAAACCCTTCTTACCATCTACCTTTATCTAACTTTCCTACACTAAACCAATTACTGCCCCTGTACTAATCACATCAGGGCTAGTTCAGTTCAGTCACTCAGTCGTGTCCGACTCTGTGACCCCATGAATCGCAGCACGCCAGGCCTCCCTGTCCATCACCAACTCCCGGAGTTCACTCAAGATTCACGTCCATCGAGTAGGTGATGCCATCCAGCCATCTCATCCTCTGTCGTTCCCTTCTCCTCCTGCCCCTAATCCCTCCCAGCATCACAGTCTTTTCTAATGAGTCAACTCTTCGCATAAGGTGGCCAAAGTACTGGAGTTTCAGCTTTAGCATCATTCCTTCCAAAGAAGTCCCAGGGCTGATCTCCCTCAGAATGGACTGGTTGGATCTCCTTGCAGTCCAAGGGACTCTCAAGAGTCTTCTCCAACACCACAGTTCAAAAGCATCAATTCTTCGGCGCTCAGCCTTCTTCACAGTCCAACTCTCATATCCATACATGACCACAGGAAAAACCATAGCCTTGACTAGACGGACCTTAGTCGGCAAAGTAATATCTCTGCTTTTGAATATGCGATCTAGGTTGGTCATAACTTTTCCTCCAAGGAGTAAGCGTCTTTTAATTTTATGGCTGCAGTCACCATCTACAGTGATTTTGGAGCCCAAAAAAATAAAGTCTGACACTGTCTCCACTGTTTCCCCATCTATTTCCCATGAAGTGATGGGACCAGATGCCATGATCTTCGTTTTCTGAATGTTGAGCTTTAAGCCAACTTTTTCACTCTCCTCTTTCACTTTGATCAAGAGGCTTTTTAGTTCCTCTTCACTTTCTGGCATAAGGGTGGTGTCATCTGCATAACTGAGGTTATTGATATTTCTCCCGGCAGTCTTGATTCCAGCTTGTGTTTACATCATGAGAAACACTGGACTGGAAGAAACACATCAGAGCTAAGTACCAAACAAAAAGGGACCAGCCCAAAGTCAACAGCCTATTAAGAAATTATCCAGTCTTAAACTTGCCAGTATGTCAAGGCTGGATATTGTCACCCTGCTTATTTAACTTATATTCAGAGTATACCATGCAAAATGCCAGGCTGGATGAAGCACAAGCTGGAATCAAGACTACCAGGAGAAATATCAATAACCTCAGATATGCAGATAACAGCCTTATGGCAGAAAGTGAAGAGGAACTAAAAAGCCTCTTGATGAAGGTGAAAGGAGAGAGAAAGCTGGCTTAAAACTCAACATTCAAAAACGGAAGATCATGGCATCCAGTCCCATCACTTCATGGCAAATAGATGGGGAAACAATGGAACCAGTGACAGATTTTATTTTCCTGGGCTCCAAAATCACTGAAGATGGTGACTGCAGCCATGAAATTAAAAGACGCTTGCTCTTTGGAAGAAAAGCTATGACAAACCCATACAGCACATTAAAAAGCAGAGACCTTACTTTGCTGACTAAGGTCCATATAGTCAAAGCTATAGTTTTTCCAATAGTCATGTATAGATGTGAGAGTCAGACCATAAAGAAGGCTGAGAGCCAAAGAACTGTTGCTTTTGAACTGTGGTATTGGAGAAACTCTTTAGAGTCCCTTGGACTGCAAGGAAAAGGACTGCAAGGAGATCAAACCAGTCAATCCTAAAGGAAATCAAGCCTGAATATTCATTGGAAGGTCTGTTGCTAAAGCTGATGTTGCAATACTTTGGGCATCTGATGGGAAGAAGCAACCCATTGGAAAAGACCCTGATACCGGGAAAGATTGAAGGCAGGAGAAGGGGACAACAGAGGACAAGATGGCATCACCAACTCAACGGACATGAGTTTTAGCAAGCTCAGGAAGACGGTAAAGAACAAGGAAGCCTAGCATGCTGCAGTCCATGGGGTTGCAAAGAGTCGGACACAACTGAGTGACTGAACAACAACAAAACTTGCCAGAACATGCCTATCCTGCCTCACCTAGTCCTTCTGCTCCTGATTGGTCCTGGCACCTCCCCATGTGGCCCTGGGTGGTATGGCCTGCCCTCTTCTCTTGGGAACTACAGTCAGTCAGTTCAGTCGCTATCTATATAACTATATATAGTCAGGAACTATAGTAATAAACGTCATTCAAACCAGTTGTCTTATCTTCATTATGCTTTGAAGAAGGGTGTGTGTCAGTCGCTCAGTCGTATCCGACTCTTGCGACCCCATGGACTGTAGACCACCAGGCTCCTCTGTCCAAGGGATTCTCCAGGCAAGAGTACTGGAGCAGGTTGCCATTTCCTTCTCCAGTGGATCTTCCTGACCCAAGGATCAAACCCACATTTCCTGCACTGCAGGTGGATTCTTTACTGTCTGAGCCACCAGGGAAGTCCCCTCAGTTTTCAGATATTATAAAAATTCCATTGTCGTTAGGGAGGAAACTGAGGCACATTGACCCCCCCACCCCAGGCCTCTATTTGCCAGTCCAAGGTCTAGCGTACACCCTCCCGCTCTCCACCCCCAGTGGAATGAGCTGTACCTAGGCAGCCTTTTGCCGTGTGTCGGGGGGAGGGTCTCAGGAGCCCATCTGGTGGCCTGTGTTGGGGGAGGCTGGCCAGGGTCAAGGGCTGTGGGTGGGAGAGCAGGAGGAGGAGGAGCAGCTGCTGTGTGTGTGCGCGCACATAGGGGGCGGTCGGCGCTGAATAGGGGACCCCAGCTGGGGTTCCATAACGGTATCAATGGGGGACAGGCATTGAAGAAGGGTAATAGATATCATACTAGACAGGGTCACTGATATAAACAACTTTACAGGTTATACAATTTAAATAATTTTAAATTATAAAGTAGTTTAAATTTTTAAAAAAAGTTGTCTCCATGCTTGTAACCTTACCATACCTGATTAAAACAAGTCCTGAGTATGTTTAAATAAGGACACACAATCTCATGTTCATTAGCAACAAACGTAAGTGTGTACAACACTCTAAAAGTTTATGCACTTTATATCTGTAATGATTTGGTTAATTACAATAGACCCTTAAGGGGCTCCCAGTTTAGTAATAACAAGCACTAATCAAACATTTTCTGATATAGATTCAAGCTGTCACAGTAAAATTGCCATATCAATTTTAATGTATAGATTTTGCAAATATCATGCTAAATATGTAATACCTAACCGTATCTATAATATCTGTCATATATTTATGCTCATTAAATGTTTTAATTATGGGGGAAAAAAAAAGATTCAGGGACTTCCCTGGTGGTCCAGTGGTTAAGAATACACCTTGCAATGCAGGGGATCCAGGTTCAACCCCTGATTGAGGAAGTAAGACCCCACATGGCTCAAGGTCAACTAAATCCACCTGCTGCAACTACTGCACCTGCATGCTCTGGAACCCACAGGCAATGAATATCCCATTGTGCAGCAACTAAGACCCAGTGCAACCAAATTAATCAGTCATTCAAGCTGTCAGCTGTTCATATGGAATCAGTGTGTGTGTGTGTGTGTTAGCTGCTTAGTTGTGTCCAACTCTTTGCGATCCCATGGATTACAGCCTGCCTGGCTCCTCTGTCCAGGGAATTCTCCAGACAAGAATAGTGTCTGAATAGTGGATTGTGTTGCCATTTCATTTTCTAGGGGATCTTCCTGACCCAGGGATCGAACCTGGGTCACTTGCATTGCAGTCAGGTTCTTTACTATCTGAGCTACAGGAAAGTCCCCAACTTAAATATATTTTCTTCTAAATTCTGAGACATACCAGCAGTACCAGAAATAGCTAAATTTAATCCTTACATTCCCAAACCAAGTTAGGTAGAAAGCTAAAATTTTTTCCTATGTTCTGAATTTGAATTGGGTATATGAAAATAGCCAAACCTAAATTCTCCTTTAGCCAGAATTTAAAGATAATATCATTCACTGCTTTTTGGCTTGCTGAACTTTCAGGACTCTAAGTACACTATCAATATAAGTGTACCAAAGCTCTACACAACTCCACTCACAAGCTTAAAAAACATCAGGCCCTACCTATTACTTCAACCTCAGTTTCTTTTCTTCCAAGGGGTGTGGGGGAAAAAAACTCTCTTTGGGAGGAAGGGCACAGTAGAGCCTGATCAGTAACTCAACCAGTCAGAAGTAAAGTATCTACCCACCGGTGCATGTACATGTCCACGTTTGCAGGAAGGGAAAGAAAAGGTATATACAGAGGAAAAAAAAACTAGTTCAACAATCCCTCACTGTGTTTTCAAAACTCCATACAATCTGCCCCATTGTATGATCTTCAGGGAAGGGACCAAAGCTTATGAAAACTGGAGTGAGGGACAGGGCAGGTTCCACTGTAATCCAGGCTATTTATTCTCAAATTAACAAAGGTGTCTTCTAAATGTGAAGTTATTACTTAGAATGCACAATTCTAGTTTTCCATTAAACAAGATTTCTTAACCTTGCTCTTAAAAAAAAAATTCATCCTGAAAAGAGTTATTCAAAAAAACTGAAATCCCATTCTGCCTGAGTTAGAAACCAGAAATTAGTATCCTAGAAACAAGACCTTTTTTTTCCCTATTAGCAGTGTTACTACACTGATTATTTTATTGATCATTTTGATAATTTTGTGTCAAAAGTATCATGGCATATTTTGAGAAAACAAATCCAAATACAAGTCTGAATATGGACTACTTCAGGTAAACTTCGTATCAATGATAAAAACCAAGGTCATACTAAATAAAAAGATTCAATCTCCAAGATGTATAGGTTTTTCGAAACAAACCTCAGTTTTCTTCGTTTTAAAACTGACTACTTGTTTACTTTCTGTTTTCTCATCTACTGCTGATAAGCCCTACTGAACTTTCTGGTATACTTCCAGTTGAAAATCCTGAGACTGGCTCCATTTCTTTCTTGTCCTTTTTCTAAACATAAGACTAGAAAAGATTATGGCATAAACTAGTTCCCAATTATTCTTAACCCATAAGCCCAGAACAACTGCAGGGAAGTGACCAGAGAACGAAAGATAGGAAATGTGATGGGAAACAAAACTAGCTGGCTTCTGTAAAACCATGTAACACTGTGGCTAAGCCTTGTCTGGAACCATGCTGTCTGTGTTCAATTCTTGTCTCCATGATTTATTAGCTGTGTGTCCTCAGATTAGATATTTAACCTCTATGCTTGTTTCCTCATCTGTAAAATGGCAATACTATGACTACCTAGTACCTCACAGGACTATTGTGTGGCTTAAATGAATTAGTACATATAAAGCACTTGGAATCGAAAGCAGCCAATAAATGATTATTATTAAATTGGCATTCTCACTCTGGGAATGAGCTCCCTCTCTCATCACAGAATTATACCGCACATCCCCACACTGTCCCCAAAGACACTTTTCCCTTCCCTCCACCCAAGGAAAACTAAATCACGTTTTCACAGAAACTAGCCTAAGGCCTGATGCCCGGAATCTCCACAGAAGATATACCAGGATCCCTGACCCTAGCTGAGGCAGCTTGCTCCCCAAATTAGTCAAACTAGAGGCTCTGAACAGCTGATTGACTAAAAACATAAGCAGGCCTCATTTTTACAAAAATTTAGTCCACAAAGCATTTTCCCTCTCGTTAACCCTTAATCACATTCACAGAGTGGGAAAGCCGAAGCCCAGAGAAAGCCTAGTCACGTACTTGCCCAAGGTCACCCGACGAACTCTGGGGAAAGGTACGGGGAAACCAGCTCTCCCGACCCTGCAAACTCTAGTAGGAAAGGGGAGCCCAGAGGGTCCCGTGCTTTGGCGGGTCAGGTCCTGAGCCTCAGGGCTGTGAAAGGAGGTCGAGTCTTACCTCCTTGGGATCTCCGGACCCGGTCAGCATCCTTTGCTCGTCCTCTAGCCCCATGTCCGGCTGCGGCTCTGGACTCAACACAAGCAGCAACAGCGGCACCTATTCCACTTCAGGATCAAAAAGGACTTGTAAGGGTCACTCAGCGGATATCCGGCGATCTGGCCGGAAGTGCGGCAGACAAGTCGTAGTGGCGAACACACGCTCCGATTGGCATGTACTACCGTCCAGAGGCAGGGGACAGGGATAGCTGGTATTTGCACCAGAGAAGGATTTGCTAAGGAATACCCACTTAGCCACACCAGGCCCAAATATTTTACCTGGGGAGTTATTTGAATTATTGCTTTCTAAGAAACTTGGGAAGTATGCAAAAATACTTGATATTCTTTTAGCGCAGTTCCCAGTCTTCCCCACATCGTCGATGGAACCGTCCTAACTGCTGACCTTTTCAAGATGGCGGCCCGAGACTGCTACTCGCGGACTCGCGCACCTCCCCAAGATGGCGGCGCCCGAGGCCTGGCGCGCCCGGAGTTGCTGGTTCTGTGAGGTAGCGGCAGCAACGACCATGGAGGCCACGTCCCGGGAGGCGGCGCCAGCGAAGAGCTCGGCCTCGGGCCCCAGCGCTCCCCCCGCCCTGTTCGAGCTGTGCGGGCGGGCGGTGAGCGCCCATATGGGGGTTCTGGAAAGCGGGGTGTGGGGTAAGTCGCGGGATGAGGGGCTACCTTTGGCAACGAACGGAGGCGGCCCAGCGGCCGGGGGGCGCGGGGGGCGAGGCCAGGAGGCCTGGGGCAAGGCCCAGCTCTGGGCACTGGAAGTCAGGCCTTCGGGTCGGAGCAAGAATTCTGTGACTGGCAGGACTGGGCACAGTAAAGACGGAGACCAAACTGGCAGGTGGACCCGCACCGCGGCCTGGCTGGGGGGCTCGGGGGGCGAGGCCAGGAGGCCCAGTCTGGGGTGAAGCGGGCAGAGCCTGGGCGACAAGAGGCAGGGCTGACTAGCCGGGCCTTGGTCACCGAAGTGACACTCGGACTGGGTCGGGCTGCAGAACCTCGGATGTCGAACGGACGGGCAGCGATGGCACTGCTACTTGGGGGCGGGGGCCGAGGCCTGGAGGCCCGGCCTAAGGCCAGGAGGCCAGGCCCAGGGCAACGTAACCAGACTGACGGCTCGCGGCCTCCGCTGTCTGCCTGACAGACCGTGGGGGCCGGGACTGTGGAGGCCAAGCCGCTGGGCGAGGACAGCCAGCGGACTGGAGAGTGAGGGGATGGAGCTGCGGGAGACGCCGAAAGGCTCGGGGCGCCAAGGCCTTTCTGACGGCCCGGGGCTGGAGGGAGCGAACTGACTGACGGCCAGGGCCTCGGGTACCAAGCTAAGTGGAGCGACTGACTGACGGGCAGGGCTCGGAGCGCCGGAGGCCGCTCGGATTGGCCGGAGCGGCGAGGAAGGGCCAGAAGCCGGTGAAGGGAGGCCCGGAGCGGGTCGGCAATCGACTGAGGTGCGAATGACGGACAGGCGGGAAGGGCCACGGAGGCCCCAGGCGCGGCGAGGGCCTGGGGAACCCGAACTTGAGAGGGGGCGCGGCGCCGCTTGGGGGCCTGGGTCTGGGTGGAGTGAAAGAAGGCCCGGGGCCTGAGAGCGGCCGGGACCGCGAGGCCCGGCCTGGGTTGAGGGCGCCCAGGCTGAGTAGCAGAGGCGGGTGGCCGGGGGCACTGGGATGAGGGCCTGGGACTGTGAGCCGACTAGCCTGTCGGGGGGCCTGGCAGTACAGCGGCGGCGGGGCAAGCCGAGTAACGGAGAGGCCTGCAGGCGGATGGGCGCGAGGAGGCCGGGCCATGGGGTGGGTACTGCTGGTGGCAGCCAGGCAGCTGAGGAGGAAAACGCGGGTGGACGATAGTGAGTGGGCACGGATAGTGAGTGTGAAAGAGAGGAAAGTGAGCTCTGGGGGTAGGCCTGCCTGCCTGGGCCGAGGAGGCCTTGGGCCTGACAGACTGCTGGTGCGAGGGGGTGGGGCCGGAGGCCTGAGCTGAAGTTGGGTGAGGAGATCTCAGGCCAGGCCAGGCCGAAGGCCCCGGGACGGGGGAGGGGATGGCAGGAGAGGAGGCCCTAGGCCCTGGCGGTGAGAGGGTCTAGTGTAGGCCTCAGGGAGTGTAGTGGTGTCTTTGCCTGGAGGAAGGCCTGAGGAAGGCCTCCCATAAGGTCAGGAGTCGGGGCTTAAGGTCCTCGGATGGGGGATTTGGATTACACCCTGAGGAGGCCGATGTGGAGAAAAGACCCTGAAATTTGGGGAGCTGGACCTTCAGGAATAAGCCCCAAAGCTGTGGAGTGGTTAAGGAGGTCCAAGGATGCAGGAAGGCCCTTGGTGAAGTGGGGGTGGGGCACCCTTCCTGAAGAGGCCCAAGTGTCTTGTCTGGTGAGGGAAGACTGTTAGCAGTCCTCAGGCCTGGTGAGGGGGAGGGGATTGTGGAGGCCCTGGACCAACAACTAAAAAGAACAGGGTCAGGCTGACCCAAGGGGAATGGGAGAAAAGTCTCTGGATCTGGGCAGGAGACTCAGAAAAGTCCTGGGGAATTTGGAAGAAGATAGAGTGGATCTGGCTGTGTCAGCCTGGAACTTCTAAAATGCTAAACCTAAGAGGGACTAGGACTGAGGGTGAAGTTCCCAAGTTGGGAAGGCAAAGCATTAAAGATATGAGCTGGAAAGAAGAGACTCGGGTTCGATCTCTGGGTTGGGAAGATCCCCTGGAGGAGGAAATGGCAACTGACTTCAGTATTCTTGTCTGGAAAATTCCATGGACAGAGGATCCTGGTGGGCTACAGTCCATGGAGTTTCAGGGTCAGACGCAGCTGACACACACACACAAAAAATAGCAAGGAAGAGCCTGGCTTAAGAAGACTGAGGAAAGGTAGAGAAGAATTTGTGAATAATAGGGGATGAGAATGTCTGTGAAAGGGGATGGCTATACAGAGAGGAGCATATTGGAGGGACAAAGGAGGAAGAGCTCCTATGGGCCTTGCCCAGGTGGACAGTCATACAGAAAGAGCTGAATCAAGTTAGGCCTCTTAGAAGGGCCAAGTAAGAGGCCTGCTAGCAGTGCTATTTTGGAGCAAGGTCTCAGTGTGGGCTAACAGCCAAGAAAGCCTTCCTGGAAGTAGTGCACTAGCATTTCTTTGTGTAGGGAGAGAAAAGGGGAAAATGAGTAGAGGCAGCAGGAAAGGATATAATGAGGAATAGAATAGGTATGTTATACCTTGAATGCCAAGATATGGAACTTGGACTTTATCTTGAATGCAGTAAAGATATTTCATTAGTATATTAGCAAATGGAATTAATGCTCTTCTTCAGCGGGTACATTGAGTACCTACTATGTACAAAGAATTGTACTAAGCTCTTGGATATCAGGATTCAGTTACTGCACAAGTAAGGATAAAAGATCCTGGAATGTAAGTTTTAAAAGAATTTCCTTAGGTATCAAGATCTTAAAACTTGTTCTTGGCAGGACAGAGAAGCTTTTGACAGAATAGGAATAATAATAGCTAAAATTTAGTGAAATTATGGCCGGTACAGTCTTCAAGTCTGGTCTCTTCAAGTCTACAAGTATGGTCTTCTTTAATTTTCACAACAATCTTAAGAGGTAGTTATTATTATCTCCATTTTAAAATTAAGGAAATTGAGGCTCAAAGACATTAATTTGTCCATGAATTCATAATTAACTGATACAATCAGTATTTCACCCAGTTTTGTCCCAACTCTAGAGACTATACCATTTAGCCACAATATTATAATGACTCTCAGATCTAGGGAAGTTAGTAGGAGCGAGTTTTGTTTTTAAGATATATTGAATTAAGAGTATAGAACCTAATTATTTATATTCTTCATAGGAAAGTACTAGTTCAGGGTACAGTGGGAGCCCAAAGGATGGAAGTGGCCAGTCTGGAAGAGTGAGAAGGGAATTCAGAAAAGGCTTAGTAAAGGGCATGTGATATATGAAAGATGAGTAGTTGATATGCTGAAAATGGCAAGAACATTCCTGATGGAGAGAACAGCATAACAAAGGCAGAGAGGCAGAAAGCAGGGAGGTAGGTAAATGAAAAAAGGTAAGTTTAGTATGACTGAAGTATAGGGGGCAAAGCAGGGAGCTGGAGAAGTTAGTAGGGCTCAGATTATAAAGGACTTTTTAAAATCACACATATTCAATAGGACCTTTTAAATGCAGAATGGTTCATTATGCTTGGGCAGAAGTGAACTGCCAGCTCCTAAATGAGCCCATCTGTTTGCTTTGTGGGATTATCTCACCCTTGAAGATGTGCATGCCTCTGAAATTCCCGCTGCAAACTAAGTGTCTGAAGATAAGTGGACCAGAGTTTGAATTAGACTTAGGTTAGCTTCTAAAGATTCTACTTGTCAAATGAGAAGTCTGTCTTTCTGTTTTCCTTTCCAGTAGAATAAATAATGCTTGCAACCCTGGGAGAAAAAAGTAAATTTTGTGTTTGGTTTTTGTAGCCCTCCCAGGCCCAATACTTCAAAGCATCTTACCTCTGCTCAATATATATTACTTGGAGAGGATTGAGGAAACTGCCCTCAAGAAAGGTGAGTGTTTTTCTGTCTCTTTCTCAGTGATTGTAAGCAAGGCACCATGATGTTCTTCAGGTAAATATGACACTTGATACCTGCATAGAACTTCATGCTTTTCAAAAAGTACCCTCACACCTATTTTCTTATCTGATTTCTCAATGTCCTGTGAAACATAAAACAGGTATTTGATCCCCATTTTACTAATAAAAATGAAACCACAGGCACACCACAATTAAGAGCAAAGCCAGGTAGAACACAGATCTTTTGTTTTGGGCGTTTTTGGTCTTGCCTCATGGCGTGAGGGATCTTAGTTTCCCGACAAGAAATTGAACTCAGGGCCTGGCAGTGAAAGCACCTAGTCCTAACCAGTGCACTGCCAGGGAATTCCCAAGCCCAAATCTTTTGAAATTTTAGTTTTTCTGTTTTATCAGACTACTTCCTAAGCTCCTCATTAAATACATGTTAACAGCTAACATTCATCCTTGTCTCAAGCACTGATTTAGGCACTCTATCTGGAGAAACTTATTTAATATTTTCATCAATTCTGCAAGATCACTATTATTAACTACATTTTGTAGATAATGAAACTGAGGTACAGAAAAATTAAGTAACTTGCTCAAGGTCACACAGCTAGACTGTTCTGCTGTTTAAACCCAAACAGTCTGTCTTTAGAGCCAGTGCTCTTTACCAGACTGCCATATTGCTCCTGTGTACCTAGAAAAGGACATTAAAAGGCTGATGTACTTCAGTCATGGAGACCAAGGAGTAGCCAAGTAAATGTGATATTTCTCTCTACAGGCCTCTCCACTCAGGCCATTTGGCGCCGACTATGGGATGAGCTGATGAAGACAAGGCCTTCCAGTTTGGAAGTAAGTTAAGGCATCAGGTAGAGCTCTGGCCTGACTTTGCACGGTGAAAGCAGGAATAGCACACAAACACAAGCTGGGTACTGGTAAAGTGCAGGGGCAGGCACGGGATGAATTTGAGAAGAGGACTCCAAGGGCTTGTCACAAAGTTCTTTCCTGTTTAACATTCGTCACTGACTTGCTTGTTCACCATGTTTGCAGGTGACATAAAACAGGGAAAGATAGTGATCATCTTGGATGGCAGAACCTGGTTTCAGGTCTTGATAGGGCTGGAACAATGCCCAAACCTAACAGGATGAAATTGAACAGAATAAACCAACTCTTGAGTCTAAAAAATTCCAATTTCATGACCTCAGGGTAGTGGGTGGAGGGGTCTGACTTAGCAGCAGCTAGTATAAAAAACATTAAGGGGGTTTAGTCTACAGTGTGCTGAAACCACTCATATAATGACTGTATCCTGAACTGTGTGAACTAATATAACTATAATGTAGACCTCAGGACATGGGGGATGATAGACCTGCTTGACTCTGCAATGGTCAGGCTATCCCTGGAGTATGGAGAAAGAAGTCAAAGCCACATCTTGTGAGTCACATTTGGAAGACTGGAGATGTTTTTCCTGAAAAAGAGAAGACCTGAGCAATATGAACTGTCTTAAAATATCTGAAAGAGGGATTAATAGGTTTGTTCTGGGTGGAAGCTAAAGGAAGATAAATTTTTGCTAAGCTGAATGTAGAATTTTTAAACTGTGAGCTTATTGGTGATGAAACAAGCTAATACCAGAGGTAATAAGCTTCCCATCACTAAGTGTTTATAGAGTCTAGATAACCACCTGACACAAGGGTATTGTAAAAGAAATTCAGCATTGTTGGAGATGTTGGACAAGATGACTTTTAGGACTCCTCTTAGCCCTAAGATTCTATTAATCATTGGTTCAGATATAACTCAACGGAGCTCTCATCTCTGTTGCTGCTGCATAATCAGGTGACAGGGCAGACTAAGTTCAATAAACATTTACTCCAGCTTACCACATACCATGTTTTATGCTAAATCTTTTAAGTACAGACATAATCCCTAGTCTTGAGAAACTATCAGTTTACTGGGGAAATCTGCAAACAAATACATCATGTATGGCAGGGCAAGTCGTATGACTGAGTGTAGCAAGGAGGTTGAAGGAAAAGAGAACAAGAAAGTCTTTCCCAGGAAGTAATCATTTGAATTGGGTGTTACATGGTGAATGAGGCCAGATGACAAGACAACAAGCTCTTATCAGGAACTGCAGATACATTTTGTGAGTATACACTAGGTTCAGTAACATTCAGCTCCATATCCTTTAGCTTCCCACTTCCAGATCTAGATGCAGCCCCTGGCGTTCAGCACAGACACTGAGGGCCAACGAAATTATCAGGCATTATGTATAGGATTTAGGCCTTAAGAGGAAGAGAAGTGGACACAAGAATGTTAGAAAATGGAAATAGCTTTCTGCAATCTTTAAAGAACATGATTCACTCTGTCACTGTTTCCCAAGTAGTATGGTTGACTAGGAAGTGATGGAGATTGTAGTATCTTTCTCTTCAAGAAAGATTTTTCCATTATCTCAAGCTTCCTGGAAAGAAATGTCCGTTTGTTAGCTGTTTCCTTGTCTCAGAGTATTTCAGAATATTTAGGAAGCCCCAGGCCTGATGGCCTCACAGTCAGCTACACAAAGGTCTTAACTTGGAACATATCCATTTCAGAGAGTGTCTTCTTCCACTTCCCACTTTCACGTAACAGTAACCTTCACTTCATTCATAATCAAAAAGTTACTGAGTTACTGTACAGTTCCAAGCACTATGCTAGGTTCTAAGTATACAGTGGTGCGCAAGATAGACATAGCCCTATTATAAAGCAATATTTCAAACTATGCAGTACATGTGTATATTAAGAGATCTGTTTCTAAAATAGATATTCTGGAAACAAAGTAATGAGGAAATAAAGGATTATTCAATAAATGGTTCTCTAGTAATTGGTTAACCATCTGGAAAAAATAGTTGAGTCTTGTTTGGGAAAAACCAACACAGTTCTGTAAAGCAACTGTCCTTCAATTAAAAGATAAATTTAAAATAAAAAAAAGAGCTTCACTTTACAGTATACTCAATTTCTATATGCAAAACCAATACAATATTGTAAAGTAGCCTCCAATTATAATAAATAAATTTATATTAAAGATTACTTTGTAGAAAGTAAAAGCACAAAACAAGTTTTAAAAATAAAGGTGACTGGTTATCTAGTCTCAGGGTATAGTGTTAGTAAATGGGTAGAACAACAACAACAAAATATAGAGACACATTTGGCCACATAAAACGCCAACGCTATAAACACCATTTAGTGAGATTCTTCAGGCCAAGAATACCCGACTGGGTTGCCATTTCCGTCTCCAGAGCATCTTCCCAACCCAGGGGGATGGAACCCAGATCTTTGCAGGCAGATTCTTTATTGGTCTGAGCCACCAGGGAAGCCCAAACACGATTTAAAAGGTGCATAAATTAGGAAATTATGAATGTTTGCACCAATATTTGCAAAATAAAAGGATACAGAGAATAAGACAAAGGCAAACAGTAAAATGAATAAAGATTTGCATAAGTCACAAAGTATACAAAAATGTTCATTAATAATAAAAAATGGGAAAGTAAAATTCTACCTCTTTATAAGAGATAATTCCAGGGGTGGACAGAACTTGCATTTTAATATGTTGTTGGCAGGAGCAGAAATGCTACAACTTTCTTGGTGGGTAATCTGATGATAACTGTCAAGAGTCTTAAAAAAATGCTCAAATTCTTCAACTAAAATTATATTTTATGGTATATAAAAACTGAGATACTCATGAAGATTTATTTCCAGATGTTCATTATAGCAAAGTTATAAACAATTTAAGTATTCAATAATATAAAAATTATTAAACATAGTACATCCTATTTTCAAAATTATTAGTCATTCTAGAAATAGTTAAA